>NW_027461839.1:435000-1035000 GCF_050947455.1 Rhinoderma darwinii | reverse complement strand
CACGACTTTTAATCTTGCACTTAGAAAAGACAAACTCACAGATCTAAATTGGAATAGTAAGTATCGTAGTACACAAATATACCTCATTCGGGGTATCAACTCTCTTTATGTAATCCCTCGTTATTACCGTAATGATCTTTTCTCATGCCATAATATTTACATTTACTTTCTTGATAGAAATGCCGTCGTGCATTGTCTCTGGTTGTGACAGTCGGTCTAATCGAGCTACTTACTCTCAAGGAGTGACCCTGCATGTTTTTCCAGGCAACATTGACAAGATTAAAGTTTGGCTCCAACAGGCCAGACAATCGTTGGACAATCTAGATGCACTCTCACAAAGAATTTTGGATGGAAAAAAACAAGATTTATTTAGACTATGTTCAAAACACTTTGCAGAAGACTGTTATGTTTTTAAGTCTGAAAAGATGATACGATGGCTGAAGGAAAGTGCAATTCCCACGATATTCCCTTATCAGGAAACAGAGTCTCCACCATCTAAACGGAAACGTACAGAACAGGAACACACTTATTCTTGTGCAACACAATGCATGCAATTACCTTTGGCTACTACATCCACCATCAGCATTACATACGTTTCTACCGGTACCTCAATGCTAAACGATCCACCAACGTCAATGTCCAAAGTCATGGGAGTGAAACATGTAAAAATTGGTGTCAAGAGAAAATTTTTTGAAAGAAATGCAGCAACAAACACCCGACAGACGACATTGGCAACGAGAGCCACCAACACACCTTTCAAAAGCAAAAGAGATGCAAACACTCAATCACACATCTTCACACAGGATACAGGATGCCAGTTTCCAGAGGAAGAACTTTCTTTTGAAAAACAATTAACAATGAAGTTGGATCATTTTTACCCATCAAAGTTCTCAACCCCCCGCTTACAAAGACAAACATCAAGCAAAGTCATATTGGAGGATCCAGAGGAAAGCTTTGTTTCTTCTACTGGCAGAAATGATCCAAGAGATCTGGACTACGAACCACCAGATTCTAGTCTGTCATTTGACAACGTGACAACCAATTTGTTTTCAGAACGAGCAGATGAAGACCTAGTAAAAGAGCGGAAATTTTTGGTTTTTGAATCCGCTTTAGATGTACTGGTTGCTCAGTGCGCGTGTTTCTGTGGCCACAAAATAGAAAACCCAGTCAAATTCCAGCAAGGTACCTATCTTTCACTACAAGGCAAATGTTCCAATGGACATGATTATTTTTGGGAAAGTCAACCCAAGTGTAATCGTATCCCGGTTGGGAATGTTCTTATTGCAGCTTCCATTTTATTTAATGGTGGCAACTATGCCAAGATGTCTGACATTTGTAAATCGATTGGGATGCAATTTATTTCACATTCCACTTACTTTCGTCACCAAAGAAAATTGTTATTTCCAGTGGTGGACATTCACTGGAAACAAGAAAAAATGGAACTTCATAAAGAAATCAAACAAACACCATTGTGTCTCCTTGGTGACGGACAATGTGATAGCCCTGGGCATAATGCAAAATATTGTGTGTACACATTGATGGATTACAAGAGCGACAAGATTGTTGACTTTGAAATCGTTCAGGTTACACAAACCACATCTTCTGTGGCTATGGAAAGTTTGGCCTTTCAAACCTGTCTTAACCGTGTTATTCAAGATGGGCTCAATGTGTATGTTCTTGCAACAGACCGTCATGTCTCCATACGTAAAAAAATACGTGAACAATACCCAGAGATTGAACATCAATTTGATATATGGCATTATGCAAAGTCCATTCGGAAGAAACTGAAGGCTGCGAGTAAAAAAAGAAGCTGTTCCCAAATTGGTGATTGGATCACGTCAATAACCAATCATTTTTGGTACTGCTGTAGTACTGCTTGCGGTAATGTGGATGTGCTGCGGGAAAAATGGCTCTCTGTACTTCAACATATTCGTAATGTACATGAATTCCCTGGGGACATTGTCACACAATGTGATCACAGATGTTTAGACATTGATGACGATCGCAAACACAATTGGATGTCAACAACATCAGCAGCCTATGAGGAGCTAGAAAAGATCGTAAATGATAAACAATTATTGAAAGACTTGCCCCACTTGTCCTCTTTCTGTCATACTGGAAAAATCGAGGTATTCCACAGCTTTATTCTAAAATACCGACCAAAAATAATACATTTTTCTTTAGACAGAATGGAAGCACGGACAAAACTTGCTGTTTTGGCCCATAATCATAATACAAAACGGGAACAATCTAGAGTCCACCGACAGACCAGAAAGTCGGATCTGCTTGGTAGCATGAGGTATAATGTAGTTTTCTCCAAACTAAGCAAAAAATGGAATGCAAAGAAAGATTACGTACCAATGTCTTTCTCACACCTCTTTCCTATGTTTGTAAATGTGATCAAATTGTCAAAACACGAAATTGAACATAGTTGCCAAACACGTACATTGACCCTACCACCAAACATAGCCACAGAACCACGGCCGGATAAAGCAGCAGCTGTTATAGCTCACAAATCCCGTTTTTAATGTACTGAACTATGTTGTGTTTGCCCTTCTCCCAAAATGCTTACAACTATTTCCCACTATTTATATTGCCTGTCACTGGAAGAATTTGTAAGCTAACTATCTGTGTATATTGGGTGTTGATTCTGGGATTTAGTCTGATTGCCATATTTGGAGTCGGGAAGGAATTTCCCCCACTAATGAAGAACAAAACGAAAATAACCTGGGGTTTTTTGCCTTCCTCTGAATCAACACTAGCACTTTATATCCTGTATATTATTTTCTGTTATGTACAATACTTATCCTGTGTTAATATATTATAATAAATAAACATCTAAACTTTTTATTTTCATAATTTTTTATTGAAAAATATAACAACATAGTAACGTAATCAAACACATTTCAAAAATCGGCCATTTCCGAAGCATTATTGTCAGTGGCTTGCTTGAAACCAACATATACTTGATTTTCTTCTGGAAACATTGCTCTGACTTTCTGAACTGCACATGCTGGAATAGTACGCCTGTTTTTTCGTCCAAGGTAACCGTGAACCCACATGGTGAACATTCGGTATGCAACCTTCCGTAAGGACCTATACAGGATAAAAAACTATTGTTAGGCAATCATATTTGCACACTATACAGACCACAATCTTATACTGTCACCCCTGACATGGTCATATTATTTACAATATAATCTGAAAACATAAGAGCTCACAAACGCTGGAGCGACACACATTGGTTGATTGCTGCGTGGAACACGATCAAAATTTACTTCTAGTGTTACAGGGACCACCTAAGATTTTGGCCAGACACATATTAGACACATGCATGCTGCTCAAAGTAAACATAATAATATTTATTTTAGGAATAAGGTTAGGATCACAATAGCATCATTCAAACTTGACTGGAACACTAAATAATTTCCTTACCTGTTATTTAGTGGTGCTGGACGTGTTGGACCAAAACATCTATACCTTTCACATAGGGCAAGTTGGTCCTTGTCCAGACATCTGTGCGTAAAAGTATGATGCTCTGTAATGCACGTCATCGGCTCATCTTCCTCCATTATGTTGAGCACATTACGTATATCTTTGCAACAGACGCATTCCTCTTCCGTCGGCAAATTCATGCAGTTCCCACACTGACACCACGATTCCACCGGTTTTACGGACGCTGAAGGACTTTTTCTCACACTTTGCTCTTTCCGTTTTCTCATTGGCTGTTGTACAAGAATTCGATTTGGATCTTGATATTTTTGACACCTTGCTCGTAGTTCCTGCTCTAATATCGCTTGCTAAAAAAAAAAAAAAATTGGCACTATAAAATGGAATGTAAGTCAACATTATGCCGATTGTGACAACAGTACAGAAATCAACAGCTGGATATTGCATTATTTATCATTGATTTTGGAGTGGACATGTACATCTAGTAATTACATTTTTCATTATAAAAATGTGACACCAAACATAGGTATATTCAACAGTGTGCGCTCCACTTACGTCAATGGTGAAGGTGAGTGAAAAGACACCAAAAATATAGGAACCAATATTATGAATGGAATGGAGGACCAAAAGAGGTCCCAGAAAAATTACACTTTCGTACCGGTTTGGTTTATATTCAAACAAGTATATGGTGGTGTGCTTGGCCCCACACAAATGCAAGAGTCAGCGTGATATCCCACAGCACAGTGAAGCATTTCACAGACATCAACTGCACAAAGTCTTACCTCCTGGGCTCTTTTTTCTTTCTCCTCTGGGGTAAAAGTTGGTGGTATTCGTTTACGTATTGGTTGATTGTCATCAATGGATTTCAGACTTCTCTTGGGCGCCATAACAGTAAGCCCAGCGTAATGTAGGCGCAGCCGTAATGAAGCAAGCGCATGACTAGGTGTTTGGGAGTTCTAGGCTATTATGTATTAGGTATTATGTGTTAGGCTATATTTGTAGGGATGGGAGGGTTATGTGAAAGGGGGCATGGGGCAAAATGTATCTATATGTGGTGGGTGGAGAATAAAGTATATAAGTCCATGCGGGGAAGAGGCAGCCCTCTTTCCCGCTGGACAACAGGAGAAATTTTTGTCCTGTTATTATATTTAAAAGACAAATATACAGATTAATATTTCTACTTACCTGATGGAAGCGGCGATGGAGACAACGATGGCCAGGATCCGCGATGCAGCGATGCAGCACGGCGTGGGATGGCTGGATGCGCTGATTGCCGGGGCTCTTCCTCCGGTTCCAGCGGCTGGAGAGGAGAGTGAGGGACGCAGCAGCAGGCGTTCCAGGCCTCAGGAGAGGCCTTCATCTGCAGAGACGCCTCGGTCTGGTCGGCGCCGAGGGAGCCCCTCCAGGGACCCTCCTCCTCCTGCTGGTCCGGAGCTGCACCCTGGCGTCGGTCCACGGAGGTCTGGGAGGAATCCCATCAGGCGGGCGAGACCGGAGGTGACAGGAGGGGGGGGGCCGCGGCGGCCATCTTCCTCCCTCCTGTCTTCAACAACAACGCCGGAAGTGGAGGCGGGACCGGATGCGCGCGCAAGACCGGATGCGCGCACAGGACCGGATGTGCGTGCGGGGCCGGATGCGCGCGCAGGTCCGGAAGTGACGGCTTTCTCCGGCGCCGATGCTCCAGGTGCCGGAGGAGCTCAGCGGACAGACATCAGGACACCAGCGCCGACCCGCAGGAAGAGGCGGGCGGCATCTAGATGGGGAGCGAGATCGCCTCCTGCAGGAGCAGGGAGGCGTGCGGCGGCGACAGCGACCGGAGGTACCCGGGCAACTTCTTGGAATGACGCCGGGCCCCATCCGGACGAGGGGGGGCAGCGGTCTGCTATACAGGCAGCGACGACTACAAGAAGATTTTATTTTGACAGCCCTGCAGAAGGACTGGATCGGCAGGGCTGTCGTTCTGAATATGCCACGCCACCAGGGGGTGGCAGGATCGTGGACGGGCCGCATTCCGCGGAGCCTAGAGCAGCAGCGACTGGAAGTGCGGGGAGCTACGGGGAGCGTGGGGTGCAGGAGCACCACTCCCTAGGATCGTCACGACCGACGCCTGGATTATCTGGAGTGATGGACGCGTCCGCTGGGAGGTCACCTCAGGGACGTACGGGTGAGTCTACCACTGATGTGGTGCCGGGGATGTGTGGGGGGGATGTGGGGGGGATATTGTCAATGTCACAGATGCAATTGTTGTTTAGAGGGATGCAGGAGTATTTTATGAGAATTGTGCCAGGCGTAGAGCAGTCGCCAGCGAGGGTATGGGGCGCTGCTAGTGAGGCGTCTGCTAGTGCGGCAGGGAGTGCGGTTGCTAATGAGGCGATTTCTGGTGCAGCTGCGGCAGTGATTGCGGGTGTTAGTGAAGTGGCGCCGGTTGTGGGTGCCGTAGTGGCTGTGGGAAAAGCAGTTGACGAGGCGGCTAGTACAGCTAAGAAGGTGGTGGAGGATGTGCGTTTGGCTGACGCCGCTAAAGGTGAGGTTTATGTGTGTTTTGAGGGCCCGCTGGGGGCACATTTGAAGGTGGAGATTAGGGAAAAGATATGGAAAGATGAATATGTTGAGATTTTTTCTTTGCTGCCGTTAGAGAAGTTTAATTTGGACCGGTGGAAACCGGATGAAAGTAAGAAGGAGGAGGAGGAGCGGCGGCGGTATCGTTTGATTCCACGGACTTTTGCGAATTGGCTGCAGGCCTTCGCTATCTTGGCTAGTGTGGTGGGTGAGAAGGCGCCGGAGAACTGTTCGGCGCTATTCTGTTATATGGATTCGGTAGGGGAGGCGTATCGTGTATACGGTGGTAATGCGTGGTTGCGGTATGACGAACAGTTTCGTCAGCGGAAGTCGGTGCGCCCGTCGTTGCGATGGGATCACAAGGATATCAGTTTATGGATGCGTCTGATGTCTGCGCCAAAACAGGGGCAGCAGCCCTTTCGTGATGCGGCCGGCGGTCAGGGGTCAGCAGCGGGTCGGTCAGGATCCTCAGGAAAGGGGTGTTGCTGGCAGTATAATGAGGGGCATTGCAAGTTCGGCCCAGATTGTAGGTACAAGCACGAGTGCTCCGGTTGCGGAGGCGCCCATGGTTTGTCCAGATGCTTCAAGAAGCATAAGGGCAGGCAGGGAGATGCTGAGCAGAAGAGGGGCGACGCCGGTGAGGGTGGAAAGGATGCTCCCGTTTTTAAGGGGCTATCCAAATAAGAAAGTGGCGGATTTGTTGTGGTTAGGATTTTCAGAAGGTTTTCGGATTCCTTGTACGTCGGTTGGACGTGACGGGGTAGTCCGTAATTTGTCGTCTGCTTTGGCGCGGCCTGATCTGGTTACGGATAAGCTGCTGAAGGAGGTGGCTTTGGGCCGCATGGCGGGGCCGTTTTCCTCCCCGCCTGTTCAGAATTTGCGTGTTTCCCCGTTAGGTTTGGTTCCAAAAAAGGAGGTGAATAAATTCCGCCTTATTCATCACTTGTCTTATCCGGAAGGCGAGTCGGTGAATGACGGCATTGATCCGGCCCTGTGCGCGGTCAGTTACACTAACTTTGATGCGGCGGTTGTTTGGGTTCGGAAATACGGGAAGGGCTCTCTGTTAGCGAAAACTGACATTGAGGCCGCTTTTCGTTTATTGCCGGTGCATCCGGATAGTTTTTGTTTGCTGGGATGTTATTGGCAGGAGGAATATTTTGTGGATTGTTGCCTCCCGATGGGCTGCTCCATTTCATGCGCTTATTTTGAGATGTTTAGCACGTTTTTGGAGTGGGTGGTCCGTCGGGAGGCGCAGGTGCAATCTGCCCTACATTATCTGGATGATTTCCTGTTTATCGGTCCGCCGGGTACCTATGTGTGTGCAGGATTGCTACACACTATGGAGAGAGTGGCAATGGATTTTGGGGTACCTTTGGCGCCTGAGAAAACTGAGGGACCCACGACGGTCATTAAGTTTTTGGGAATCATGATTGATTCAGATAACATGGAGTGTCGCTTGCCTGATGATAAGTTGCTGGAGATGAGAGAGTTGGTGGCGAGTGCGCTGCGCAGGAAGAAGATACAATTGCGGGACTTGCAATCCTTGTTGGGGCATTTGAATTTCGCTTGTAGGATTATGCCCATGGGGCGGGTGTTTTGCAGGCGGTTGGCGAATGCTACCGCAGGGGTGCATTCCCCTCATCATTTCATTAGGTTGTCGGCGGAGTTGAAAGCTGACTTGTTGGTGTGGGGGGAGTTTTTGCAGACCTATAATGGGCGGTCGGTGCTCATGTATCAGCCGGTGTCTAGTGTGGACTTGGAGCTGTATACTGATGCATCAGGTGCATGTGGATTTGGGGCTTATTTCCAGGGGCAGTGGTGTGCAGGAGTTTGGCCTGATACATGGCATGAATGTGGTTTTGTCCGTAACTTGGCTCTGCTGGAATTGTTCCCGATTGTGGTGGCTGCGGAGTTGTGGGGGGATTGTCTGCGGGACCGGAGAGTGCGTTTCGTATGTGACAATCTAGGTGTCGTTCAGGCTGTTAATGCGCAGACAGCTAATTCTCCGCCAGTCGTGCGACTATTGCGACATTTAGTTTTGAGAGGTCTGATGTTGAATGCGCATTTTGTGGCAGTGCATATTCCTGGGGTGCTGAATTCTGTGGCTGATTCCCTTTCTCGTCAACAGTGGGACAGGTTTCGTCTGCTGGCGCCGGGGGCGGAGTCTCATGGCCTGCCTTGTCCAGAGCATCTGTGGAAGGTGGTGTGACAATGGCGATGTCGCTTGTGGAAAGGTCGGTTAGTGCGGTCACGTGGCAGAGGTACAGTGCGGTGTGGCAAGTATGGGAGACGTTGTTGGAAAATGCGCAGGCAGGTATTGCAGATCGGCAGGCGTGTGTGCTGTATTTTATAGGAAATGCGTACAGTGAGGGGTCGTCTGCAGCAATGGTCGCTCGCAGTTTGTCGGCCTTGGCTTTTTGGTTTAAGAAGAAAGGTGAGGAGGACGTGACTAAGTCCTTTCTGGTGCGGCAGGCAATGAAGGGTTTCAGGAGGGGTTCCGCAGTTAGGGATCTCAGGAAGCCGGTGTCATTTGAGCTGTTGGTAGCGATTTGTGAATTGTTGAGGGAGGTTTGTGTTTCAGCATTTGAAGTGCGGCTATTTACACTGGCCTTTTCTTTGGCTTTCTTTGGGGCGTTCCGGATATCGGAGTTGGTGTCGGCCAGTAAGAGTGTGGCAGGGGGTTTATTGTATGCTGATGTGGATTTGGATGGCTCCTGCCTTTCTTGTTTGCTCCGTAGATCTAAGACAGATCAGGAGGGGAGAGGTTTTGTGGTGCGTTTGTATGAGTTACCAGGGTCGCGGGTGTGCCCGGTCCGCTGTTTTCGGGAGTTTGTTGCGGTGAGGCCTGAGGGCCCGGCATCCTTGTTGGTTCATGCAGACGGGCTGTCTCTGTCAAAATTCCAGTTTTCACAGGTGTTCAAAAAATGTATCCTGTTGTCCGGCAGAGGGGGAGCAGGTTTTAGCTCTCATTCCTTTAGAATTGGCGCAGCTACGGAAGCAGCTCGGTGGGGTTTATCCCCGGCGATGGTTAAGAAGATTGGTAGGTGGGAGTCAGACAGATACAGGTTGTATGTGCGGCCTCACTTGCTTTGAGGCGGTGGTGATAAGATGTGCTGGAGGTGGATATGGAGTAGTTACGTTGTTGTTTTGTGTTGTTTTAGGTGCAGGTCCCTGCTTGATTTGGATCATGGGGCACTCCTACGTACACTGGGGAGGTGTGCGTGCTGATGTTCGTCCGGCCGGACGGCAGTTGGGCATGGATCACGCAGAGGTGCAGGTCAGATGGTTGGGCCTGCGGGGCATGCTGTGGTGTAGGCTGTTACCAGAGGTACAATTTTATGCGGGATTGGACAGGGCGCCGGATATCTTAGTGGTGCACCTTGGCGGCAATGATTTGGGCATTCGGTCGTCCAGGGATTTAGTGAGGGATGTGAAGATTGACCTTTTGCGGTTGTGGTCGGCGTTCCCAGGAGTGGTTATTGTATGGTCTGATATTGTGGCTCGCAAGGTGTGGCGGCAGGCACGTTCCATACATAGCTTAAACAAAGCGCGAGCAAAGGTCAACAAGGTAGTTGGCAGGTTTGTGGCACGCAATGGCGGTGTTGTGGTGAGGCATAAGGAGTTGGAGGGTAGAGAGGTAGGTTTCCTCAGGGCGGATGGTGTTCATCTAAACGAGGTGGGTCTGGATATGTGGACCTTGGACATTAAGGAGGGCATGGAGAAAGCCCTGCAGTTGTGGAGGGACAATCATGTGTAAGGGGTCACACATGATTGTCGTGGCGGTAGGAGGAGGGGTCTTTGGAGGCACGGAATGAGAAGGAGAAGCAACAATGGAGATTGTTGCAAGAGAACTCGGGGCGTTTAACCCGGGATAGTATTGGAGGGGCTGGGGAGTGGTTACCCAGCTCATATATATTCCTGATGGGCAGGGTCCCCAGGAAGGGAGAGAGAGGTCTTGGACATGGTTGGTGCCCTCGGGTCAGGTGCAGAACGGCTGTAGGGTAAGGGGTCCAGACCTAATAAGGAAACGATGGAGTTTAATGATTGAAGTGCCTTCAAGGATCCTTTATCTGGAGTTGGGAAATAGAGCAGGATGTTATCATGGAGTTATGATGTGTTTATGGTTATGCTCTTTTTCAGAAAAAAGGTGTGTTTAATAAATGGCTGCTGTGGCCTTTACACCAAAATTCATGTGTGGTCTCTTATTGGGGTTTGGGGTGTAAGGTCGTAGATAGCGGAAGCATCAAACATACCTTAAGTCAAGTAAGCCCAGCGTAATGTAGGCGCAGCCGTAATGAAGCAAGCGCATGACTAGGTGTTTGGGAGTTCTAGGCTATTATGTATTAGGTATTATGTGTTAGGCTATATTTGTAGGGATGGGAGGGTTATGTGAAAGGGGGCATGGGGCAAAATGTATCTATATGTGGTGGGTGGAGAATAAAGTATATAAGTCCATGCGGGGAAGAGGCAGCCCTCTTTCCCGCTGGACAACAGGAGAAATTTTTGTCCCGCCCGCCCTCCCAGTATTTTCTCCTGTTTATGGGAATTTGTCGGTTGGGGTTTTGTTTTGTCACAGTAGCAATGGCGGTAGGAGGAGGGGTCTTTGGAGGCACGGAATGAGAAGGAGAAGCAACAATGGAGATTGTTGCAAGAGAACTCGGGGCGTTTAACCCGGGATAGTATTGGAGGGGCTGGGGAGTGGTTACCCAGCTCATATATATTCCTGATGGGCAGGGTCCCCAGGAAGGGAGAGAGAGGTCTTGGACATGGTTGGTGCCCTCGGGTCAGGTGCAGAACGGCTGTAGGGTAAGGGGTCCAGACCTAATAAGGAAACGATGGAGTTTAATGATTGAAGTGCCTTCAAGGATCCTTTATCTGGAGTTGGGAAATAGAGCAGGATGTTATCATGGAGTTATGATGTGTTTATGGTTATGCTCTTTTTCAGAAAAAAGGTGTGTTTAATAAATGGCTGCTGTGGCCTTTACACCAAAATTCATGTGTGGTCTCTTATTGGGGTTTGGGGTGTAAGGTCGTAGATAGCGGAAGCATCAAACATACCTTAAGTCATGACAAATACAAACAACAGTTGATACATATCTCTCCCAAGACGTCAAATAAAAAACTGTATACGCTGCCACATGCCTCCCTGCATATGCTGCCACACAACTTCCTTTGATATGATGCCACACAGCCTTACTTGGTATGATGCCACACACTCTCCCTGTATATGATGCAACACAAGCTCACTTGATATGATGCCACCCACTATCCCTGTATATGATGCCACACAACCTCCTTTGATATGATGCCACACAGCCTTTCTTGGTATGATGCCACACACTCTCCCTGTATATGATGCCACCCAAGCTCATTTGATATGATGCCACCCACTATCCCTGTATATGATGCCACCCACTATCCCTGTATATGATGCCACACAAGCTCATTTGAGATGAGGCCACAGACAATCCCTGTATATGATGCCACACAAGCTCATTTGAGATGATGCCACACACTATCCCTGTATATGATGCCACCCAAGCTCATTTGATATGATGACACACAATATCCCTGTATATGATGCCACACAATATCCCTGTATATGATGCCACACACTATCCCTGTATATGATTCCACAATGTATATGCTGCCACAACGTATATGCTGCCACACTAGAAATACTGCAACACTAGAAATGCTGCCACACTGTAAATGCTGCCACACTGTAAATGCTGCCACACTGTAAATGCTGCCACACTGTAAATGCTGGCACAGGCCTCCCTTGGTATGATGCCACATGCCTACGCTGGTATGATGACACAGGCCTCCGCTGGTATGATGACACAGGCCTCCGCTGGTATGATGCCACAGGCCTCCGCTGGTATGATGCCACACCGTATATGCTTCCACAACGTTATATGCTTCCACAACGTATATGCTGCCACAACGTATAAGCTGCCACAACGTATATGCTGCCACAACGTATATGCTGCCACAACGTATATGCTGCCACAACGTATATGCTGCCACAACGTATATGCTGCCACAACGTATATGCTGCCACAACGTATATGCTGCCACAACGTATATGCTGCCACAACGTATATGCTGCCACAACGTATAAGCTGCCACAACGTATATGCTGCTACAACGTTTATGCTGCCACAACGTATAAGCTGCCACAACGTATATGCTGCCACAACGTATATGCTGCCACAACGTATATGCTGCCACAACGTATATGCTGCCACAACGTATAAGCTGCCACAACGTATATGCTGCCACAACGTATATGCTGCCACAACGTATATGCTGCCACAACGTATATGCTGCCACAACGTATATGCTGCCACAACGTATAAGCTGCCACAACGTATATGCTGCTACAACGTTTATGCTGCCACAACGTATAAGCTGCCACAACGTATATGCTGCCACAACGTATATGCTGCCACAACGTATATGCTGCCACAACTTATATGCTGCCACAACGTATATGCTGCCACAACGTATATGCTGCCACACTAGAAATGCTGGCACACTGTAAATGCTGCCACACTGGAAATGCTGCCACACTGTAAATGCTGCCACACTGTAAATGCTGCCACACTGTAAATGCTGCCACACTGTAAATGCTGGCACAGGCCTCCCTTGGTATGCTGCCACAGGCCTACGCTGGTATGATGACACAGGCCTACGCTGGTATGATGCCACAGGCCTCCGCTGGTATGATGCCACAGGCCTCCGCTGGTATGATGCCACAGGCCTTCGCTGGTATGATGCCACAGGCCTCCGCTGGTATGATGCCACAGGCCTCCCTGATATGATGCCACAGGCCTCCCTGATATGATGCCACAGGCCTCCGCTGGTATGAAGCCACAGGCCTCCAATGGTATGATGCCACACGGTAAATGCTGCCACACGGTAAATGCTGCCACACCGTAAATGCTGCCACACCGCTGGTATGCTGTCACACCGTATATGCTGCCATAACGTATATGCTGCCACAAGGTATAAGCTGCCACAAGGTATAAGCTGCCACAACGTATATGCTGCCACAACGTTTATGCTGCCACAACGTATAAGCTGCCACAACGTATAAGCTGCCACACCGTAAATGCTGCCACACCGTAAATGCTGCCACACCGTAAATGCTGCCACACCGTAAATGCTGCCACAACGTATATGCTGCCACAACGTATATGCTGCCACAACGTATATGCTGCCACAACGTATATGCTGCCACAACGTATATGCTGCCACAACGTATATGCTGCCACACCGTATATGCTGCCACAACGTATATGCTGCCACAACGTATAAGCTGCCACAACGTATATGCTGTCACAACGTATATGCTGCCACAACGTATAAGCTGCCACAACTTATATGCTGCCACAACGTATATGCTGCCACACTAGAAATGCTGCCACACTAGAAATGCTGCCACACTGTAAATGCTGCCACACTGTATATGCTGCCACACTGTAAATGCTGCCACACTGTAAATGCTGCCACACTGTAAATGCTGGCACAGGCCTCCCTTGGTATGATGCCACAGGCCTACGCTGGTATGATGACACAGCCCTCCGCTGGTATGATGACACAGGCCTCCGCTGGTATGATGCCACAGGCCTCCAATGGTATGATGCCACACCGTATATGCTGCCACAACGTATATGCTGCCACAACGTATAAGCTGCCACAACGTATATGCTGCCACAACGTATATGCTGCCACAACGTATATGCTGCCACACTAGAAATGCTGCCACACTGGAAATGCTGCCACACTGGAAATGCTGCCACACTGTAAATGCTGGCACAGGCCTCCCTTGGTATGCTGCCACAGGCCTACGCTGGTATGATGACACAGGCCTACGCTGGTATGATGCCACAGGCCTCCGCTGGTATGATGCCACAGGCCTCCGCTGGTATGATGCCACAGGCCTCCGCTGGTATGATGCCACAGGCCTCCATGATATGCTGCCACAGGCCTCCGCTGTTATGATGCCACAGGCCTCCGCTGTTATGATGCCACAGGCCTCCCTGATATGATGCCACAGGCCTCCCAGATATGATGCCACAGGCCTCCCTGATATGATGCCACAGGCCTCCCTGATATGATGCCACAGGCCTCCCTGATATGATGCCACAGGCCTCCAATGGTATGATGCCACACGGTAAATGCTGCCACACGGTAAATGCTGCCACACTAGAAATGCTGTCACACTGTAAATGCTGCCACACTGTAAATGCTGCCACACTGTAAAAGCTGCCACACCGTAAATGCTGCCACACCGTAAATGCTGCCACACCGTAAATGCTGCCACAACGTATATGCTGCCACACCCTATATGCTGCCACAAGGTATAAGCTGCCACAAGGTATAAGCTGCCACAACGTATATGCTGCCACAACGTATATGCTGCCACAACGTATAAGCTGCCACACCGTAAATGCTGCCACACCGTAAATGCTGCCACACCGTAAATGCTGCCACAACGTGTATGCTGCCACAACGTATATGCTGCCACAACGTATATGCTGCCACAAGGTATAAGCTGCCACAACGTATATGCTGCCACAACGTATAAGCTGCCACAACGTATATGCTGCCACAACGTATAAGCTGCCACAAGGTATAAGCTGCCATAACGTATATGCTGCCACACTAGAAATGCTGCCACACTGTAAATGCTGCCACACTGTAAATGCTGCCACACTGTAAATGCTGGCACAGGCCTCCCTTGGTATGATGCCACAGGCCTACGCTGGTATGATGCCACAGGCCTACGCTGGTATGATGCCACAGGCCTCCGCTGGTATGATGCCACAGGCCTCCGCTGGTATGATGCCACAGGCCTCCGCTGGTATGATGCCACAGGCCTCCGCTGTTATGATGCCACAGGCCTCCGCTGTTATGATGCCACAGGCCTCCGCTGTTATGATGCCACAGGCCTCCCTGGTATGAAGCCACAGGCTTCCCTGGTATGATGCCACAGGCTTCCCTGGTATGATGCCAAAGGCTTCCCTGGTATGATGCCAAAGGCTGCTGACACGAACGCACATGAACAGAACTTACCTGCTCCTGACGCGACCTCCGCTCTGTCAAACTTCTTCCTGACTGTTCTTCTTGCGCCTTCGCCTCGCTGCACTGAACACATGACTGGAAGCCGCGGCCGGAAATCGTCATCTCACAGTCTGGCCGCGGCTTCCGGTCGACATGAACATGGCGCCGGATTTCGCTCTAGCAAAGACCTGACTTTTGGTCTGCGTGTGAGCGGCGCATGTGCCGCTCACACATAGACCGCGTACGCTATAGTGGATGGGACGGCTCCCGTTCGCATTCTCTATGGGGATGTGTGTGCCGTATTCCATCACTGTATGTGTCGTTAATCGACACACACAGTAATGGAAAAAAAAATGGCAGCCCCCATAGAGAAGTAAATGAAGTAAAAACGAGAAAAGTACAACACAACAACATACATTAATAAAATTTATTAATCTATCACACTAAAACCCATAACATATTAAAAAAAAGTTGGTCGTGACACTGTTCCTTTAAGGAGCCAGAGAGCACAAATGTGTGAGTTAAGTGCCTAATTAGCCCATGAGCACCCTGGACTATAAGGCTATGTTCACACTGAGTTTTTTGCAGGAGGAATTTCCTCCAGCAAAATCCGTTCAGGTTTTCCCTGAGCGGTATTTTTACAAGTGGACGCGGTTTTATAAGCGTTTTTTTAAAGACATCCCACAGGAAAAGGCTGTACTTCCCAAGAGGGAAAAAACTCCTCCCAGTCTTCACAATCGCCATTACACACAGTGTTGTTGGAGAAACAGAACAGCTATGGACCAAAATGAAGAGCAACGCAGCAGTGTGGCATTACCACAGCCACGAATAAAGGTGAGGAGGCGTGAGATGCGCCTCCTCATGAAGATGTTGATCAACGTCGTGCGTCGACGTCGCTTGCGTCAGGTAAGTTTTTACAAACACTTTTTCTACGCTGCATTATCAAATGTTAGACAAAGCAATAATTTCTGTTCAACGCTTCATTTTTCTCAGGAGGAAGAGCGACGCAGAGAACGGCACCGTCGGTACTGGGTACACCCCATAAATGAACTTCGGCCACAGAGGGGACATATTGGACATCTCTACGCAGAACTGCGATGGTGAGATTTGTTTGATTTAGCAGTTGCAATTCTAAAAATATGTGAAGAGCGAATTCTGATCATGTCCATTGTAGTAATAGATGATGTGATTCCACGTCATCCAGGCCATTAGCGGTGTTGTAACTACCATGGGGTACACTGCATGAGGGTGCCCGTGTCGTCCTCCAACACCGGCCCCCCCATGCCCGTAGATGCTGCTAGCATCTGATATGGCCACACTACATTGAATAGTATGGGCTTCCTTGGACGCATATACTATTGAACAGTATGTTATAGCAGGGAGGAATCTCCCTGCTCTGCCATAGGCTAGATGACATCTTTGTACTGCATCTTTATCATGCGCAGAGAAAGGATCCCAGCATTTTAGCGGCGTGATGCCATCACCGCATCACGCCGGTCTATGCAAGGATCCCGTTGTTCTTGATGTTGTGGATCAGCTTAGTTGATTGCCTAGATGAGTATTAATTATTTTTTTATTTTTTTTGGGTGGTGTGGCTGTATGTCGCTATCTACAGTGGTATCTGTATGGCACTATCTACAAGGGGTAGTTGGGTTTTGCTATCCACAAGTGAGTTGTGACACTGTCTACTCCAGGGGGGGGGGCTGTTATTTACGTTTGGCAGGGCTGAATGTGAAAACTACATTAAAACTTAAAAATGCTTAATCCATACTTTTTTTATTTTTATTTACAGCTATCCTGAGAAGTTTTTTGATTTAATCAGATTGACAATAACTGCATTCGATCGACTGGATGAAATCCTGCAGTGCCATTTGATGCGCCAGGACACCACCATGAGGAAGGCCATCTCTCCTACGCATAGGCTGCTAATCACATTGCGGTGAGTTTCAAAAGAAAACCAAAAAAAACTTGTGTGTTTTGCCTTCTTGACCATCGATTCAATGTGTATATTGCTGGGTATGGTCAAGATAGGCTTGTATATACACGATTGATCCTTGGTCTAATTTTATTCTTTCTCTCTCTCTTTTTCAGATTTTTGGCAACTGGGGAGAGTTACGCATCTCTGCACCTGCAATTCCGGGTTGGTAAATCTACCATCTGCGGAATTGTGAGTAGTACATGCCACGTGATCTGGCAGCACTTACAGCCGATTTCGATGCCCAGTCCGACCCAGGAGACTTGGTTGCGGGCAGCAGCAGGCTTTCAGTCTGTGGCCAATTTCCCAAACTGCATAGGCGCCGTCGACGGTAAGCACATTCGTGTGAAGCAGCCACCGCACTCAGGATCACATTACTTCAATTACAAGAAGTACTTTTCTGTGGTCCTGATGGCGGTGGCTGACTCCTCGTATAAGTTTGTTGCTATTGAAGTCGGCGCCTATGGCAGTACTGGGGACTCCCGGGTGCTACTGACATCGACATTCGGCCAGCGAGTGCTGGTAGATCAGGTGAATCTGCCCCCTCCAAGACCTCTTCCGGGTACCACGCATCCATTCCCTTTCGTCATGGTAGGGGATGAGGCTTTTCCGCTGATGACCAACCTGCTGCGCCCATACCCACGAAGGGACTGGATGCCCGGAAGAGAGTCTTCAACATGAGGCTGAGCCGGGCACGACGCTTCGTTGAGTGTACCTTCGGGATCATGAGTAGTAAGTGGAGGGTCTTCACCTGTGCAATGCAGTGGGACCCTGGAATAGTTGACATGGTCATTAAAGCTGCCTGTGTGCTCCACAACTATGCTTGGGACTATGACAGTTTGGACATTGGCGAGGAGCAACAGGCATCTTTTCGTGACATACCTGGCAATTGTTTTTTTGGCCGTTCATCCAACCGTGCTGTACAGGTGAGAGATGGCTTTGCGGACTACTTTATGAGTCCCGAAGGTGCCGTGCCCTGGCAATTTGCATGTCTCAGCGAAGAGCAGCCTGTCCAGGATTGATGTTTCTCCTCGTGGGTCCCATCCAATCTCTCATCATCCAGCCTGCTATCAAGTTTCTTCTTCCGACTTTGGGTCATGTCGATTACTTAGACTTTGATGTGAAGGCCTTGTATACTTTATAAAAAGTTATTTTTTGTTTGTAATACATGTGTTGTGGTTTTTTTTTCTGCTACTTTTCTATGAAGGCCTTGTCCACACGTAACAGAATTTGTTCAGCAATAGCAGCAGACTTTCCGCTGAAGAAATTCTGTGGACTTACCACAGCAGAAATTGACGTGCTGTGGCCAAAAAAATAGACCATGCACGTCAAGTTCGGCTTTCATTTTTTGGGCAGTGTGTGTATGCGATTTGTTCAATCTCATACACTTTGCTGCTACTGTATTCAGATGCGTATTTCCCATCCACATTTCTGTGTGGCAAATACGCAGCAATTCGGATACGTGTGGACAAAGTCTTTTCTGTCTGACCAGGACACTGTACAGTTGTGTTGTTGCTGAAATGTACCTTATGCTTCGTTCACATCTGAGCAGACACAAAGTGACACCGTCAGAAAACAGAGGTTTCCGTCTTCATCACTATTGATTGAAAAGGTGATGGAGCCGATGCATGTGGTTTACGTTTGGCTCATTTGTGCACTACATCAGTCATTCAATGCACAAAAGAGCTAAATGTAAACCACGGGCACCGGCTCCGTCACCTTTTCAATCAATAGTGATGAAGACGGAAACCTCTGTTTTATGACGGTGTCACTTTGTATCTATTTATGGTCCCGTTCAGAGGGAAAACTCCCATGGAAATTAAGAACGGGACCCCAATACAGATCTGAAGGAAGCCTAAATAGAGTGGATTAAGCATAATGTCATGTTTTCACATGAGGGACATTTATGAGCTATCCGCTAGATATGTCATTAATGTCAAGACAGATGCCGTTTCCAGGTCTTGTACGCACACCTTACATTGATGACATATTCCGTAGATGTATCGTAAATGTGTCTCGTGTAAAAACATTAAAAACACAATTAACTTTAAAATAAATAGACACACACACAATGTAACGAAATAATTAAATAAAACTTTATTACAAAACAAGTAATATCAAAAAGCAACGGATCCCTTAGTACCCACCCACTATAATTTACCGCAATTTTAAACTTGGCAACAAATACAAAACATGGGCAACGTCACCCAGAGGTGAACTACAAATTGTAATACCGGGGTGGTGTGGTGGGGTTTGAGCACGAAGGATGTTGTCCAGTGCTGCGAGGGTGGTAAGAGTCAAATGTTTGGTAACATTGTCGGTCAGCATTGGGCTGGGGAGGAGCGGGGTAAGTGGTATACTGGGGTTGGCGGTGGTGGGCGCGCCCGAAAGTTGGGTCAGATGGAGCTGTATGTCCTGCCGGAAATGGCTAAGAAAAACACTGAGTTCCGGCAGGGAGGGGGCGTTACAGAAGTCTGCCGCCACGGCGTGACAAAAGGCAATAAAGTGATCACAGAAACACACCGCTAATGTGCACAGGCACACATGACAAAACATTGAATACTCACTTCATGTATCAGTTTCCCGACGTTCAAGTCCATACGATGGTACGCCACTTGAGACATTTTGATACCTGAAATGTAAATGTAAAAAACAATATTTAGTAAAATTAAGCTCATTAAATATTTAAAAAAATAAATAAAAACACATCTGCAGACATGTATGTCAGATGTGAACAGGAACCAGTAATTGCACTTACTTTTTCACTCTGATGGTGCTTTTCAAATGACTGATGCTGCTGTCCTCAGGGGAGTTCTTCCACGATCTGCATTTCCTGGAAATGGCTGCCTCCCGTTTATATGCCAGCCCCTTTTTTGGGCTGGGCTTGTGTTTTACACACAAGCGTTTTTTGTGAAATTCAGAGTCAAAACAAGCCTCGAAAACTCGAGACGCTGTTTTTCAGCCTCCCATTGATCCCAATGGGGTTTTGGAGGCGGAAAACGCTTGAAGATAGGTCATGTCACATGTTTTTTCCTCGAGGCGTTTTTAACGCCAGCGGGGAAAAAACGCCTCCACTTCCCATTGAAATCAATGGGAGTCATTTTATGGCCGTTTTTGACGAGTTTTTTGGCGCTGTTTCTGCGTCAAATAACTCGTCAAAAAACATAGCCCCTAAGAAGGGCCTAACCCCTTCCTGCCATGCCTGAGCTTTGTTGTCGTTACCCTAGTTTGTCTCTGCAAATGGTATCCTAGTGTTTTCTAGTACCCAGTGTTTCCTGTACCTGCTACCTGTATCCCGTGCTATCCAGGTCAAGTGCCGTATCGATTTGGAGTTGTGCTGTGCCGTATACCACGCCTGTCCTGTTACACCACGCCTGGTGTCTGCCTGCTGCCAAAGTCCCTTCCGATCCTGCCTTGCTACTGACCAAAGCTACCTCAGGTACACCTATACGAACTATAGACTTTGAGCTGTGTCTTGTTGGCCAGCAGCCATACCGTTAAGGCGGTACGGTCCAGTGGGTCCACGTACCCAACGTGACAGCCAAATGGCTCTCCTTGCGTTCTAGGCCCTGCCGTGTGCCCAAATAGCAGTTTATGACCACATATGGGGTATTGCCGTACTCTGGAGAAATTGCTTTACAAGTACTGGAGTTCTTTTTTTCATTTATTTGTTGAGAAATTTTGAGATAAAGCTACGTTTTATTGAAGAAAAGGGATTGTTTTTATTTTCACTGCCCAATTCTAATAAATTCTATGAAACATCTGTGGGGTCCAAAAATTCACTACACCCCTAGATGAATTCCTCAAGGGGTGTAGTTTCCTAAATGGATTAGTTACAAGGTTCGGATAGCACTAGGTAATGGTGTGGGTGCATGAGTAGGGGCCCAACCCGATCCAGTAAAGAAACAAAGTACTATGCACACCAATATGGAATTATTTATCCAAGTAATTAATTTACTTATTTGTAGCCAGTGACAGTGCGTGCGACGTTTCGGTCAAAACATTGACCTTCCTCAGGCACTTTAGTCAATGCTGGTCCTGCGTGGCTGGCGCTGTAAGATTGGCGGGTAACCGCTGTGTGAGGCGCTTCACACAGCGGTTACCCGCCAATCTTACAGCGCCAGCCACGCAGGACCAGCATTGGCTACAAATAAATAAATTAATTACTTGGATAAATAATTCCATATTGGTGTGCATAGTACTTAGTTTCTTTACGTTTCCTAAATGGAGTCACTTTTTGGGCGTTTTCATTGTTTTGGTCCCTCAGGGGCTTTGCAAATGTGACATGGCCTCTGTAAACTATTCCTGCTAAATGTGATCTCCAAAAGCCAAATGGCACTCTTTCCCTTCTGAGCCCCGCCGTGTGTCCAAACAGCCGTTTATGACCACATGTGGAGTATTGTTTTACTCAGGAGAAATTGCTTTACAAATTGCTTTTTCCCCTTTAGTCCTTGTGGAAATTAAAAGAAATTAGCTAAACCTACATTTTCTTTGAAAAAATATAGATTTTAATTTTTACGGCCTACTTCCAATAATTTCTGCAATAAACCTGAGCGGTCAAAATGCTCACTATAACCTTAGATAATTTCCTTTAGGGGTGTAGTTTCCAAAATGGGGTCACTTTTGGGGGATTTCCACTGATTTGGCAATGCAAGAGCCCTTCAAACCTGACATGGTGCCTAAAATATATTCTAATAAAAAGATGGCCCCAAAATCCACGAGGTGCTCCTTTGCTTCTGAGGCCGGTGCTTTAATCCAGAACCAAACTGGGGTCACATGTGGGATATTTTCTAAAACTGCAGAACCTGGGAAATAAATATTGAGTTCCAATTCTTTGGTAAAACTTTCCGTGTTACATAAAAATGGATTTAAAATGAATTTCTGCTAAAAACAAATGAAATTTGTACATTTCACCTCTACTTTGCTGTAATTCCTGTGAAACCGTCTGAAGGGTTAAGAAACTTTCTAAATGCTGTTTTCAATACTTTGAGGGGTGAAGTTTTTAAAATGGGGTGATTTATGGGGACTTTCTAATATATAAGGCCCTCAAAGCCACTTCACAACTGAACTGCCCTCTGTAAAAATAGCCTTTTGAAATTTTCTTGAAAATATGAGAAATTGGTGCTAAAGTTCTAAGCCTTTTAACGTCCTAGAAAAATAAAAGGACGTTCAAAAAACGATGTCAATCTAATGTAGACATATGGGGGATGTTAATTAGGAACATTTTTGTGTGGTATAACTGCCTGTCTTACAAGCATACATTTAAATTTCGAAAAATGCAAATTTTTGAAATTTTTCGCAAAATACTAAATGTATCGAGCAAATTTCACCAGTGACAAATTCCAATGTGTCCCGAGAAAACAAACTCAGAATCGCTTGGATAGTTAAAAAGTATTCCAAAGTTAATACCACGTAAAATGACATGTCAGATTTGAAAAATCAGGCTCTGTCAGGAAGGTCAAAAGTGGCCAAAGCGGAAAAGGGTTAATTTATCTGTAATTGGGGTCAGTAGCCGTCACTATTATTGGGGTCAGTAGCCGTCACTATTATTGGGGTCAGTAGCTGTCACTATTATTGGGGTCAGTAGCTGTCACTATAATTAGGGTCAGTAGCTGTCACTATTATTGGGGTCGGTAGCTGTCACTATTATTGGGGTCAGTAGCTGTCACTATTATTGGGGTCAGTAGCTGTCACTATTATTGGGGGTAGTAGCTGTCACTATTATTGGGGGTAGTAGCTGTCACTGTTATTGGGGTCAGTAGCTGTCACTATTATTGGGGTCAGTAGCTGTCACTATTATTGGGGGTAGTAGCTGTCACTATTATTGGAGTCAGTAGCTGTCACTATTATTGGGGTCAGTAGCTGTCAATATTATTGGGGTCAGTAGCTGTCACTATTATTGGGGTCAGTAGCTGTCACTATTATTGGGGTCAGTAGCTGTCACTATTATTGGGGTCAGTAGCTGTCACTATTATTGGGGTCAGTAGCTGTCACTATTATTGGGGTCAGTAGCTGTCACTATTATTGGGGTCAGTAGCTGTCACTATTATTGGGGTCAGTAGTTGTCACTATTATTGGGGTCAGTAGCTGTCACAATTATTGGGGGGTAGTAGCTGTCACTATTATTGGGGTCAGTAGCTGTCACTATTATTGGGGTCAGTAGCTGTCACTATTATTGGGGTCAGTAGCTGTCACTATTATTGGGGTCAGTAGCTGTCACTATTATTGGGGTCAGTAGCTGTCACTATTATTGGGGTCAGTAGCTGTCACTATTATTGGGGTCAGTAGCTGTCACTATTATTGGGGTCAGTAGCTGTCACTATTATTGGGGTCAGTAGCTGTCACTATTATTGAGGTCAGTAGCTGTCACTATTATTGGGGTCAGTAGCTGTCACTATTATTGGGGTCAGTAGCTGTCACTATTATTGGGGTCAGTAGCTGTCACTATTATTGGGGTCAGTAGCTGTCACTATTATTGGGGTCAGTAGCTGTCACTATTATTGGGGTCAGTACATTTCACTATTATTGGGGTCAGTAGCTGTCACTATTATTGGGGTCAGTACATTTCACTATTATTGGGGTCAGTAGATGTCACTATTATTGGGGTCAGTAGCTGTCACTATTATTGGGGTCAGTACATTTCACTATTATTTGGGTCAGTAGCTGTCACTATTATTGGGGTCAGTAGCTGTCACTGTTATTGGGGTCAGTAGCTGTCACTATTATTGGGGTCAGTAGCTGTCACTATTATTGGGGTCAGTAGCTGTCACTATTATTGAGGTCAGTAGCTGTCACTATTATTGGGGTCAGTAGCTGTCACTATTATTGGGGTCAGTAGCTGTCACTATTATTGGGGTCAGTAGCTGTCACTATTATTGGGGTCAGTACATTTCACTATTATTGGGGTCAGTAGCTATCACTATTATTGGGGTCAGTACATTTCACTATTATTGGGGTCAGTAGATGTCACTATTATTGGGGTCAGTACATTTCACTATTATTGGGGTCAGTAGCTGTCACTATAATGGTGGCAGTAGCTGTTGCCTCTAGAGGCTCTGGCTGTCACTGTATGGTGGGCTGTGGTTGTCACTTATCAGACCCTCCAATCTACCTACCAACTCTCATCTTTTGAATTGGTTGCTATGGTTACTTCTGGGAAGATGTGGAGTCTAAAAATTAGCAGGTATAAAGCATGGAAACATTGCCCATAGCAACCAATCAGATCACTTCTTTCATTTTCATATCTGACTTAGAAAAATAAAACCAGGAATCTGATTGGTTGCTATGGACAACGCCTTCATGTCTTTTCTATACTATTTCTCTAAAAAGCAGGGGCCCTGTAGGTAAAGGGGGAGGGGGGTACTGTCACATTAACCCCTTCCCGCAAAATGACGTGTCTGGTACTTCGGTATTGCAAGTAACTTACTGCAGTCCTATGTACCAGGCATGTCAGGACTTTAAACTGTCACTTATGTAAAGCGACACAGTGACAGAACAAGCAAATCAGATCTAAAGCAGAGTTGCCGGGCAGAAGATGCCGGCATGGGACCAATCAGAATGGTCCAGTGCCCTAAGCGCTGTGATTGGCCAGTCTGTACTGACTGGCCAATAACAACGCAGACGTATTGTTTTACCGGCATCTCCTGCTCTGTGAGGGCTCAACTGTGTCCTGGAGCCTGACAGAGCCAGATACTGTGTAGATAGGGATGAAACCACCATCATCTGGTGATCAGCGTCACCAAACCTGTCCTCAGTCCTGTCATCACCTCTCATCCCCTGTACCCAGCTGTATACCCCTAGATTGCCCACTGCCCGAGGTCCCGGTTAGGTAGCAATGACACCTCTCATTTAGAATTTGGTAGGTAGGTAGGGTATCCCCACTTTCAAATACAGCAGGGTCACTGGTGGACGCTCCGCTCCTATTGTTCAGTTGAAATATAAAAAAAACAAAACAAAGATCATCGCCTGTCATCAGACCTGTCATCCGACCTGTCATTAGACCTGTCATCTCCTGTCATCAGACCTGTCATCGCCTGTCATCTCCAGTTAGAGATATAAAATATGGCCCAAAGGCTTTACACCGCTGATGTGACAAACCAAATGTTATTCTCAGATACAGACTCAGCAGGTGAAGGTGAAGCAGTTTGTGATTTCATCTGAATCTAGAGAAACTGACTCTGAACCCCCCGTCAGCGCGGAAGAGTCGCAGGTCCTGCTATGCCCGGATTATCACGGGTAGCTGCAGATAATTATAGCCCCCAAGTGCCTGATTTTACAGCCTCCTCAGGGATCAATTTGATGCCACAGGGTTCGAGGCCATTGATTTTTTTTCCATTTTTTTTTCTGACTCCCTAATAAATTTGATGGTTGAGCAGGCGAACATCTATGCTGCTCCGTTTATCTCCCAAAACCCTGACCCCCTACTATGCCAGAGGCAAAAATTGTACTCCAACAAATGCAGCAGAGCTGTATACATTCTGGGGCATGTGTTTAAGTTTTGGCATTATAAAAAGCCCCCTATTAGAGATAACTGGTCCTCTGATATATTATATAGCCCCCCCTCTCCACCGCACAATAATGAGCAGGACACGCTTTGCGGCGATAATTAAATTCCTGCATTTTAGTGATAACAGTCGCTGCCCCCCCCCCCCCAGATGCCCTGAATTTTGACCGTTGTTTTTAAATAAGGCCAATAATTGACCATTATTGTCAAACATTTTCCCAAAATGATATCCCTATACAGAATATTGCGGTGGATGAATCCCTTGTTTGTTTTGAGGGAAGGCTCAGGTTTAGGCAGCACCTTCCAAAAAAAAGGGCCCTTTATGTTATTAAATTATATAAAATCTGTGGGAGTGCCCCCGGGTATACCCATCGCTTCAGGGTTTATGAGGGAAAGTACTCTAAAATTGATCCCCTGAATGCCCCCCCTCCTTTCCTAGGAGTCAGCGGGAAGATTTGTGTGGGACCTTGTGCATCTGCTGCTTGGCAAAGTGTACCATTTATATATAGATAATTTCTACAATAGTGTCCCGATGGGTTAAAGTCTGTGCGTCCCGATCCACATTGGCCTGCGGCACAATCCGGAAAAACCATAAAGGTCTCCCCAAAACTCTGCTAGGACAGTCGTTAAGGGTGGGAGAGAGCAGGGCCGTCTGCAGAGAAGATCTGCTGCTCCTCAGATACAGAGACAGAGGAGACGTCCTGATCCTGACCACCATTACTAATGGCAGCCGGAGCCTTGTCCCTGTATGCGGATCCACCACCCAATCCCGCAAACCCTTGTGTGTACAATACATTTATGGGTGGCGTTGATGTTTCAGATCAAGTCATCAAACCACACAGCGCCATGCGCAAAACAAGGGTATAGTATAAGAAGCCGTACCCGGCCAACATTTCATCACAGAAGCCCCCCCCCCCCACTGAAAAAAACCAGAGGCCCCAGAAAAGATGTCACGTGTGCTCAAAACAGGAGGGACGCGCGATATATGTGCAAAATGTCCCCCACAAACCTCAGATTGCGTCTCCAGTGTTTTCAAATTTACGACACTTTTTTAGACTTTTAATTTAATTTTATTTTAATTCTTCATCCACCTTCAGTCTTCTATATTGGCCATAACATTTTTTTTTCACTGACAAGTCCTTTACCTCATTGTAATATTAGTAAAAACCCCAAATAAACTATATTAAATATTCTCCCTATACCCAATACACTATGCCCTGTAGGCAGCTGGAATAGTAATGGAGGGAGTGACCCCCTCACCCGGGTTATAAAGCTAAGTGAGAGGATAAAATGCAGAGTAGATGTGTTACCTCAGCAAAAAAAAATAATTCATGTTTTTAATAAATGTATTTTCTGGGCTGCATTTTATGGAATGGTGGGTAGGTTGGCAGTGGGACCTGCCATTCCACCTCCCTCCAGTGTGGGATTTTCAGGCTGCCAACTTCACAACTAATAATTCTTACTATACCCCTAGATGAATACCATGACAGGTGTCCGTCACAAAGTCACAATTCTCACTATACCCCCAGGTAAATTCCTTGAGGGGTGTAGCGTCAAAAATTGGGTTACTTCTGTGGGGTTTAGAATATTTTGACACATCAGATCATCTGTAATCATGGCACAATGTGATAAATACCACCATAGTGGGCATGAAATATTGCATAGTGCTCCTTATTTCCTGAGCCCAACCGTGTGCCTAAACACCAGTTTACATCCACATATGGGGTGTTGCCGTACTCGGTAGAAATTGTGTACAAACTTTTGCCGTGCTATTTCTCCTATTACACCTTAGGAAAAAAATTAGATTTTTCATTTTTCATGGACCATTTCTAACAAACACCTGTGGGGACAAGTTTACTAGGCCACTAGAGTAATTCCTTTCCTTTATGGGTATAGATTCTAAAATGGCATCATTTTTGGGGGTTTCCACTGTATTGATACCTCAGGGGCTCTGAAAATGCAATATGCAATATGGCGGCAATTCCACATCCTGACCGAGATCTTTTTGTAATAAAGAAATTGTTTTGCCAGCTTCGGTGAGTGCCTCGATCATTCTTCTATTATATATTTAGCTGGTTGTGCTACACTTTCGATGAGCAACTCCATGGCAACTTATCTGCAACTATCCAAATAGAAAGAAAGCCATTTTCCATATTCCCATTCCGATTGTTCGGTTTTAGCAGTGCCAGCCTTTTTTCCTTCTTCCCATTTCATTTCATACAAGTTTACTAGGCCACTAGATTAATTCCTTTCCTTTATGGGTATAGATTCTAAAATGGCATCATTTTTGGGGGTTTCCACTGTATTGATACCTCAGGGGCTCTGAAAATGCAATATGGCAGCCTAAAAGCATTCCAACAAAATCTGTGCTCCAAAATCCAAATGGCGCTCCTTCCCTTCTGAGCTCTGCCGTGGGTCCAAATAGCAGTTTATTACCACATATGGGGTATTGCAGTAATCGGGAGAAATTGCTTTACAAATATTGGGGTTCTTTTTCTCCTTTATTCCTTCCAAAAATTTGAAAATTCAAAGATTTTTTTAGAAAAAAAGTAGATTTTCATTTTCACAGACTAATTCAAGTCAATTTTGCAAAAAAACTGTAGGGTCAAAATGCTACTTAAACCTCTAGAAAAATTCCTTGAGGGGTGTAGTTTCCAGAATGGGGTAAATTTTGGGGGGTTTCCACTATTTTGGCACCTAAAAAATGTTTTGGAGCCTGAAATATATTGTAAAAAACAAGGAGGCCCCAAAATCCGCTAGGTGCTCCTTTGCTCCTGAGGCCTCCAAATGCTTTACAAATTAATTTTGACAAAAAAAACATAAAATTTACATTTCACCTGTAACTCCATTGAAACGCCTAAAGGGTTAAAACACTTTGTGAATGCTGTTTTGAATACTTTGAGGGTGCAGTTTTCAAAATTGGGTGATTTATGGGGGTTTCTAATATATGGGCCCCTCAAGGCCACTTTAGAACTGAACCGGTCCCTGAAACAATAGCCTTTTGACATTTTCTTGAAAATGTGAGAAATTGCTGCTAAAGTTCTAAGCCTTGTAACGTCCCAGAAAAACGATTGCAACATAAAGTAGACATATGGGGGATGTGAACTAGTAACTATTTTGTGTGGTATAATTATCTGTCTTACAAGTAGATACATTTATATTTTATAGAAAATTTATAATTTTTGTAAATTTTCTCACAATTTTGGTGTTTTTCACAAATAAATACTGAATTTATCGACCAAACTTTTCCACTAATATAAATTACAACATGTCCCAAGAAAACAATCTCAGAATCGCTTCGATAGGTAAAAGCATTCCCAAGTTATTACCCCATAAAGGGACACGTGCCAGATTTGAAAAAATCGACTTCGTTTTCATGGCCAAAATAGGCTGCGTCCTGAAGGGGTTAAAGCCGCTTTCTTCTGTGTATTAGATCGCATGTAAGGGCCGGAGGTGATTCATTTTATGGCTAACAATTACTGATGGATTGGTAGAGCGACATAAGGCGGGTGATCGATGATGAGATATTGCAGAGCAAGGGCCCCATATACTGTTCTTGCATGTGGCCACCGGCTGTCTACAGCGAGTGCATGGAGTACATTGGGGCCGGTCACATGACTAAGAGTCGTGTCGTCATGAAGGAAGACTGTGCATCTAGACTTCCGGTCCCCCGGCAGAGCCGTAAAAATCTATTAATATCTCATAATCAGCGCAACGAGGGACCGGAATGTATATTAGCGAGTGATCTCACGTACTGCAGGGACTGCACTGCGGATACTTTTTGGTCCCCACGTAACCCCTTTAATCCTGGTGGGGGCCCGTCTGGTGTAATGTTAAATTAAAGAACAGTATCACTACAGCTCATAACCAATATATTAGTGGAGTGTGTGCTGATTCCTATTAAAAGAGGGCGTTTCTGGTTGTTTTAGGGTGTTCCCAGGTGGAACGGGGTGGTGCTAAAATATCCTACAATTTGGGATTCAAATTCTTGTAAGGCCCCATGTACACAACCGTAGAATTTGTCCGTAATTACAGAACTATTAATTTCTATTGACCACGGACACATTCCCATATATTTACAGGAAGGTGTCCGGGCCGTAGATAGCCGCCGCATAAGACATCTCCTATATTTTCCTTTTATGGACCGAGCTCCCATACTTTGTATCGTAGAACTGGCCGAAAATGCGGGTGCCTGCCTGCAGCTGACCCTGCCTGCAGCTGACCCTGCCTGCAATTACGGGCACAGCCGTGTGAATGAGGTCTTAATATGTGTCCACATACACCAGTAACTTCTAACATGTTAGGCTCTGTGGTGAACGTCCAGCCTATAGACTGGGAAAATCTCCAGAGATATAAAACACGTACGTGGTGTGAACAGGGCCTTGAAGACAAACTGTGCAGGGCCTGGAATTCTCTTTTTGGTGTTCTTTGAATCCCTGTGTCATGCTCCGCCCCCTCAGGTCCTGTGCTCGGAATAACACAGTGTATCGGTTTTGTCTGGAATGTTCCTTTAACAAATTTCTGCAATTGACACTTTGCCCAATTTTCCCTGCATTTTGTATGTTCAGTAATTGGAGAAAATCCTTAAAAACCCAAAATAAAATAAATATTCTCCCTATACCCAATATACTATGCCCTGTAGGCAGCTGGAATAGTAATGGAGGGAGTGACCCCCTCACTCGGGTTGTAAAGCTGGGTGAGAGGATAAAATGCAGAGTAGATCTGTTACCTCAGCAAAATAAAAATTCATATGTATTTACTGGGCTGCATTTTATGGAATGGTGGGTGGGTTGGCAGTGGGACCTGCCATTCCACCTCCCTCCAGTGCTGGATTTTCAGGCTGCCAACTTCACAACTAATAATTCTTACTATACCCCTAGATGAATACCATGAGAGGTGTCCGTCACATAGTCACTATTCTCACTATACCCCCACTTTGCCCAATTTTCCCTGCATTTTGTATGTTCAGTAATTGAAGAAAATCCTTATAATTGCCTTGGGCATTCTGGTCTCTATACATTATAGTCAATGAGGCCGCGTCACTGCTATGGAGACTGGCAGGTGGGTTGCAGTGGGCTGTGCCTACCACTAGTGCCCGTGTCCAATACTGAAATTTGCTGTTGGGGGAGATGAGCCAGAACCTCCCGGCCTATCCCATGAAAGTCTGACATTGATGACCCAGCATGGGCCCCATATATTCACTGGGCACGTATAGGATCGTGGCAGAAAGCTCCCTGGTCAATTATTATTTATTCTCAATATATTCCCATTATAATTATTTTAAGAGTCAAATATGAAACGACTGTCCCCTAATAAGCATCTTGGAGGGGAGATAAGCGGCCACTAAACACATCTAGTGAAGGTTAAAATCACACCCATACGCCCCTTATCAGCCCCCGTAGTCACAATACACAGTACATAGTAAAAAACGGACGTCACAATTCCCTGGTTCGATAAAAACGTCTAATAGTCTGGTATCCGAACAGAGCCGCAAATGTGAACAGAACCGCAAATGTGAACAGAGCCACAAATGTGACCAGAGCCGCAAATGTGACCAGAGCCGCAAATGTGAACAGAACCGCAAATGTGAACAGAACCGCAAATGTGAACAGAGCCGCAAATGTGACCAGAGCCGCAAATGTGAACAGAGCCGCAAATGTGAACAGAACCGCAAATGTGACCAGAGCCGCAAATGTTAACAGAGCCTTAGTCACAGAGATATTAGGCACTCCGCTCATAATAATCATATAATAACGTAATCCCACAGAATATTAGGACTGGTGCAGGTCTTCAGAATTGCAGAATTTGTGCCCCCCACATTAGAATTCATGGGGGACATCTGGTGGCCTCCATTATAACCCTGGTCCATGTGATCTCGCAGTATTTATAGCCTCTGTAATAATAAGTACGGACTGTTGAACCTGCGCCTCGTATTTTAACACACTTCCAGGGTAAGGGCTGATTCAGACGAACGTGACGCTTTTGCGCGCATGTCAGCAGCGTGTGGCATGCGTATTTTGGGCGTTTGTGTGTTGAATACGCAAGGAGGTGTGAGCTTTTCGCCAGCCTACAAAAAGGCCAACAATGCAACACCCCTGCTTGATGTGCGCACCTGTGATGCAGCATTTTTGACCTTTTTGTGCAACAGAGTGTTTAATACAACCCCTAATTTGTGGTTATTTTGCATGCTTAACTGCATTGATGCCACCTAGCTCGCTGGCCCGTGTTCTGCTAGCATGGATGGTTTCCCGGAGATTTGGGGTACACCGTACCATGCTACTGCCACACCGTCGGAGAAGAGGTAGGATTTGGGTTCATCCCATAGTGGCCCAACGCACCTCCAAAGGCCATTTTCATACCCTGTATGCTGACCTCCGTCGTCACCCGGATAAATTTTGCTCCTTTTGCCGCCTGTGTGTCGGCGCCTTTGATATGCTGCTTGAGCTGGTTCGGCCAGGAATAACCTACCAGGACACCAACATGCGGCGCTGTATTTCCTCAGAGGAGCGTCTCCTTGTCACCTTGTGGTAATTGATGTTTGTTAAGCGAGCTTACACAGTGGTTTGTGTGCTACATGTCCTACCTAACATGTTGGCTTTGTTGTTTGTGTTTCTGATTTCATGCAGATTTTTGGCTACAGGCAATAGCTACCATTCGCTTCATTTCGAATTCCTTCTTGGGGTGTCCACAATTTGCGGCATTGTCACATCAACCTGTGTGGTCCTGTGGCTGAGATTGAAGAGCACCGTGATGCCTCAGCCAACGGCCCAAAACTGGCTTCGAATAGCCGAGCAGTTTGTTACCGACACCCAATTTCCACACTGTATTGGTGCACTCGATGGGAAGCACATTCGTGTCAAGAAGCGCCCCCACTCTGGCTCGACATACTTCAACTACAAGCAGTTTTTTTCAATAGTCTTGCTGGCCTTGGCGGACTGTAATTTCTGCTTTACCATCGTAGACATCGGGTCCTATGGAAGCTCTGCGGATGCCCGCATATTCCAGTCGTCCAGAATGGGCCAGCGCCTAATGTCAAGTCAACTTGATGTTCCAGAACCTAACATCCTCCCTGGCACCAGCGGCCCACCACTTCCATATGTTATGGTTGCAGATTAGGGTTTTGCCCTCACCAGACAAGTAATGCGTCCATTTGCGCGGAGGGGCTTGGATAACCGTAGGCGCATGTTCAATAACCGGCTAGGCAGAGCACGCAAATGTGTGGAATGCGCCTTTGGCATCATGTCAAACAAGTGGAGGGTCCTGATGACATCAATGCAAATGTCACCGGCCAATGTGACACGTGTGATCAAAGCGTGTGTTGTGCTGCACAACTTTACCCGCATCCATGATGCCAGTCATGATGGGGAATATATGTTACCAACTGCACCCACCACCAACATTGTGCCGGCAGGTCGCGCAGGGCGTCCCCCAACATCGAGTGCGTCAGCAATTTGCCGAGTATTTTGACAGCCCGGCTGGAGCTGTACCCTGGCAGCACGTTGCCATTTGAAGTGTTGCGAAGTTATAATTTTGTTCGAGAACGGTTGTTTCTCCCTCTAGTCCTTTTTTGTTTTGGGGGGGGGGGGGAGTTGTGTTAGGGACTCGCAATACTTGAGGACCTTTGACGTGGGTTGCGAGCTTAAAAATCGGTAGGGCTTTGGAGTTCCATTTTTTGTGGCCACCAATTCCTTGGCACAACATCCCCTTGTGTAGACCACTGATTTCCTGTCCTATGTCAGCGGCCCTTTCTGCCTGAGGCAAGCTAGTTGTGGCCAACAAAATACTAACACCTTAGTACCTGGCATTCCAAACCCCTACCGATCAACTAATACCTCAATGATGTGGTGGAGAAATGTCGTACCCTGCAAACCTCTTAAGACATGTCACCTCATAGCGGTAGAGGCAATACTAATTTGTGAGATATGTAAAAGAAGGATTGTCCACACGGATTGAAACAAATTACTTCAGAGTTTATGTTCTCGTCACATAAACTCCAAAAAAACAAACGACATAGTTGGATAAAATACCCAAACATATTTTTGCACCAACATGATGCTATCAACATAATATACCGTAACGAACACAACCCTGTCAAGGCTTTCACCAATTTTAAATTATTCAAGGGCCTTGACCAGGCACACCTACAAATTCTGGTATGAATGCGGCGGCGAGGTGTAGGCGGTAATATCAGCAACACTATGCTGTCCACGGCCCTGAGGAGGATGGTCCTGAATAGCATAGTGGGGATGAAACTGGGGCTGGTAGCCGTGAGGCTGGATGGGAGGCTGAAAGGTTGGGGCAGGTCGGGAGTAGGGAGGTAACTGCCGGTCAGGGCCAGCCGGTCAGGGCCAGCCATTGCTCTATTGCAATGAAGCACCGCCCTGGACTATGCGGGGGTGTAGCATTGTCGATCAGCGACAGGATGTTGGACTGGAGGCGCCCCAGCCTATGCTCCGGTACCCGGCGCATTAAAGGGCTATGCTGCGTCAAAAGAAATCACAGTTGTCCTCATCTGCGGCGCGCCGCTAGTAGTCTAGAACAGTAGCGTCCACCTGTGCACCTGCGGGCGGGTTAACTGGCCGTCTGCGTTGGGGTGCTGCAGGCGAAGGTGCCACTTCCTCAGGTGGGCCTGCTTCTGGCGCCGAGGCTACTGGGGCAGGCTCCTCTGCTGTGGGTTCCGGGGTTAGGGTGACCAGGGGAGCGGCGGCTTCGGACACCTGAGACGACTCGGCCCGTGCCTCCTCTTGAGAGTCGTCAAGATTGTCGCTAGTTCTAGAATAATAGAAACGAGAGTTGAGTATCACATTTTAATGTTGGAAAACCCAGCCTCTTTGGCGTATATGACATTTCAGCGAGGTCACGTTTGCAAAAAGGTGAAAGGTCGATTAATTACTGTCGCATGTCCATGATTTCGCGCAAGAACAGTAGCTGCTCATAGTATATATACCGGCGCTTCCTGGTGGCACCATCTCTGCTGCGCCCGCTGGACCCATATACATGGCGGAACTGGTCGCGTGAGCTTCGCCACCGTCTCTTTACATCAACCACTGTAGAATGAACACACATAATGTTACTGCCCACACAGGCACTGCTTAGAAACGACAGGATGACACCTACACAGAACAACACACATTACTTTAAGCTGCTAAAGCTGTGAGTGAACCGAAACGTTGGACACGAGAGGAACTGTTACCACAGGGACACACTAGTGAATATGGATGACATTACACGTATATCTATACAGACATTGAGTCACCAATGCGTTGCCGGTCGCGGGAGCTGCTCTTGGCCCAATCCTGCTCGAACAGAGCCTCCGCAATATGGTCCCATGCCACCTCCTTCAGTGTCCGGTCATGGTATGACTCCGCACGGGTGTTCCATACCTCCGGGCGTTCATGAACTAAAATGATTAGCTTCTCAACATCCATGTGGCGTGGCATGTCTGCAACTTGCTTGTGCTGCTGGAGTACGGTCTGTTCTCTTTTCAAACCTGGCCTCTAAAGAACTTCCTGCTTTTCTGCTGGTTTTGACAAGTTTGTTCAAACTCATTAGCATAGAGACAACGAGTCCGGCGTGAAAAACTCGCGTTCCACGCAGGTGCCTCCGTGTGGCATGCGTGATTTTCATGCACCCATTGACTTCAATGGGTGCGTGATGCGCGAAAAACGCCGATATATAGAACTTGTCGCGACTTTTATACAGCAGACAAACGCTGCGCAAAAAACACGGACTGTCTGTACTGCCCCATAGACTTCTATTGGTCTGTGTGAGGCGCATGAAAACAACGCGGGCTGCACGGATGTAAATCACGTTCGTGTGAATCCGCCCTAAGAGTGAGAAAAACGTCCGGAACATAACGAGTGAGAGGATTTTACAGCAGATTACTGATGTCCACAAATGTCCTGCCTTCTCTTTATTTCCCCTCTAACGTCTTTGCTCACAAAGTGTCAGCTGGGAGTAAAAATGTTCTGGATCAGCAGGACGAGGAGTTGTGTGTGTGATCTAGGGGGCGCTCAACACAAAGAATCAGATGACATTTAAAGGGCCAGTACATGAGGAATGAAGAAAATCATAATTTTTATAAAAACAATGCAAAAAGCACATGATTGGCCCCCAATATACAATAAAAAGAGGGGAAGCAGGATAAGAATGGATAATCTGAGCTGGTTGCGCACTTCCCATGGGCCCCATAAAAGCTGATGACCTCGGGTGATGAAGAAAGGTACAAAGGGTATGACGAACGCAGGCCGTGTAGGGGGAGGTGGTGGTGGTTGCTGCACCCTAGGTAGCTCCTGTTCACAGGGGAAGAAGTCCTCTTCACTGTCCCCAACGGAGCCATCATCCCCGTCGTTCAACGGAGGGAGGGGGAGTCTCATGCCATCCCCCTGCTACAGTACCTGGGAGGGAGTGCTGAGCGGCTGTCCCCCCAGATGCAGTACCTGCTGTTCTCCTTAACGCTGGTGAGACCCCCTAGGCAGATCTACTATATGCGTTGGTGGAGTGTGGGTGGTCGTGCTCCTCGTGGGCCCGGGGCGAGGCCTAGCACGGCCCAAGCTGGTGGGAGATGTCAGACCCGACAATGGAGGAATGACATCCTCGTCGGGCCCCTTAGCCACCTCTCGCTGTACTTGCGGCGAGAGTGCGGTGTGCGCATGTGCGGCCTGTCTAGCTGACAGTGAGCGAACTCTACTGTCGCTGGAGGGGGATAGACGTGCTGGCGGCCTGGAGCGGCGGGAGGATCGTCGCGCAGGGAGTGTGCCAGGTAGGGAAGACGCCGGTGCCACAGTCTCTTGAGTAAGAGACTGCAGCCATACAGAACCCTCGTCCTGCATCCGGATAATTTCTTCAAGCTCCTCCTGGTCCATGACAATCAGTTAAGTGTACTCACAATTTTGTAATAACAAATCCCTGCGCAGTAACGGCCAGAAGAGGAAGATGTCTTCCCTCCTTGCCCTTAGAAACACAGAACGGGGAGGGTGGGTAAGACCGCCCTATATCCCCCCAAAAAATGCCCTATAGGCGGGTACCCCATACCCTATAGGCCCCACTAATGTAAACACTACATGGAACAATCCCCCTAGTATAACGTGGCTTAGTTAACCACTTCATTGCCACCCAGTCATGGGCACAACGGCCAATAAGCCTGAGTGCCTTCAATTACGAGGTCTGGTATACGAGGTGATAATGAGGTGACGTCTACTGACCTGCATATTCTGATAGTAGCTCAATACATTCACCAGAATGAGGACCAACGTCGACCACTCCATGATCTTTGCTGTCATTTCACTGATCTGTGAAAAAATATCAAAATGAATACATTAAAAATTGCACAAAACAAGAACTTTCTGCCCGGGCCGAGGTTTTTCTGCATTCATGTTTATTGCATGGAGTCATGTGACTGACGGCGATGCCAAAACGGACCTGACCCATTGTCATGTGACACCATATCCATCACATTGCGGATGTCACGATCAAAATGGTGCAGAGAACGAGCACAAAGATTATAGGTCCAATTGTATTCCTATAGAACGGCTTCTAGGGGTACAAAAAAAATCTATCCAATGATCAGGAATATTTGATAATCTCATTAGTGCCGGATTAAAGGAATTTTACGTCGACTGGTTTGTGTACCAGCGGCTCAGTATGTCAATAACTTGATATTATGTATGAGATATACTGTACATACCTTTACACATTGATCTCCAGCACACAGGTGGGTGTATACGGATACCCTACCTCCAATGACTGTATTGGAATTCCGTATTGCCGCTCCCCGTTCCACCCAGAAGATGTAAGAATGCCCAAGGATCCATATATCGGGGCGTGAACCTAGAAAGAAACAAATAAACGTAATGCAAATTTAAATCCGGACGGATATAACCAGCGAAACAATTTGAACGCCACCGCCCGATACGCCGAACACCCTCATCAGATAGGCCGAAACCGCTGGCCGTGGTAGCGGCTCCAATGCGGAATGAATGTGTTTCTAAATCCTTGGGGGGAAAGCCAGCACGGGTTAAGGCTTACCGAAATATTGCCGTGAACTGGTACCTACCTAGTGAGCGGTTTTTCCATCGGCATGGGAGAACAATTGGGTACCTGACACACGAACATCTGTATAAAGCGTGACGGCACAGACAGGTCAGGTTGGCCCAGGAACCGGCCTTAAAGATACCCAACAACCTCTGCCGAATATGTCTGTCTTGGATTTCCGTATGGGGATCGAATCCCAGAGCTGGATAACGGCACATCATTTGCTAACAAACCGCCCGGGCGGGCCGCCGACATGGCAATCAATTTCCGAAATCCGTACTGCTGCAAAAAAGGCCAAAGCAAAGGCCGCTGTAAACAAGGATATTTCAAAATGGGAAGAACAAACGTCTGTTAGAGGGTGCATGGGGGGCCACAGACGCACGTGGCTAACTTATCAAGTCTGGTTTGCAACTAAATAGTCCACACCAGGAGAAATTGCAGCCCCCTTTATACAGGTACAATAATGTAGCAGACACAGTTGATTCAATGTTCACACTTTACTGGAGATAAACTCTCTTGGAGGAGCAGAATTCTTGAACGTTACAAATGCAATAACACAGTCTCTTAATAAATGCAACTACATACATTGGCTGACAACCTGCTCATTACCAGCCCTTGACGGCTTGTGCCCCGCATGGCAATCCAGCATTTATATCAATTCAGCGGCTCCCGCCCCGCCTGGCAATCCAGCACTGAGGCCTATTCAGCGGCTCCAGCCCCGCTTGGCAATCCTGCACTGAGACCTATTCAGCGGCTCCCGCCCCGCCTGGCAATCCAACACTGAGGCCTATTCAGCGGCTCCAGCCCCGCCTGGCAATCCTGCACTGAGACCTATTCAGCGGCTCCCGCCCCGCCTGGCAATCCTACACTGAGGCCTATTCAGCGTCTCCAGCCCCGCCTGGCAATCCAACACTGAGGCCTATTCAGCGGCTCCCGCCCCGCTTGGCAATCCTACACTGAGGCCTATTCAGCGGCTCCCGCCCCGCTTGGCAATCCTACACTGAGGCCTATTCAGCGGCTCCAGCCCCGCCTGGCAATCCAACACTGAGGCCTATTCAGCGGCTCCCGCCCCGCTTGGCAATCCGGCTGATTACAGCCCTTGACGGCTCCCGCCCCGTCTGGCATACAGTTCGAGCAGTACTCCGTGGCTTATGCCCCGCTTAGCAATCTGAGTATTTACAGTCCTTGGTGGCTCCCGCCCCACCTGGCATATCTAGGCACTGCACACACACCCTTATCTGTGATCCGGCTGGCCATCTATTGTGGTCACTTACTTTACTCGTGTCCTCAGACCAGTCTTTGGCTATCAAAGAGGAGGACAAGTCTTTACTGCTCACCGCTCCATGTGTTCCATAAACTGGCTTGAATCTCCATGTCATTACTCGGACCTAGTTGTACAGCACCGCTCAGTACTCAGGGTTTTCAGGTACTTCACTCCAGCCCTTGCACGTGTGTATATTGCAGCTCACCCGCTTACTCCATGGTGTCAGTGTTTGGGCCTCCTCGCTCACACACTCAGCAGCCCCTCTCTGTCTTTCTCCACTCACCCTGCACTCCACCTCACTTCCTCCCTCCTGCTTTCTATCTCTTCCTGCCAGTATGGAGCCATCTAGTGGCCAAAGTAAATCATTACAGCAGATACACATGTAATACATACACGGCAAAACAAATAGACAATGGAACAGACTTAATAAAAAGCATAAACTCAGTTCTTTTACGTAAGGGGAAATACAGTGTTCGACCCCCTTACACGTCCTTAAGGACCTGTAACAACTTTATGAGGATGGGGACGGGAACAGGGCGTCTAGGGCAGAGCGAACGGAAATCCTGCCAATTACAACGTGAAAGGGCGTCAGCTACATTGTTTTGAACACCGGGAATATGACGGGCCCTAAATTGAATGTTGTGCTGCAAGCATCTTAAAACCAAATGTCTAATTAGAACCAAAACCGGCGCAGAAGAGGAAGTTAAATGGTTAACGGCATGAACCACGCTGGCATTATCAGACCAGAACACCATAGATGAATTTGCTAACTTCTCACCCCACAACTCTATAGCAACTATGATGGGGAACAGGTCCAGTAACGTTAAGTTTTTGCACAAACCCCTAACGCGCCATGCTTCGAGCCATGGGGCCGCACACCAGGAAGAGCCCAGTATAGCTCCAAAGCCGGCGCCGCCCGCCGCATCTGTGAACAACTGGATCTCCTGGTTGGATACGGTAGGTGACCTCCAGCACGTGCGCCCATTGTAATTGGCAATAAAATTTAACCATGCTTGAAAATCGCTCCTAAGGGCAGCAGTTATATGTACATAATGGGTAGGTAACTGGGCACCATCCGTGGACAGGGACAAGCGGCGCGAAAAAAATGCGTCCCGTAGGCATAACTCTATTGGCAAATACCAAAAAGCTCAAAAGGGAGAACGCAACTTTATAACTTTATCAGCCGGTAATCGGAACACCATTTCTGAAGAGTCAATCTCTATACCCAGGAAAGACAACACTGTAGTAGGGCCTTCGGTTTTCTCTTCAGAAAGGGGGACGCCAAAACGAGCGGCCAAACCGCGGAAAGAATTTAACAATATCTGGCAACACGGCGACGAAGCGGGGCCCACGAAAAGGAAATCATCCAAGTAGTGTGTTGTGGATGTACATCCCGTAATTTCCTTCAAAACCCACTCCAAAAAGGAACTAAAAACCTTGAAGTAAAAAGATGAGATAGAACAGCCCATAGGGAGGCACATGTCATAAAAAAACAGGCCGTCCACCTGACAACAGATGAAAAAGTCCAGATAGACGAGTAACAACCGAAACGCAGATTCGACGTCTGATTTAGCCATAAGGGCTCCTTGACCCACCTGGCGAACTAAGTCCACCGCCCTGTCAGACGAGACGTACGAAACAGCAGACAGGTCCTTATCTATGCCGTCGTTAACTGAACTTTTGTGTAGCACAGGTGATGGATCAAACGGAATTTTCGCGGCTCTTTCTTGTGTACCACCCCTAGGGGGGATGCCCGAAGGTTAGAAAACGGTAACTCAGAAAAGGGGCCGGCCATCCGGCCAAGCTCTAGTCCCTTTCCTAATTTATCTGCAATAACCGAAGGGAATTCCCTGGCGGACTTCAAATTACCGGAAAACATTGGTGAAGGGTTATGAACAAATGGAATAAAGAACCCGAACAAAAAACCTGTCCTAATTAGGGCAGCCTCCCCCATCTTGGGGTACCGGTCTAGCCAGGTTAGCATCTCTAGGACGCGTATTGGAGTCCTTGACTCTGCCCGTACTATTGGGAGGCGGAACCTGGGCATTCCGCCGGTTACAACGGACTGCTGGTTGGAGGCCCCCACAAGTGGAACACTCGTGTTTAAACTTGGAGGACCCGTAGAACTTGCAGTGCCCTTCGTTGAAGAGACAGCAAGTCCCAGTTGTCTTGAGCCCCGACCCCAGCGGAGGGACGGCCAAACGCGGGTGGGGAGAGGGCTGCTGGCTGAAAGGGGCGCTGCGACATCATAAGCCTCAGCCAAACATCCGTAGCTTTTGTATCCCAACCGACCTTTGGTTTTTGCAACATACGCCTGCGGAGCTCCTCATCGTAGCGCCACCAAGCTGAACCCCGATGGGACTTATAGGCGCTAAAAATAGTATACAAATATACAAATAGTTGGAAAGACTTTTCGGGGAACCTCTGCGAAACTACGCAGCCCAGTACAGCGAAAGCTTGTAGCCAGTTATTAAATGTTTTTGCTACCTTTGGCTTGGCAGGGACACCCCTTTCAAAACGTCGTTCCCTATCGATTGTCGCCGAGTCCACAGACACCAGGGACCAAATATCAATATATTCGTTCCTTGCTATATTTTCCCTGGTATCGTCAGATAAATGCAGACCGAGGGGGGGGGGGAAACCGCAAAAATAAGTATCCCTGAAGGCGGGCAGCGACGGGGATGCCATGGACGTGGATGCCTCCACTAGCGGTTTACCTTCCTCCACTTGCGAGGCCGGCAGGGATCGCAACACATTAAAAACATCAACATCAGACGTTCCCCCTGAACCCCAAGCCCGAAGGCAGTCATACTCACCGTGTCCTGATGCCAATACCGGGACCACAGCCGTCGAGGGTGTCGGTAGAGGTACAGGTGCTGCGGGTGCTACTGGTACCACCACAACGATTGGTCTTGCTGAGCGACGGCGAGCAGAGGCACGGTTGCAATGGCGACGTCGGTCATGGCTGTCCCGCGGACTGCCGAGGTGTGACGACCCAGTGCGTGAGCTCTCTGACCTTGAACTGTAGCTTGACCTTGATGGCGACCTCCTATGCCGTTTACGATGTCTAGTTGACCGTCGAGATGAGAGGCGCCTGGATGAACGGCGAGAACGGGAACGGCGGGTCCGGTTGGTATCCCTTGAGCTAACCGAAGAGGCCCTCTCAGTATTCTCTGCCAGGAGGTAAGCCAGAACCCAAACCTGCGGGTATGACGAATGCAGGCCGTGTATGGGGAGGTGGTGGTGGTTGCTGCACCCTAGGTAGCTCCTGTTCGCAGGGGAAGAAGTCCTCTTCACTGTCCCCCACGGAGCCATCATCCCCGTCGTTCAACGGGGGGGGGGGGGAGAGTCTCATGCCATTCCCCTGCTACAGTACCTGGGAGGGAGTGCTGAGCGGCTATCCCCCCCAGATGCAGTACCTGCTGTTCTCCTTAACGCTGGTGAGACCCCCTCGGCAGATCTACTATATGCGTTGGTGGAGTGCGGGTAGTCGTGCTACTCGCGGCCCCGGGGCGAGGCCTAGCACGGCCCAAGCTGGTGGGAGATGTCAGATGGAGGAATGACATCCTCGTCGGGCCCCTTAGCCACCTCTCGCTGTACTTGCGGCGAGAGTGCGGTGTGCGCATGTGCGGCCTGTCTAGCCGACAGTGAGCGAACTCTACTGTCGCCGGAGGGGGATAGACGTGCTGGCGGCCTGGAGCGGCGGGAGGATCGTCGCGCAGGGAGTGTGCCAGGTAGGGAAGACGCCGGTGCCACAGTCTCTTGAATAGGAGGCTGCAGCCATACAGAACCCTCGTCCTGCATCCGGATATGGAAAATTTCTTCAAGCTCCTCCTGACAATCAGTTAAGTGTACTCACAATTTTGAAATAAATCCCTGCGCAGTAACGGCCAGAAGAGGAAGTTGTCTTCCCTCCTTGCCCTTATAAACCCAGAACGGGGAGGGTGGGTAAGACCGCCCTATATCCCCCCAAAAAATGCCCTATAGGCGGGTACCCCATACCCTATAGGCCCCACTAATGTAAACACTACAAGGAACAATCCCCCTAGCATAACGTGGCTTAGTTAACCCCTTCATTGCCACCCAGTCATGGGCACAACGGCCAATAAGCCTGAGGGCCTTCAATTACGAGGTCTGGTATACGAGGTGATAATGAGGTAATGTCTACTGACCTGCATATTCTGATAGTAGCTCAATACATTCACCAGCATGAGGACTAACATCGACCACTCCATGATCTTTGCTGTCATTTCACTGATCTGTGAAAAAATATCAAAATGAATACATTAAAAGTTGCGCAAAGCAAGAACTTTCCACCCGGGCCGAGGTTTTTCTGCATTCATGTTTATTGCATGGAGTCATGTGACTGACGGCGATGCCAAAACGGACCTGACCCATTGTCATGTGACACCACATCCATTACATTGCGGACGTCACGATCACCATGGTGCTGAGAATAAGCACAAAGATTATAGGTCCAATTGTATTCCTATAGAACGGCTTCTAGGGATACAAATAAAATCTATCCAATAATCAGGAATATTTGATAATCTCATTAATGCCGGATTAAAGGAATTTTACATCCACTGGTTTGTACCAGCGGCTCAGCATGTCAATAACGTTATATTATGTATGAGATATACTGTACATATCTTTACACATTGATCTCCAGCACACAGGTGGGTGTATACTGATACCCTACCTCCAATGACTGTATTGGAATTCCGTATTGCCGCTCTCCGTTCCACCCAGAAGACGTAAGAATGCCCAAGGATCCATATGACGGGGCGTGAACCTAGAAAGAAACAAATAAACTTAATGCAAAATAGAATCCGGACGGATATAACCAGCGAAACAATCTGAATGCCACCGCCCAATACGCCGAACATCCTCATCAGATAGGCCGAAACCGCTGGCCGTGGTAGCGGCTCCAATGCGGAATGAATGTGTTTCTAAATCCTTGAGGGGAAAGCCAGCACGGGTTAAGGCTGACCGAAATATTGCCGTGAACTGGAACCTACCTAGTGAGCGGTTTTTCCATCGGCATGGGAGAAAAATTGGGTACCTGACACGCGAACATCTGTATAAAGCGTGACGGCACAGCCAGGGCAGGTTGGCCCAGGAACCGGTCTTAAAGATACCCAACAACATCTGCCGAATATGTCTGTCTTGGGTTTCCGTATGGGGAAATCGAACCCCAGAGCTGGATAACGCCACATAATTTGCTAACAAACCGCCCGGGCGGGCCGCCGACATGGCAATCATTTTCCGAAATCCGTAAAGCTGCAAAAAAGGCCAAAGCAAAGGCCGCTGTAAACAAGGATATTTCAAAATGGGAAGAACAAACGTCCTTAAGGACCTGTAACGACTTTATGAGGATGGGGAAGGAAAGAGGGCGTCTAGCTTCTCATCTAACTGTGGATTTCTTCCACCCTTTTAATGCTTGCGCAATGAAAAATGACTTGGTGAGATCCGGCCATGCGCGCAATTTAAAGAAAAAAGCCAGACCTGAAAGGCAACGCTGCGCAACTGCCCCTGAGGCCCCGCGGTTCCATAACCTAGTCAGATATTCCAATACGTAAGACCGGAGGGTAGCTTCATTGGGACCCAGGGAACGAACACCGACAACATCCAGCCAGTCATTCCACACCTTACCGCATGTAGCCCAGGTAGATGGCGCAAGGGATGACCTTACTAGGGGGACCAGCTGAGATCCAGAATCCTCCACAGTGCATCCGGGCAGCTGGCCATGGGCAGAGCGAACAGAAAACCTGCCAATTAAAATGTGAAAGGGCGACAGCTACATTATTTTGAACACCGGGAATATGACGGGCCCTAATTTGAATGTTGTGCTGCAAGCATCTTAAAAAACCAAACGTCTAATTAGAACCACAACCGGCGCAGAAGAGGAAGTTAAATGGTTAACGGCATGAACCACGCTGGCATTATCAGACCAAAACACCATAGACGAATTTGCTAACTTCTCACCCCACAACTCTATCAATATATTCGTTCCTTGCTATTTTTTCCCTGGTATCGTCAGACAAATGCGGACCAAGGGGGGGGGATACCGCAAAAATAAGAATCACTGAAGCCGGGTAGCGACGGGGATGCCATGGACGTGGATGCCTCCACTAGCGTTTTACCTGCCTCCACCTGCGAGGCCGGCAGGGATGGAGCCGCTGGGGCTCCCGCCAACAGGGATCGCAACACATTAAAAACATCAACATAAGACGTTCCCCCTGAACCCCAAGCCCGAAGGCAGTCATACTCACCGTGTCCTGATGCCGATACCGGGACCACAGCCATCGAGGGTGTCGGTAGAGGTACAGGTGCTGCGGATGCTGCTGGTACCACCGCAACGATTGGTCTTGCTGAGCGACGGTGAGCAGAGGCGCGGTTGCTATGGCGACATCGGTCATGGCTGTCCCGCAGACTGCCAAGGTGTGACGATCCAGTGCGTGAACTCTCTGACCTTGAACTGTAGCTTGACCTTGATGGGGACCTCCTATGCCGTTTACGATGTCTAGTTCACTGTCAAGATGAGCGGCGCCTGGATGAATGGCGAGAACGGGAACGGCGGGTCCGGTTGGTATCCCTTGAGCTAACCGAAGAGGCCCTCTCAGTATTCTCTGCCAGGAGGTAAGCCAGAACCCAAACCTGCGGGTATGACGAACGCAGGCCGTGTAGGGGGAGGTGGTGGTGGTTGCTGCACCCTAGGTAGCTCCTGTTCGCAGGGGAATAAGTCCTCTTCACTCTCCTCCACGGAGCCATCATCCCCGTCGTTCAATGGAGGGAGGGGGTCTCATGCCATCCCCCCTGTTACAGTACCTGGGAGGGAGTGCTGAGCGGCTATCCCCCCAGATGCAGTACCTGCTGTTCTCCTTAACGCTGGTGAGCCCCCCTCGGCAGATCTACTGTATGCGTTGGTGGAGTGCGGGTGGTCGTGCTCCTCGCGGCATCGGGGCGAGGCCTAGCATGAGCCAAGCTGGTGGGAGATGTCAGGCCCGGCGATGGAGGAAAAACATCCTCGTCGGGCCCCTTAGCCACCTCTCGCTGTACTTGCGGCGAGAGTGCGGTGTGCGCATGTGCGGCATCTCTAGCCGACAGTGAGCGAACTCTACTGTCGGAGGAGGGTGATAGACATGCTGGCGGCCTGGAGCGGCGGGAGGATCGTCGCGCAGGGAGTGTGCCAGGTAGGGAAGACGCCGGTGCCACAGTCTCTTGAATAAGAGAATGCAGCCATACAGAACCCTCGTCCTGCATGCGGATACGGATAATTTCTTCAAGCTCCTCCTGGTCCATGACAATCAGTTAAGTGTACTCACAATTTTGTAATAACAAATCCCTGCGCAGTAACGGCCAGAAGAGGAAGATGTCTTCCCTCCTTGCCCTTATAAACCCAGAACGGGGAGGGTGGGTAAGACCGCCCTATATCCCCCCAAAAAATGCCCTATAGGCGGGTACCCGATACCCTATAGGCCCCACTAATGTAAACACTACATGGAATAATCCCCCTAGCATAACGTGGCTTAGTTAACCCTTTCATTGCCACCCAGTCATGGGCACAACGGCCGATAAGCCTGAGCGCCTTCAATTACAAGGTCTGGTATACGAGGTGATAATGAGGTGACGTCTACTTACCTGCATATTCTGATAGTAGCTCAATACATTCACCAGATTGAGGACCAACGTCGACCACTCTATGATCTTTGCTGTCATTTCACTGATCTGTGAAAAATATCAAAATATCAAAATTAATACATTAAAAATTGAACAAAGCAAGAACTTTCCACCCGGGCCGAGGTTTTTCTGCATTCATGTTTATTGCATGGAGTCATGTGACTGACGGCGATGCCAAAACGGACCTGACCCATTGTCATGTGACACCATATCCATTACATTGCGGACGTCACGATGAAAATGGTGCAGAGAATGAGCACAAAGATTATAGGTCCAATTGTATTCCTATAGAACGGCTTCTACGGGTACAAATAAAATCTATCCAATGATCAGGAATATTTGATAATCTCATTAATGCCGGATTAAAGGAATTTTACGTCCACTGGTTTGTACCAGCGGCTCAGCATGTCAATAACTTTATATTATGTATGAGATATACTGTACATATCTTTACACATTGATCTCCAGCACACAGGTGGGTGTATACGGATACCCTACCTCCAATGACTGTATTGGAATTCCATATTGTCGCTCTCCATTCCACCCAGAAGACGTAAGAATGCCCAAGGATCCATATATCGGGGCGTGAACCTAGAAAGAAACAAATAAACTTAATGCAAAATCAAATCCGGACGGATATAACCAGCGAAACAATTTGAACGCCACCGCCCGATACGCCGAACATCCTCATCAGATAGGCCGAAACCGCTGGCCGTTGTAGCGGCTCCAATGCGGAATGAATGTGTTCTGAAATCCTTTGGGGGAAAGCCAGCACGGGTTAAGGCTGACCTAAATATTGCCGTGAACTGGAACCTACCTAGTGAGCGGTTTTTCCATCGGCATGGGAGAACAATTGGGTACCTGACACACGAACATCTGTATAAAGCGTGACGGCCCAGACAGGGCAGGCTGGCCCAGGAACCGGCCTTAAAGATACCCAACAACATCTGCCGAATATGTCTGTCTTGGATTTCCGTATGGGGAATCGAATCCCAGAGCTGGATAACGCCACATCATTTGCTAACAAACCGCCCGGGCGGGCCGCCGACATGGCAATCAATTTCCGAAATCCGTAACGCTGCAAAAAAGGCCAAAGCAAAGGCCGCTGTAAACAAGGATATTTAAAAATGGGAAGAACAAACGTCTTTAAGGACCTGTAACAACCTTATGAAGATGGGGACGGCAACAGGGCGTCTAGGGCAGAGCGAACGGTAAACCTGCCAATTAAAACGTGAGAGGGCGTCAGCTACATTATTTTGAATACCGGGAATATGACGGGCCCTAATTTGAATGTTGTGCTGCAAGCATCTTAAAAGTAAACGTCTAATTAGAACCACAACCGGCGCAGAAGAGGAAGTTAAATGGTTAACGGCATGAACCACGCTGGCATTATCAGACCAGAACACCATAGACGAATTTGCTAACTTCTCACCCCACAACTCTATCAATATATTCGTTCCTTGCTATTTTTTGCCTGGTATCGTCAGACAAATGCGGACCGAGGGGTGGGATACCGCAAAAATAAGTATCCCTGAAGGCGGGCAACGACGGGGATGCCATGGACGTGGATTGCTGCACCCTAGGTAGCTCCTGTTCGCAGTCCCCTACAGAGCCATCATCCCCGTCGTTCAACGGAGGGGGGAGTCTCATGCCATCCCCCCTGCTACAGTACCTGGGAGGGAGTGCTGAGCGGCTATCCCCCCAGATGCAGTACCTGCTGTTCTCCTTAACGCTAGTGAGCCCCCCTCGGCAGATCTACTGTATGCGTTGGTGGAGTGCGTGTGGTCGAGCTCCTTGCGGCCCCGGGGCGACGCCTAGCACGGCCCAAGCTGGTGGGAGATATCATACCCGACGATGGAGGGATGATATCCTCGTCGGGCCCCTTAGCCACCTCTCGCTGTACTTGCGGCGAGAGTGCGGTGTGCGCATGTGCGGCCTGTCTAGCCGACAGTGAGCGAGCTCTACTGTCGCCGGAGGGGGATAGACGTGCTTGCGGCCTGGAGCGGCGGGAGGATCGTCACGCAGGGAGTGTGCCAGGTAGGGAAGACGTCGGTGCCACAGTCTCTTGAATAGGAGACTGCAGCCATACAGAACCCTCGTCCTGCATCCGGATACGGATAATTTCTTCAAGCTCCTCCTGGTCCATGACAATCAGTTAAGTGTACTCACAATTTTGTAATAACAAATCCCTGCGCAGTAACGGCCAGAAGAGGAAGATATTTTCCCCCCTTGCCCTTAGAAACACAGAACGGGGAGGGTGGGTAAGACCGCCCTATATCCCCCCAAAAAATGCCCTATAGGCGGATACCCCATACCCTGTAGGCCCCACTAATGTAAATACTACATGGAAGAATCCCCCTAGTATAACGTGGCTTAGTTAACCCCTTCATTGTCACCCAGTCAAGGGCACAACGGCCAATAAGCCTGAGTGCCTTCAATTACGAGGTCTGGTATACGAGGTGATAATGAGGTGACGTCTACTGACCTGCATATTCTGATAGTAGCTCAATACATTCACCAGCATGAGGACCAACATCGACCACTCCATGATCTTTGCTGTCATTTCACTGATCTGTGAAAAAATATAAAAATTAATACATTAATACACCCAACAGGGAAATAAATTTCCAGTTTCACTGTGAAATGAAAAAGAAAAAGGTCAATGTTAAATAATATGGAAAAATTGTCAGAATTGTCTCATTTTAACAATCAACAGTCTGATAATCTATAGGACTGAGGGGATGATGTACATCAGTGGGGGGGCATGGTTGTTGATAACAGTCAGTGTGTAGCCACCAGAGAGCCAGGCCACACACCAAAAGGCCAAGAAGATGGAGAAGAGACTGCATGTATACTATTATAAGCCCATCAACAACTTAGCCATGGATAAGCTAACATTAAAATTGACACAGAACAAACTTGTTTCCTTTTAACATGGGTTGACTCGGGGTCGGCCACAGCTTTTTTTTATAAATACTAATATTGAAAATAACATTAACTTTTAAAGTAAACACCCGTATGCCAGCCGCCAACATAAGTGGGCATGTAGGTAATTTACCTTACAAAACCGCCATAAGGAGGATGTGTACTCACACTATATGTGCCTCTGCCCCACCACGACCCCCAGCCAATAGGAAAAGTGCCTGCTCAATCCCATCCTGCAGACCGGACAGGAATATATTCAGGCCAATATCTGTAAGGTGAACTCCGTCTGACAGTAACAGGCATCTGTTGTCACCCTCCAGTTGTCTGTGCCTGATCACTACTCCCCCCCTTTCTCCCACAAAGCGGGATACACGTGTATTCAGGAGCCTCCGGCCCCTCTCAATTGCATTACTACCCCGGGCCCCGTGCCACACTGCCCTGGGGATTACTTCTAAACATACAAGCACGAGCTCCGGAAGAAGGAAGCAAACTACTCAAGGTCCGACTGGATTAGGGCAATCAACTCACCAAGGGGCACTGAGCATAAATCATTCCCCCCAATGTGTAGAACCAAAACCGTCGGCACCAGCCGGAGCCGACTAATATCCACCACTTCCGGTAGGGTCTGCAACCATCTTAGGCCCCTTAGGCCTCTCCAATAGATCTCTGCATCCTGGAATCCAAATGATTTCCCCCCGAGCCATATAGCCGCTCTCCGTTCAGCCCAAAAAACATATGAATGGCCCATTATCCATACTGACGGCCGGTAATCTAGAAAATAAAAGAAATTAGTGCAGAACCAAATCGGAGCGAACGTAATCTACAAAGCCATCAGAGCGCCAATGCCCTATACGACGCACCTCAGTATCGGTCAGGCCCAATTAGCTGGTGGTTGTAGCCGCTCCAATGCGAAATGAGTGGGTGCCGAAGTCCCCAGGGGGAGGCCGACAGATGACAATGCCTTTTTAAATACTGCAGAGAACTGAAATTTTGTAAGGGGGCTGCCGTCAATATACGTCATAAACTGAGAGCCACAGTTATGCAAACTTAAGTAGGAAGATGCTAAAGCAACAGGGCAACCCGCACCCCCGATTGCCCACAACGAAACCCAGCAGCCCCTGCCAAAAATATCTGTCTTCGATCGACGTATTCGAAAACCTTGGCCGGATTCAGACAAACTAACGTCCTCAAATAAAAGGCAGCCCGGCCGCGTATCACTATAGGGAACTAACTCAGGTATCCGCAGAGCACCAAAAAAGGAAAGAGCCACGGCTAACAGGGCCGAGTCAAACATAGAAGCACATACCTCAGGTAAACAATGCAAAAGTTTTAATAGAATTGCAAAAGAAATCGGACGCCTAGATTGGAACTGCCGACTTCTTCCACCCCTTAATGGACTGCAAAATAAAGAAGGATTTTGTGACATTGGCCCACCCATGAAGCTTAAAGAAAAATGCCAGACCCATAAGGTGACGAAGCGCAACTGCTCAGCCAAACCCGACAAATATTCCATAATATAGGCTAAACGAGGATGTTCCGGAGGACCAGTAATACGTTCCCCTACAACTTTCAACCACTTGTTCCATGCATTACCATAAGCCGTCCAGGTAGATCGAGCAAGTGATGCCCTGACGAAAGGCACTAACTGGGATCCAGCAGTCTCCATAGCCCATCCGGGCACTCCGTCCCCTCCTGTTCTGCCTGCGGGAACAATAAATGAAACTGGAAATTAAAACGAGAAAGAGCATCAGCAATTTTATTGTCAACAACTGTACGTGACGAGCCCTGAACTGGATTTTATGTTGTAAGCATCGCAGCACCAGCCGGCGCAGCAATATCACCACAGGGAGTGAAGCGGAGGTTAGATGATTAATAGCCTGCACGACACTCTCGTTGTTGGACCAGAATAACACAGACGAGTTTGCCATAGTCCCGGCCCACAATTCCACAGATACTATGATAGGGAACATTTCCAATAGAGTCAGATTCGCACATCATCCCCTGGCACGCCAAGCGTCCGGCCACTGGGCCACACACCATACTGTACCAAAAATAGCCCCGAATCCTTTGCTACCTGACGCATCAGTGAAAGTTTCAAAGTCAATATTGGAAACAGTAGGCGACCTCCAACATGTGCGTCCATTATAGTCCTGCAAGAATATAGACCAGACTCTCAAATCCGCCCTTATCCCAGATGAAATTCGAACCAGGTGATGAGGAGAAAATACCCCTCCGTAGCCATTGACAATCGGTGAGAGAAAATCCTACCCATAGGCATAACCCTGCTGGCAAAAACTAGGAGACCCGACAACGATTGAATCTGCTTCAATTGCATCTTTTTAAAAAAAAAATTTTTTTTCTTCACAACTTTTATATTTTTATATATTAACAGACACATGACGTGTATTACTGTATAAATGGCTTTAAATGGCTTTGCCAGTGCTGGACGCTCGGCAACTAAGGAAACAAAACTAATAACACACTTGTTCACACAATTTCCTTGGCATCATTATGACTAACTTGTTCATTGCAGGGACAACGACATTTAATGTACTGCTGTCCCACATTGCATTGAGTTAAAAAAAAGTAAAAATAAAACAAAGTCAAAACATACTACTATTTTAAAAATTATAAATGGGAATTACAACAGAGGAGGGTAACATAGGGTGGTGGTGGTGGGGGGGGGGGGGGGGTTACAAATGCACCTGTTGCCCAAACACAGAAGGCAGTTGTTATGCTTGCTGTAACCATACACACAAAAAGGCAGCCTAGGAATGTTTGACATCGTTTTGTTACTAAGTGTCTATGCCACGGTGACAATATACATTTGAGCACCTAAATATATACCTGTATTGTTCAGACCATAAGCTCTCCTTGAGTGCAAATCTTTTGCATTATACAAACAAGCAGCTTAACCACAAATGGAACAAAACGCAAAACTGCGATACAATAAAAACAGAAACTTTCAGGGCAGCAGTCACATCCGCAATTCAAATGAAATAAACCAATTATCCATCAAGTAAAAGACTAAAACTAATGACACGCTGATCTTTGAGTGATGTCACCAGCTTCTATTGTGTGCTTGTAGGAGACGAGGAAACGTTATTACTAGTATAATACAAAGAAATTCTAAAAATATATCAATCTACTATAAAGCCAAGTTGCCAAATGTTTTTTTCCTTTTAAACCTTTTTTCTAAACGGTAGGAAATGATGGGCCCTGTTATCTAAATGCTGTTTTATTAAGGCATGTTTATTCAAACACACAGGTATCCTGCATTAGAAATGTATGATAACTTCTGGTACCTATAAATTACTATTCAGCACCTAGAATTTGAAACTAGTAAGGCAACAGCAGTGTAATTTACTACAATATTACTTTTTTTTGTATCCACAACTTACAGCGAGGGCACGCGCGCACGCAGTAACAATCACTGGTCCAAGTCGATATCAGAGTGGTCTGCCGGGGGAGTCTCAGTAGCAGCCGACACTGCTCAGGGCTCTCTTTGTATATAGCTATGTGACAAAAACATTTTTTAATCCTTAACATGTGATACTCTGCTCATCTTCATCCTTATCACTGCCTGATCCCATGTGTCCTTTCTTATGTGCCAGCTGTGACTATCCCACAGTATTTTATCCAGGAGATACCTTACATAGCCAGGTATGGAGTTGTTACCTCGTCTTATCTCATCAATAATACGTCTACAAAACTGTTATACGGGTTATAGGGTGTTGGCTTTCTAAAAACATGAAAATATGGATGGATTATAGAAGTGTATCTAAAAATATATGTGTTTAGACCTTACCACAGGTTCTATTGTTAATGGCAATGCCTCCTTACACACATTTCCATTTTGGATAAGGTGCTATAGGCAATAGGTAATAGTGCTATATGTTCTAGAGCAGATGGGACCTTCCTGTAGATCTACAGATGCTGTTTTCTTACAAGTCCCATCAAGAATCATATTAAATGTGGAACTCAATACAGAGGTCGGAAGAGAACACAGAAGCTTGTAAGTCTCACACAAGCCTCTATCATGGCATACTGAGACTTGCAGTTCATCATCTGTAGCTGTAGAGGGCAGAACTAAACAATACCTGCCCGCTAATTTTGTGAGCAATTCTAAATGTGTTTTCAGCATTTTAATGATAGGTAGAGTTTGTTAAGATCTACATTAATCACGTTATATAACTAGGAATAATTTACAGTCGCTGTAAGGGTGTCAGTGCACTGTGATTTTAATCTGATGGTATATCATCTGGCGCAGTGAACTGGTGGCTGGTTTTTCCGCTCAATCCCTACTTTGTTTACGCTGCTTGACATTGTCCTCCTTGGAAGAAAAGCCGTTTGTGTGTCCGTTCGCTGCAGTCACTGAGCCGTTCTGGTAATCTTTCCTTCGGGAAGAGGCTTTCATGTATGTCTCAATGTAGAAATTGGTAAAGAGGATGATGAGAGAGATCATGTAGCAGTTCTGGAAATACAGCCATCCCATGGGGACTGCACAGCGCCAAATCATTGCACAGCTGGTCTGAGTCATTGTTAGGACGAACTGGGTCAGCTGGCACTGGGTGATGTATTTCTTCCACCACAGATAAGGTCGCATGGCTGGTATAGCTGATAGTCCGTAGTAAAAGTACATGATGACATGGATAAAGCTTTTGAGAGTAGCACCAAAGTAGGAGTGTCCACAAGGCACCCAGTTCATGACAAACCACCAGTTGTTTAGCATGGACGCATGGTGATAGACATGTAGGACGGTGATCTGGTGGTTGTTCTTGCGGAGAATAAAGAAGAAAGTGTCCATGAATTCAATGAGCTTGGAAATGTAGTACCACCAGAGGACTCGAGTTATCTTCATGTCTGCATCACCTCCACTGTGAGTGTCCTGGCAGAAAAAGTTGTATCCTCCTTCCCATACTCCTGTTACCAGCTCATAAAACATGTACAGCGAGAGCAGTGTAAGGCCAATGTTATAAACTAAAAGAATCCCTCTGCAGGAAACTGGTGGTCTGTTTTTCCTGTACTTCGGTCCTATCCATACGATAAATAAATACAGGACGGTGCAAACAAATGAGGGGATGTAATTATCTAACATGAACCATCCTTTTACTCGCGGGTCTCTTGGTCCAAGCAAGTTGTCTATATATACATTCACTGCTTTATCCATGGCCTCCATTTCTTAAACCGTTCTTTGGCTGCAGCCCGGGTACCGTTATATTCCCAGCGGCTTCACTTTCCTGTACGACTCCTGGCTCAGAGGAGGCACTAGCTGTGTGAAGACTCTGCTCCAATTGCATCTTTTTAACCGACAAGGCTGAAACGAACAGGGATTGTAATTTCTATCCCTAAAAAGGAAACCGGGACCCTCGGTTTTCTCTAGGGAAAGTGGAACACCAAGTAGAAATTGCCATTGCGGTGACGCAGGGGTGCCAACAAAGACAAAATCGTCTAAATAGTGCGTAATGGACGCAGTGCCGATTTGCTCCTGGAGAACTGATTCAAGCAACAAACTAAACACCTCGAAATAAAAGCATGAAATTGAACAACCCATGGGAAGGCACATGTCATAGTAATATTGGCCCTCTAGCTGGCAACCCAATAAATGAAAGCAATCCTCATGGACCGGCAACATCCGGAACGCTCACTCGATGTCAGATCATAAGGGCCCTGCACCCGGAACTACAAACTAAATCGACAACTTGATCGAACAAAACATAAGACACCGCTGCAATATCCTTGCGAATACCGTCATTAACAGAACGAGCCTTAGGGTATGACAAGTGGTGAATTAAACAAAATGTTTCCACCTCCTTTTTAGCAACCACACAAAGAGGTGAAACACGGAGATTAGGAAAAGGTAAAAAATAAAAAGTTCCCGCCATGCGACCTAAACTCACCTCTGTCCCAACCTTGTCCTTCACAACAGCTGGAAATTCGTTAGCTGACTTTAAAGAGGCTGTCACCAGATTATAAGCGCCCTATCTCCTACATAATCTGATCGGCGCTGTAATGTAGAGAACAGCAGTGGTTTTTATTTTGAAAAAAGATCATTTTTGAGCAAGTTATGAGCAATTTTAGATTTATGCTAATTAGTTTCTTAAAGACCAACTGGGCGCGTTTTTACTTTTGACCAAGTGGGTGTTGTACAGAGGAGTGTATGGGGCTGACCAATCAGTGACTAATCAGCATCATACACTTCTCATTGTTCCAGCCCAGCATGATCCACAGCACAGTGTGATTGTGCAGTGAAAGAAGCTGGGCTGGAACAATGAAAAGTGCAGGACGCTGATTAGTCACTGATTGGTCAGCCTCATACACTCCTCTGTACAACACCCACTTGGTCAAAAGTAAAAACACACCCAGCTGTCTATTAAGAAACTAATTAGCATAAATCTAAAATTGTTTTGTTTATAAGTTAGTCAAAAATTATTGTTTTTCAAAATAAAAACCACTGTTGTTATTTACATTACAGCGCCGATCAGATTATGTAGGAGATAGGGCGCTTATAATCTGGTGACAGCCTCTTGAAATTACGCTAAAACATTAGCGTAGGGCTGTAAACAAAAGGAATGAAGAAACCAAACATAAAACCGGTTCTAAGTAGGGCGGCTTCTCCCATCTTGAGGTACTGATCTAGCCACTGCCACATCGCGCTGACACGTACCGGGGTCCTCAACCCTGCTAAAGTATTGCGGCCTAGCGCGGGGGGGTGCACGACGTGAGCAGCGCACGGTAGCATGGCTACCCTCGCAGTTAGAGCATTCATGCTTACATTTGCATGATCCGTAGAACTTGCAATGCCCTTCATTGAAGAGCCAGCAAGATCCGGATCTGCACAGCGCCGGGCCCCCAACCCGGGAGAGGAACTGGTAAAGCACCCGGAGGAGGGGGCAGCGGAATGAAATGAACACTGTGACATCATCATTCGCAACCAGAAGTCGCTTTATTGTCCCAACCTATTTCAGGATGTTGCACCATTCTCCGTCTAAATTCTTCATCATAACGCCACCACGCAGCGCCCCCGTGCGTCTTGTAAGCGCTGAAAATTGTGTCTAAGTACACAAATAACTGAAACTATTTATCAGGGAACCTCTGCGAAACTACACACCCCAAGACCGCAAACGCCTGTAGCCAGTTATTAAACGTGCGTGCCATTTTTGGTTTTGATTGAACCCCCCTCTCAAAACGCTGCTCCTTATCGATGGTCACCGAATCCACTGACACCAGGGACCAAATATCCACATATTCATTTTTACATATTTTCTCCCTGGTGTCATCAGACAAGTGAGCGCCGAGGGGAGCAATTCCACAAAAATACGTATCCCTAAATGCAGGTAGCACAGGAGTAGATGTAGAGGTGGAAGCCTCAACCAAAGACTTTGCCGCTACTGGTGCAGGTACACAATCGACCTGCGGTTCGGTGCTGCCCGTCAACAAAGATTTTAAAACAGACAGTAAATCAACATCAGATGCATTATTAGTGTGCCATGTCTGGAGGCAGTCATACTCACCGGGTCCAGAAATAGAAGCGGTATGGAGCGTCGGCGGTGGAATAACAGGTGCCTCAGGTAACAATGTCAGTGTAGCTGAGGCAGTTGGTACCATGGAACGAGAAGATCCCACGGGCGTGTGGGCCCTACTTGACGAGGCGTGGCTGCTTTCGGAAGTGCCACGGTTATGGGACTGGCCATGAAGTAGCCCTACACCTGGAGTAGTGGCGACGAGAGCGACGTGAACTGTGACGCCGTGAGGAGTGCCTGTGCCGTGACATGGATCTGTACCTAGTCGACCCCTCGCGTGAGTGTGACGACCGTGAAGCTGAGTGGTCGGTGGGAATCACATACGCCGGGCCCAAATCTTTATGAATGAACACCGACACATCAACGTTCTTTGATTCCATAGTAGAAGTGGCAGGAGGAGCCTGTTCGGTGGGAAATAGATCCTCACCACTATCACATAGAGAAAACATGGATTCGTCCTCTAGGAGACGGTGGGGATAAATCGTGCCATGTGTCCCTCACATCATCTTGGGGGACTGGCACGCTGCGGCCTGCAGCCGTAGAGGCCGTTAAAGGTGCAGGTTTGCGGGCAGGGGGAATAGGGGGCGCCCCTGGGCAATTCCGCAAAGCTTGCTGTATTGGAAGCCAGGCTTGCGGTGACACTAACTGACTGAATGGCCGCCAGGCAGGGCCTAGCCCGGCCCATCCCTGTGGGAGCTGCGAGGCCAGGAGAGGGGGGAACATAGTCAAGCACCACAGCCACTGAACGGCGGCATGCTGATCCCTGCAGAGCCAGTGGGGGAGTGGCAGTAGCGGACTGGTAGGGATAGTTAACAGGCGTCCCTGGGACATGGGGCGCTGACTCAGATGTTCTGAAGGGGACAGTCTCACAGGCGGCTGAGACTGGCATGCCGACTGCCGCACTGGGTGCACAGCGGGGGCCGCGGGAGAAGAGGAAGCTGGCCGGCAAGTCTCATGCAGCAGAGGCTGCAGCCAGACGGGGCCTTCCTGAAGCAGCCGACGACGGATAGACTCCTCCATGATTGTTCTCTTGCCGGTACGTAGTCTCGCGAGATTACGGCCAAAAGAGGCCGCGGCGCTGGAATCCTTCCCTTATATCATCTAGGAGGAAAGAGGGGGTGAATATCATAACCCCTCCCCTGGATGGAGGGGGGATGAGTCGGCCGATAATGTAAGGCCCGTGTTAATCCCTGCAATGGTGGACCCGGGACGGACCTAATCCCTAGATGGGGTGCAATTATTTTAACCCCTTCCTACGCAAAGTCAAAGACCCGGCGGTTATACACCTATGGGTCTAATAATCCCAATCCGTTGATCTCCATAATAGTGAAAAGTCGCCAATAAATCAGATAATCGCACTCTCTGTCAATTCACGGAAAGAAAGACTGGGCAGCTGTCAGGGGAATATGTATAACCCCTCATCATCTCTCTGTGACATCAGCACGGCTCGACGTCCTCGGCGGGGAAGATCATTTAGATAATGATGGCGTAGAAGAAGAGAATGGTTGTCGTTCAGAAGATGACGAGGGCGATCTCCGCCGACTGTGCCTGCGCCCACCTCCAGATCTGTGTTTCCTCCCTCTTCTTGACGATTCCTTTGCCAAACCTGATTGAGAAAAAAGGGACAAGGCAGAAGCGTGACCAACATCACATTGATCCCCCTTGGCACCAACAGCATGCGCCACATCCCTGCTCGGACCCTCCTGCTGCGGGCCAGAACCGGACGGTACATTCAATAAAGGACACAGTTGTGCAGGAGACCATAGCCCTGGCTGAGACCAGACGACTTCTTCTATGGCTCTTGTCCTCTGATAGGGGGTTAGGCCATGCAATGCCCTCGCTGCATCGCCCCTGCAGAATCTGCTCTTCCCGCCCCCCCCCAGCATCTCCCGACACAATAGCCGCTGGTCCTGCTTCCTCACCTGATCCCAGCTGAAGAAGATGTTCATCGGCGCAGGTTCCCGGATCAGCGGTGTAGGCTGCACGCAGTGCGCCTGCCAGGCCCGTCGCCGCTGCGCAGGCCTCATGATCCATGTGCCACCCGGCTGACAACCGGCGGTACTACACTCCGGCCGTTAATCGGGTGAGTAGGGAGGAGGCGTGCAGCATGGAGAGGGATGCCGGACACAATAAGAGGGACACACATCTATTACATGGTCGTCCATTCATTGGAATAAGCCATGTAATACCACTTTAGGGTGTGGCCACCCGGTGATAACCGCTGATCATGATCAACAGGGGTTCAGCTACCGGACCCACAGCGATCAGCTGATTGCCAGCGGGTCCCTATTTAGTGAAGCTGGGACAACCCTATCAACGTAAAACATTTATTAACTTACTGAAAATGCAGCCAGAATGGCCGTCCCAACACATGATGACCATCCGATTGCCAGGAGTATCTTTTGAACCAAGGTCTGACGAGGCCCAAAGGCTTCAGCATGGAACATAATGAACTTATAATGTAGAAACGTCAGACCCAGAGCTGAAAAAGAGAAAATTAGCCAAATAAATCCTGTAGCATGTCTAAACATTTATCTGCATCGTCTGATCCAGACAATTATTAGCAATGAAATGAACAAAACTTAATTATAATTTTTTATAAAATCTGATTACTGCTGCATGAAGAGCATATTATAATCACTTCCATGATATTTACTTACAGGCAATGGCCATTCCTATGAATCCCATTCTAAACAGGATATTTTCTAGAATGAAATTTTCCTATTTCACTGTAAAACAAAAAAGAAAATGCTCAATGTTAAATAATATGGAAAAACTGTCAGAATTGCTTCATCTTAATAATCAGCAGTCTGATAATAATCTATAGGACTGAGGGGATGATGTACATCAGTGGGGGGGCATGTTTCTTGATAACAGTCAGGGTGTAGCCACCAGAGAGCCAGGCCACACACCAAAAGGCCAAGAAGTTGTGGAAGAACCCCAGTCCATTGGTCTCCATAATAGTGAGAAGTCACCAATAAATTATCAAATCGCGCTCTGTGTCAATTCACGGAAAGAAAGACCGGGCAGCTGTCAGGGGAATATTTATAACCCCTCGTCATCTCTCTGTGACGTCAGCACGGCTCGACGTCCTCGGCGGGGAAGATGATGTAGATAATGATGGCGAAGAAGAAGAGGAGGGCTATGGTCAGAAGATGTTGAGAGCGATCTCCGACTCTGAGGACGACCACCTCTGCCGTGGCGATCCTTGCGCCGACCGTGCCTGCGCCCACCTCCACATCTGCGTTTCCTCCCTCTTCTTGACGATTCCTTTGCCGAACCTGAAATAGAAAAAAGGGACAAGGCAGACGCGTGACCAACATCACATCGATCCCCCTTGGCACCAACAGCATGCGCCACATCCCTGCTCGGACACTCCTGCTACGGGCCAGAACCAGACGGTACATTCAATAAAGGACACAGATGTGGAGGAGACCGCAGCCCTGGCTGAGACCGGACGACTTCTTCTCCAGCTCTTGTCCTCTGATAGGCGGTTAGACCATGCAATGCCCTCGCTGCAGCGCCCCTGCGACGTCTCCTCTGCCCGGGCCTCCCTCCCCCCCCAGCATCTCCTGACACAATAACCGCTGACCCTGCATCCTCACCTGATCCCAGCTGAAGCAGATGTTCATCGGCGCAGGTTCCCGGATCAGCGGTGCAGGTATGGTTGTTGATAACAGTCAGTGTGTAGCTAGCAGAGAGCCAGGCCGCACACCAAAAGGCCAAGAAGATGGAGAAGAATCCCGATCCGTTGATCTCCATAATAGTGAGAAGTCGCCAATAAATTAGCAAAGCGCACTCTGTGTCAATTCACGGAAAGAAAGACCGGGTTGCACTTCTCTGCAGTCCCTGGTGCTCTCCCTATGCGATTCACCGCCATCTAAACAAGATCCTCCTAGAACCGCCGCTGTGATATCTACAACAGAATAAAATAATCAAAAAACAGGATGAAAATAAAAATTCACAGAAACAATCAACAAAATCACATTTATCTCCTTAACAAGATGCCACATACATGTACTTGGCAGTCGTTAAGGGGTAGTATGGAGCGGGATCACGGGCTGGGGTCGCTCCATACTTAGCGGGTATTCGCTGTGTAATATAGCCAATACCGCACTGCAACAAACAGAATAAAAAATCACTTTGATTATGCCCGTTTAACCCCTTAGAGGTCACAGTCAATCACGACCACAGCATCTAACACATTAGAATGAGAGGGGCAACCCCCTCCGACGTGCTATTGTCCCCACACGATGCTATAGCGGGATGCCGATGGTTATCAGGGCAGCCTGGGGGACTGATGAACGGTCTGCCATCTTTGTAATCCGGCAGGTCTTCATAGGTGGCTGTAAGGCTGGATTTACACGAGCGTGTGCATTTTGCGCGCGCAATAAACGTGGAGTTTTGCGAGCGAAAAAGGTACTTAACAGCTCCGTGTGTCATCAGAATATGATATGACATATCATTTTTGCGCAGCCGCCATCATTATGACACTCTGTTTGTATGTTTGCACGTGCTGCCTTTCTGTTTTCATTCATAGTTTTACTGCTGTTGCATGAATCTTCCGTGTGCTGCACGTGATTTTCACGCACCCATTGACTTCAATGGGTGCGTGATGCGTGAACAACGCACAAATATAGGACATGTCGTGCGTTTCACGAAGCGGACACACGCTGCGTCAAAATCACTGACAGTCTGCACGGCCCCATAGACGAACATAGGTCCGTGCGAAGCGCGTGAAAATCAAGCACGTTGCACGGACGTATTACACGTTCGTCTAAATAAGCCCTGAGGCTGGATTCACACGAGCATGGCGTTTTTTGCGCGCGGAAAAAATGTGACGTTTTGCGTGCGTTGTAGTTGCGTGTGTCATGCGTTATGGCTGCGTGTCTGCGTTTTTTACGCACGTATGCCATGCGTTTTTCACGTGCGTAAATAAAACCCAGGGTTGAGTAATGGAGAGGGCATCCTACCAAAAGGCACCCTTCTCAAACACCTGCTTGATGTGAGCACATGTTCTCATCCTTCTTGCACCTTGCAAAATACTTTGGGGAGTTTATTGTGTTTCTTGCCTTGTTGCCGTCTAAAAAGCCAAATTATGCCGTCGACTCCGCTGGCCCGTGTGCTGCTATGCTGGATGGCTTCTCTGCGATTTTGCGAGCGCCAATGGAGCAGTGCCATGGCAGGAAGATTCTATGTGAAGGGTGGCTTCGTGAAGATTATTGCCAAAATTTGTCATTAGACTGAGGGCAATGGGATGAATTTAGGGGGGGAATGTAGTATTAGGGACTCGCAAGACATGAGGACCCTTGACGTGGGTTGTGAGCTTATATCTTTTGGGGTTTCGCCGTGTTGGTTTGCTGCCAAACAACTAATTGTATGTGAATCACATTGGCCAATCAAATGTTGGCAAATACAATCACAAAGTTGCTTAGTGCGTCCATTATCATAGCACTGCAACGCCGCAGAGAAGTCGTTGCTGTTTCGAGCTAAACCGCAAAAGATAAACTAAGATCTCAATTATGACATGCAACTACCTTGGGCCCTGGGCAGCATGTTGCAACGTTACCTTGGGACATGTTTGGGAAAGCATGTTACATTACATATATCGAGGGAAGCACAGAAACTTTTGTTGCTCCACAAAACCACACTTTATTGGGTAATGGGGCAAAAAATTTAGCCTAAAACATAGGACAACAAAACATCAAACAAACGCACCAACATGATGCACAATGTTGAAACATTGGCCCAAATAAGGCCTAAATTACGCAGCAAAACTGTGCGGCATCATCAGCACTACAACTCCTGATAATGGTGGGGTGGGGAGTAGTAGCTGTCCATTTCAGCACCACTATGCTGCGCATGGCCCTGCAGAGGATGTTCCTCAACAGCATAGTGGTGCTGATGCTGCGTGTGGTAGCCTACAGGTGGACCGTGTGGCAAGTTTACCACGGGTCGGCTGTAGGCTGGAACAGGCCAGTTCCGCATCGGCACTGGACCAGGTGACATGTGGCCCGGCAATGGGCGTTGGAAGTTTTGCCGGGCCAAGGGGGTGGCAGGCTGAGAAGGGACAGGTGCATTGAACGGCACCGCTGTCTCGGTCAATCCACGCCAATGCTCCATTGCCTGGAAGATCGGGCGTGGGTTGTTAGGAGGTGTGGCCGCGTCGATAAGGCTGAGGATCGAGCCTTGGAGGTGCGCCATACGGTCGGCGTGAGAAGTGGGGCAATTCTGCGGCCAAAGGCGTCACAGCCGTCCTCCTCGGCGCAGCGACGCAGGTACTCAAGTACCCTGGAGTCCACTTGGGCAGCTGCGGATCCGATCTGGCTGCGCCTGCCTGCTGCGGTGGTTTCAGCCGGAACGTTACGAGGCACCTGGGGTTGGCTGGACGCATGTGGGGCAGGTTCTGGTGCTGTCGCCTCAGGGGTTAAGGGCAGCACGGGATGTTCTTCTGGTGGCGCCTGCGCCTCCTCATGGGCAGCCTCCTCTGCCGTGTCCAGAAGATTGTCACTGCATCTGTAATCAAAAATGTACACGTCCTCTAAAATAACACCTACAGAGAATGGGGTACAATTAACACGAAAAGTGGAGCAGAATAATCACAAACTTTATTGACAAATATAACAATGATAAAAAATGAGTCATGCAAAGCATGGATAAAAACGTTCAAAAATTACAGGGAATGAGGTACAGAAAAATGGGAACAAAGTTGCTGACATAAACTAAGGTGAGGCAACAAGACTAGTTGGTAACGTGATCAGAGCAAAAATACAACATTGGTGATATATTGTAATCAAATAGTATGTATAGATGCTGATATAATTTGATGTATAGCAAGTCTGTTGCCAAACACTCATCTACCATGAAACTGTTATGAAGATAAGAACATGTGAATAAATACTTCAAGTAAATGAATCATGGAACAAAACAGCATGGGAGAAGTAGATGAACATGACATACCCATGGTGATGAAAAACCCTGTAATGAGAGACCGTCAGACCCGACGCGCGTTTCGGCGGGATGCCTTCGTCCGGGGGTGGCCTTCAATTTTTTTCAAACCATCAATTTTGGGGGCATGACATGTGAACACAGACATGTCTTCAAGGCACAGTCATTACTTACGGCCGCATTTCCATAATGTCCTTCAGGAACATTAGCTGCTGGGTGCAGATGTATTTCCTCTTTTTGGGGGCCCCATCACCACTTCGGCCTCTAGCGCCATTTTTACGGCGGAATTGATCCTGGCAGCTCCTCCACCGGGTTTTTGCATCATCAACAGTAGAAAAGACCAAAACAACAAAATGGTACTTTCACCAGGTGCCATACCCGAAATATGCACTTGTTGTAAACGTTGCCATTCCCTTACACACCAATATACATGATCTACAAGCTGACTGATGCTGTGACACACCCGGAACGTTGGCCATTGGGAACATGTTAACACAAGGATACACTACAGCATGTGGGTTTTACAGGGCATAGATAAAACAATGTACTTACCAATGCTCTTGCGGTCTTGTGTGCTGCCTTTAGCCGACAGTGAGCGAACTCTACTGTCGCTCGAGGGGGATAGACGTGCTGGCGGCCTGGAGCGGCGGGAGGATCGTCGCAGAGGGAGTGTGCCAGGTAGGGAGGACGCCGGTGCCACAGTCTCTTGAATAAGAGACTGCAGCCATACAGAACCCTCGTCCCGCATCCGGATACGGATAATTTCTTCAAGCTCCTCCTGGTCCATGACAATCAGTTAAGTGTACTCACAATTTTGTAATAACAAATCCCTGCGCAGTAACGGCCAGAAGAGGAAGATGTCTTCCCTCCTTGCCCTTAGAAACACAGAACGGGGAGGGTGGGTAAAACCGCCCTATATCCCCCCAAGAAATGCCCTAAAGGCGGGTACCCCATACCCTATAGGCCCCACTAATGTAAACACTACATGGAACAATCCCCCTAGCATAACGTGGCTTAGTTAACCCCTTCATTGCCACCCAGTCATGGGCACAACGGCCAATAAGCCTGAGTGCCTTCAATTATGAGGTCTGGTATACGAGGTGATAATGAGGTGACGTCTACTGACCTGCATATTCTGATAGTAGCTCAATACATTCACCAGAGTGAGGACCAACGTCGACCACTCTATGATCTTTGCTGTCATTTCACTGATCTGTGAACAAATATCAAAATATCAAAATTAATACATTAAAAATTGCCCAAAGCAAGAACTTTCTGCCCGGGCCGAGGTTTTGCTGCATTCATGTTTATTGCATGGAGCCATGTGACTGACGGCGGCGATGCCAAAACGGACCTGACCCATTGTCATGTGACACCACATCCATTACATTGCGGACGTCACTATCAAAATGGTGCAGAGAACGAGCACAAAGACTATAGGTCCAATTGTATTCCTATAGAACGGCTTCTTGGGGTACAAATAAAATCTATCCAATGATCAGGAATATTTGATAATCTCATTAATGCCGGATTAAAGGAATTTTACGTCCACTGGTTTGTACCAGCGGCTCAGCATGTCAATAACTTTATATTATGTATGAGATATACTGTACATACCTTTACACATTGATCTCCAGCACACAGGTGGGTGTATACTGATACCCTACCTCCAATGACTATATTGGAAATCCGTATTGCCGCTCTCCGTTCCACCCAGAAGACGTAAGAACGCCCAAGGATCCATATGACGGGGCGTGAACCTAGAAAGAAACAAACTTAATGCAAAATCAAATCCGGACGGATATAACCAGCGAAACAATTTTGACACCACTGCCCGATACGCCGAACATCCTCATCAGATAGGCCGAAACCGCTGGCCGTGGTAGCGGCTCCAATGCGGAATGAATGTGTTCCGAAATCCTTTGGGGGGAAAGCCAGCACGGGTTAAGGCTGACCGAAATATTGCAGTGAACTGGAACCTACCTAGTAAGCGGTTTTTCCATAGGCATGGGAGAAAAATTGGGTACCTGACACACGAACATCTGTATAAAGATGTACACGAACATCTGTATATATTATGTATGAGATATACTGTACATATCTTTACACATTGATCTCCAGCGCACAGGTGGGTGTATACGGATACCCTACTTCCAATGACTGGTAATTTATTATATAGGAAAATAAAGTTTTTTATGTTTAGTAAGTGTCTTATAGGATTTACTACACTTTTATGTGAGATAAATGTTAATATAATAGATATACAGCAAGGACAGTACCGCTGCTTTCTATTCAGCATCTTCCTGCAAGAAGCTGAACAATGTTACCAGATGGCGTTGTGTTACACCAGCATGTCGCCATCTGACGGCCAAGATCCGAAAATGAAGGGAAATGATCACCTCAGTATCTGATGTTTCCTACATGTGAACCTAAAGACAAGGACAATTGGATTCCATTCAAATATTATTTAAGAAAGGATACAGAAAACCTCTAAGGTCACGGCCATTATGCAGGGCGCCAGTCTGAAATGGCTGATGACTCTTCGGCTTTTCGGGCACTTTGTAGAGGAGTATGGACTGCCAAAGGTTGTAAAGGCTGCCAAACCCGAATGCAATGAAAGCGCAAATCCGGTGAGTCATTGAATAACGGTAGGTCTAGAAAACAAGCAGACAGAGGTTACAGCAAATCTTATGGAACTAATCACTAATTTACCCTCAGAACTTCCCATTAAATCCTAAATAACGTGTTCTGATATAATAACCCCGGAGACATAATGGATATAGTGGGGGACTCGTGCTTGGGACTCCTCTCTGTTAGATGGAGCAGACACACATCTACTACATGGTCGTCCATTCATTCGAATAAGCCATGTAATACCACTTTAGTGTGTGGCCTCCCGGTGATCACCGCTGATCATGATCACCAGGGGTTCAGCTGCCAGACCCACAGCGATCAGCTGTTTACCAGCGGGTCCCTATTTAGTAAAGATGGGAAACCCTATTAACATAAAACATTTATTAACTTACCGAAAACATAGCCATCACGGCCGTCCCAACGCATGATGACCATCCAATTCCCAGGAGGATCTTTTGAACCAAGGTCTGACGATCCCCAAAGGCTTCAGCATGGAGCATGATGAACTTGTAATGTAGAAACGTCAGACCCAGAGCTGAAAAAGAGAAAATGAGCCAAATAAATCCTGTACCACGTGTAAAACAACCTAATAACATCTATGAAGCGCGGACCAAGCGCTAAACCCAACAAGAAACCTACAATAATGGACGGGAACATTTATCTGCATCGTCTGATCCGGACAATTATTATCAATGAAATGAACAAAACTTTATTTATTTTTTACAAAAATCTGATTACTGCTGCATGAAGAGAATATTATAATCACTTCCGTGATTGTTACTTACAGGCAATGGCCATTCCTATGAATCCTATTCTAAACAGGATATTTTCGGGAAAGAAATTTCCAATTTTTTGCGTTTCACTGTAAAACAGAAAAGAAAAAGGTTAATGTTAAATAATATGGAAAAATTGTCAGAATTGTCTCATTTTAACAATCAGCAGTCTGATAATCTATAGGACTGAGGGGATGATGTACATCAGTGGGGGGGGGGGGCATGGTTGTTGATAACAGTCAGTGTGTAGCCACCAGAGAGCCAGGCCACACACCAAAAGGCAAAGAAGATGGAGAAGAGACTGCATGTATACCATGATCATAAATCATTCCCCCCAATGTGTAGAACCAAAACCGTCGGCACCAGCCGGTGCCGACTAATATCCACCACTTCCGGTAAGGTCTGCAACGATCTTAGGCCCCTCAGGCCGCTCCAATAGATCTCTGCATCCTGGAATCCAAGTGATTTTCCCCCGAGCCCTATAGCCGCTCTCCGTTCAGCCCAAAAAACATATGAATGGCCCATTATCCATACTGACGGCCGGTAATCTAGAAAATAAAAGAAATTAGTGCAGAACCAAATTGGGGCGAACGCATCAGAGCGCTAGTGCCCTATACGACGCACCTCAGTATCGGTCAGGCCCAATTAGCTGGTGGTAGTAGCCGCTCCAATGCGAAATGAGTGGGTGCCAAAGTTCCCAGGGGGAGGCCGACAGATGACAATGCCTTTTTAAATACTGCAGAGAACTGAAATTTTGTAAGGGGGCTGCCGTGAATATGCGTCATAAACTGAGAGCCACAGTTACGCAAACTTAAGTAGGAAGATGCTAAAGCAACAGGGCTACCCGCACCCTCGATTGCCCACAACGAAACCCAGCAGCCCCTGCCAAAAATATCTGTCTTCGATCATCAATGTATTCTAAAACCTTGGCCGGATTCAGACAAACTAACGTCCTCAAATAAAAGGCAGCCCGGCCGCGTAGCACTATGGGGAACTAACTCAGGTATCCGCAGAGCACCAAAAAAGGAAAAAGCCACGGCTAACAGGGCCGAGTCAAACATAGAAGCACATACCTCAGGTAAACAATGCAAAAGTTTTAATAGAATTGCAAAAGAAATCGGACGCCTAGATTGGAACTGCCGACTTCTTCCACCCCTTAATGGACTGCAAAATAAAGAAGGATTTTGTGACATTGGCCCACCCATGAAGCTTAAAGAAAAATGCCAGACCCATAAGGTGACGAAGCGCAACTGCTCAGCCAAACCCGACAAATATTCCATAATATAGGCTAAACGAGGATGTTCCGGAGGACCAATAATACGTTCCCCTACAACTTTCAACCACTCGTTCCATGCATTACCATAAGCCGTCCGGGTAGATCGAGCAAGTGATGCCCTGACGAAAGGCACTAACTGGGATCCGGCAGTCTCCATAGCCCATCCGGGCACTCCGTCCCCTCCTGTTCTGCCTGCGGGAACAATAAATGAAACTGGAAATTAAAACAAGAAAGAGCATCAGCAATTTTATTGTCAACACCTGGAACGTGACGAGCCCTGAACTGGATATTATGTTGTAAGCATCGCAGCACCAGCCAATAAACAATACCTGCCCGCTAATTTTGTGAGCAATTCTAAATGTGTTTTCAGCATTTTAATGATAGGTAGAGTTTGTTAAGATCTACATTAATCACGTTATATAACTAGGAATAATTTACAGTCGCTGTAAGGGTGTCAGTGCACTGTGTTTTTAATCTGATGGTATATCATCTGGCGCAGTGAACTGGTGGCTGGTTTTTCCGCTCAATCCCTACTTTGTTTACGCTGCTTGATATTGTCCTCCTTGGAAGAAAAGCCGTTTGTGTGTCCGTTCGCTGCAGTCACTGAGCCGTTCTGGTAATCTTTCCTTCGGGAAGAGGCTTTCTTGTATGTCTCAATGTAGAAATTGGTAAAGAGGATGATGAGAGAGATCATGTAGCAGTTCTGGAAATACAGCCATCCCATGGGGACTGCACAGCGCCAAATCATTGCACAGCTGGTCTGAGTCATTGTTAGGACGAACTGGGTCAGCTGGCACTGGGTGATGTATTTCTTCCACCACAGATAAGGTCGCATGGCTGGTATAGCTGATAGTCCGTAGTAAAAGTACATGATGACATGGATAAAGCTTTTGAGAGTAGCACCAAAGTAGGAGTGTCCACAAGGCACCCAGTTCATGACAAACCACCAGTTGTTTAGCATGGACGCATGGTGATAGACATGTAGGACGGTGATCTGGTGGTTGTTCTTGCGGAGAATAAAGAAGAAAGTGTCCATGAATTCAATGAGCTTGGAAATGTAGTACCACCAGAGGACTCGAGTTATCTTCATGTCTGCATCACCTCCACTGTGAGTGTCCTGGCAGAAAAAGTTGTATCCTCCTTTCCCATACTCCTGTTACCAGCTCATAAAACATGTACAGCGAGAGCAGTGTAAGGCCAATGTTATAAACTACAAGAATCCCTCTGCAGGAAACTGGTGGTCTGTTTTTCCTGTACTTCGGTCCTAAATAAATACAGGATGGTGCAAACAAATGAGGGGATGTAATTATCTAACATGAACCATCATTTTACTCGCGGGTCTCTTGGTCCAAGCAAGTTGTCTATATATACATTCACTGCTTTATCCATGGCCTCCATTTCTTAAACCGTTCTTTGGCTGCAGCCCGGGTACCGTTATATTCCCAGCGGCTTCACTTTCCTGTATGACTCCCGGCTCAGAGGAGGCACTAGCTGTGTGTGACTCTGCTCCAATTGCATCTTTTTAACCGACAAGGCTGAAACGAACAGGGATTGTAATTTCTATCCCTAAAAAGGAAACCGGGACCCTCGGTTTTCTCTAGGGAAAGTGGAACACCAAGTAGAAATTGGCATTGCGGTGACGCAGGGGGGCCAACAAAGACAAAATCGTCTAAATAGTGCGTAATGGACGCAGTGCCGATTTGCTCCTGGAGAACTGATTCAAGCAACAAACTAAACACCTCGAAATAAAAGCATGAAATTGAACAACCCATGGGAAGGCACATGTCATAGTAATATTGGCCCTCTAGCTGGCAACCCAATAAATGAAAGCAATCCTCATGGACCGGCAACATCCGGAACGCTCACTCGATGTCAGATCATAAGGGCCCTGCACCCGGAACTACAAACTAAATCGACAACTCGATCGAACAAAACATAAGACACCGCTGCAATATCCTTGCGAATACCGTCATTAACAGAACGAGCCTTAGGGTATGACAAGTGGTGAATTAAACAAAATGTTTCCACCTCCTTTTTAGCAACCACACAAAGAGGTGAAACACGGAGATTAGGAAAAGGTAAAAAATAAAAAGTTCCCGGCATGCGACCTAAACTAACCTCTGTCCCAACCTTGTCCTTCACAACAGCTGGAAATTCGTTAGCTGACTTTAAAGAGGCTGTCACCAGATTATAAGCGCCCTATCTCCTACATAATCTGATCGGCGCTGTAATGTAGAGAACAGCAGTGGTTTTTATTTTGAAAAAAGATAATTTTTGAGCAAGTTATGAGCAATTTTAGATTTATGCTAATTAGTTTCTTAAAGACCAACTGGGCGCGTTTTTACTTTTGATCAAGTGGGTGTTGTACAAAGGAGTGTATGGGGCTGACCAATCAGTGACCAATCAGCGACCAATCAGTGACTAATCAGCATCATACACTTCTCATTGTTCCAGCCCAGCATGATCCACAGCACAGTGTGATTGTGCAGTGAAAGAAGCTGGGCTGGAACAATGAGAAGTGTATGTCACTGATTGGTCACTGATTAGTCACTGATTGGTCGCTGATTGGTTGCTGATTGGTCAGCATGGAGAGGGATGCCGGACACAATAAGAGGGACACACATCTATTACATGGTCGTCCATTCATTGGAATAAGCCATGTAATACCACTTTAGGGTGTGGCCACCCGGTGATAACCGCTGATCATGATCAACAGGGGTTCAGCTACCGGACCCACAGCGATCAGCTGATTGCCAGCGGGTCCCTATTTAGTGAAGCTGGGACAACCCTATCAACGTAAAACATTTATTAACTTACTGAAAATGCAGCCAGAATGGCCGTCCTAACACATGATGACCATCCGATTGCCAGGAGGATCTTTTGAACCAAGGTCTGACGAGGCCCAAAGGCTTCAGCATGGAGCATGATGAACTTATAATGTAGAAACATCAGGCCCTATATGTAGCCCCGACTGCAAGGATTAGGGTGAATGGGGTACTCTCTGATCGGTTTGCGCTGGAGCGGGGAACGCGTCAGGGATGTCCATTATCTCCGTTGTTGTTCGCGTTGGCGGTGGAACCATTGGCGTGTGCAGTAAGACAACATGAGCATATTCAGGGGTTGAGATATGGGGGGGGTGGAGGAACGAATTGCATTATACGCGGATGATATGCTGTTATTCATGGCGGATGCCGAGCGCACACTCACGTTAGTGATGGCCCTGATTAAGCGGTTTGGGAAATATTCGGGATTGCTCATTAATTGGTCAAAATCGGCTCTAATGCTCATGGACCCGGGGGTTATCCAGACTGGGGAGGAGGAGGTGGAGATACCGGTGGTCACGGAGTTTAAGTACCTGGGGGTCAGGGTGACGGCGAAAGCACAGGATTATATGTCTCTTAATGTAATGCCACTGTTAACAACGATAAAAGCCAAAGTAGAGGCTTGGAATAAGCTACCGCTATCTGCTCTGGGTAGGACTAATCTGATTAAAATGATCCTTATGCCCCAGTTGCTGTACGTCCTACATAACTCCCCGGTGTGGATTCCCAAATATTGGTTTAGAAGGTTGCACAACTTGTTTAGAGACCTAGTATGGAAGAAGGGGGTACCCAGGATTAAACTGGAGAAACTCCAACTGCCTAAGGAGGAGGGGGGCCTGGCGGTGCCCAGTGCGTGGGTGTATTATTTAGCTGCCCAATGTCAGAATTTATGTGGGTGGGAGCAGGAAGAGACCTGGGGGTCCAGTGCGCGCATCCTATCATATCTGGGGGGGGGGGAGAACCCGTTGGCAGGACTGGAAGCACACAGCTATAAAAGGATGGCGAGTACCAGACTCACCCTGCTTCTCATACATAAGGTGTGGTGGCAGTGCAAACACTTGCTGGGGATAGGAGAGTGTACTAAATATACACCACTCTGGAGGAATGCATATCTGGGGGAACTGGGTAAATTGGAAGGGATGCAGGGGTGGGAGCAGCAAGGCATAATACGATTGAGTAAGTTGTACGAGGGAGGCATACTCAAATCCTTTCAACAATTACGGGAGGGGTTTCAGTTGGACTCCCGCATGTTCTATCAGTACCTGCAGATTCGGCACGCGGTGCAGACACAAGTGGCCAGTATAGACATGGCAATACATGCCACGGGAGTGTTGGAACATATTGCAAAAGCAGTAACGTCAAAGGGATTAATTTCATTGGTTTATCGCAGGTTGCTGTCGGAACATCTGGGAGATCCTATGGCACCAGTCAAAGCTGCATGGGAAAGGGATGTGGGTCCTATTTCTACAGACCACTGGGAGGCGGTCTTGGCGGCAACATGTACTTTGTCCAACATGGAAGCACAACGGAGATCTCAGTTGTTTCTGATACATAGGGTGTATAGGACCCCTTGGGTGCTGAAACAAATGGGGTTAAGGGCGGACGCCAGGTGCCCTAGGTGCCCGGAGGAAAAGGCAGACATCCTCCATATGTTCTGGTCCTGCGGGAGGTTGGGGACTCTGTGGACAGAAATGTCAGAGCTACTGGGGAGCGTGTTTGAGGTACAGATTCCATGGGATCCAGTGGTAATGCTGCTGGGATATGTTGGAGACTTGGAGGGGGATAGGATGTCAGGTTTGGCAATTGCAAAAATACTATACCAAGTCAGGAAAGGAATAGCGAAACACTGGCTGGATACGGAGCCACCCTCAAAGCAAGAAATTATAGGGGCACTTAACTCACAGGTTCTGATGGAATATAGGATATACTCCAAGAGGGGGTCCAAGGCAAAGTTTGAAAAACAATGGGCTAGGTGGATTGATCATTCTGGGTACGCTTCGGCGGAGCTACTTACATTACGGTCCCACATTCAGGTATAGGGCTACTGACGGTGGGGTACATACGGGGAGTAGACGTAAGAGGGGGAATGGAAAAGGGAAGGAGAAGGAGATAGGATTAAAAAAGTTGTAACGAGAAGACCGGCTGGGGGGGTACAAGGGGGAGTTGGGGGGAAGGGAATGTTTTGTTGAAAATACATATGCGGGTCTGTGGAAATTTGCTTATACACTGTATGAGAATGTATAATGACCTGTACAGTTGTGAATTTTGTTGAATAAACTTGAACTGATTAAAAAAAAGAAACGTCAGGCCCAGAGCTGAAAAAGAGAAAATGAGCCAAATAAATCCTGTAGCATGTCTAAACATTTATCTGCATCGTCTGATCCGGACAATTATTATCAATGAAATGAACAAAACGTAATTATAATTTTTTATAAAGTCTGATTACTACTGCATGAAGAGCATATTATAATCACTTCCATGATATTTACTTACAGGCAATGGCCATTCCTATGAATCCCATTCTAAACAGGATATTTTCTGGAAAGACATTTTCCTATTTCACTGTAAAACAAAAAAGAAAACGCTCAATGTTAAATAATATGGAAAAATTGTCAGAATTGTTTCATCTTAATAATCAGCAGTCAGATAATCTATAGGACTGAGGGGATGATGTACATCAGTGGGGGGGGGGGGGGGGCATGGTCTTTGATAACAGTCAGTGTGTAGCTAGCAGAGAGCCAGGCCACACACCAAAAGGCCAAGAAGTTGTGGAAGAATCCCAGTCCATTGATCTCCATAATAGTGAGAAGTCGCCAATAAATTATCAAATCGCGCTCTGTGTCAATTCACGGAAAGAAAGACCGGGCAGCTGTCAGGGGAATATTTATAACCCCTCGTCATCTCTCTGTGACATCAGCACGGCTAGACGTCCTCGGCGGGGAAGATGATGTAGATAATGATGGCGAAGAAGAAGAGGAGGGCTATGGTCAGAAGATGTCGAGGGCGATCTCCGCCTCCGACGAAGACCACTTCTGCCGTGGCGATGCTTGCGCCGACCGTGCCTGTGCCCACCTCCACAACTGCGTTTCCTCTCTCTCCTTGACGATTCCTTTGCCGAACCTAAAAGAGAAAAAAGGGACAAGGCAGACGCGTGACCAACATCACTTTGATCCCCCTTGGCACCAACAGCATGCGCCACATCCCTGCTCGGACCCTCCTGCTGCGGGCCAGAACCTGACGGTACATTCAATAATGACACAGTTGTGCAGGAGACCGCAGCCCTGGCTGAGACCGGACGACTTCTTCTCCAGCTCTTGTCCTCTGATAGGCGGTTAGACCATGCAATGCCCTCGCTGCAGCGCCCCTGCGACGTCTCCTCTGCCCGGGCCTCCCTCCCCCCCAGCATCTCCCGACACAATAACCGCTGACCCTGTTTCCTCACCTGATCCCAGCTGAAGCAGACGTTCATCGGCGCAGGTTCCCGGAAAAGCGGTGCAGGTATGGTTGTTGATAACAGTCAGTGTGTAGCTAGCAGAGAGCCAGGCCGCACACCAAAAGGCCAAGAAGATGGAGAAGAATCCCAATCCGTTGATCTCCATAATAGTGAAAAGTCGCCAATAAATTAGCAAAGCGCACTCTGTGTCAATTCACGGAAAGAAAGACCGGGCTGCACTTCCCTGCAGTCCCTGGCGCTCTCCCTATGCGATTCACCGCCATCTAAACAAGATCCTCCTAGAACCGCCGCTGTGATATCTACAACAGAATAAAATAATTAAAACAGGATGAAAATAAAAATTCACAGAAACTATCAACAAAATGACATTTATCTCCTTAACAAGATGCCACATACATGTACTTGGCAGTCGTTAAGGGGAAGTATGGAGCGGGATCACGGGCTGGGGTCGCTCCATACTTAGCGGGTATTCGCTGTGTAATATAGCCAATACCGCACTGCAACAAACAGAATAAAAAATCACTTTGATTATGCCCGTTTAACCCCTTAGAGGCCACAGTCAATCACGACCACAGCATCTAACACATTAGAATGAGAGGGGCAACCCCCTCCGACGTGCCATTGTCCCCACACGATGCTATAGCGGGATGCCGATGGTTATCAGGGCAGCCTGGGGGCCTAATGAAGGGTCTGCCATCTTTGTAATCCGGCAGGTCTTCATAGGTGGCTGTAAGGCTGGATTTACACGAGCGTGTGTGTTTTGCGCACGCAATAAACGCAGTGTTTTGCACGCGAAAAAGGTACTTAACAGCTCCGTGTGTCATCAGCATATGATGCGTGGCTGCGTCAATTTCGCGCAGCCGCCATCATTATGACACTCTGTTTGTATGTTTGCACGTGCTGCCTTTCTGTTTTCATTCATAGTTTTACTGCTGTTGCATGAATCTTCCGTGTGCTGCACGTGATTTTCACGCACCCATTGACTTCAATGGGTGCGTGATGCGTGAACAACGCACAAATATAGGACATGTCGTGCGTTTCACGAAGCGGACATACGCTGCGTCAAAATCACTGACAGTCTGCACGGCCCCATAGACGAACATAGGTCCGTGCGAAGCGCGTGAAAATCAAGCACGTTGCACGGACGTATTACACGTTCGTCTAAATAAGCCCTGAGGCTGGATTCACACGAGCATGGCGTTTTTGCGCGCGTAAAAAATGCGACGTTTTGCGTGCGTTGTAGTTGCGTGTGTCATGCGTTATGGCTGCGTGTCTGCGTTTTTTACGCACGTATGCCATGCGTTTTTCACACGCGTAAATAAAACGCAGGGTGGAGTAATGGAGAGGGCATCCTACAAAAAGGCACCCTTCTCAAACACCTGCTTGATGTGAGCACATGTTCTCATCCTTTTTGCACCTTGCAAAATACTTTGGGGAGTTTATTGTGTTTCTTGCCTTGTTGCCGTCTAAAAAGCCAAATTATGCCGTCGACTCCGCTGGCCCGTGCGCTGCTATGCTGGATGGCTTCTCTGCGATTTTGCGAGCGCCAATGGAGCAGTGCCATGGCAGGAAGATTCTATGTGAAGGGTGGCTTCGTGAAGATTATTGCCAAAATTTGTCATTAGACTGAGGGCAATGGGATGAATTTAGGGGGGGAATGTAGTATTAGGGACTCGCAAGACATGAGGACCCTTGACGTGGGTTGCGAGCTTATATCTTTTGGGGTTTCGCCGTGTTGGTTTGCTGCCAAACAACTAATTGTATGTGAATCACATTGGCCAATCAAATGTTGGCAAATACAATCACAAAGTTGCTTAGTGCGTCCATTATCATAGCACTGCAACGCCGCAGAGAAGTCGTTGCTGTTTCGAGCTAAACCGCAAAAGATAAACTAAGATCTCAATTATGACATGCAACTACCTTGGGCCCTGGGCAGCATGTTGCAACGTTACCTTGGGACATGTTTGGGAAAGCATGTTACATTACATATATCGAGGGAAACACAGAAACTTTTGTTGCTCCACAAAACCACACTTTATTGGGTAGTGGGGCAAAAAATATAGCCTAAAACATAGGACAACAAAACATCAAACAAACGCACCAACATGATGCACAATGTTGAAACATTGGTCCAAATAAGGCCTAAATTCCGCAGCAAAACTGTGCGGCATCATCAGCACTACAACTCCTGATAATGGTGGGGTGGGGAGTTGTAGCTGTCCATTTCAGCACCACTATGCTGCGCATGGCCCTGCAGAGGATGTTCCTCAACAGCATAGTGGTGCTGATGCTGCGTGTGGTAGCCTACAGGTGGACCATGTGGCAAGTTTACCACGGGTCGGCTGTAGGCTGGAACAGGCCAGTTCCGCATCGGCACTGGACAAGGTGACATGCGGCCCGGCAATGGGCGTTGGAAGTTTTGCCGGGCCAAGGGGGTGGCAGGCTGAGAAGGGACAGGTGCATTGAACGGCACCGCTGTCTCTGCCAATCCACGCCAATGCTCCATTGCCTGGAAGCTCGGGCGTGGGTTGTTAGGAGGTGTGGCCGCGTCGATGAGGCTGAGGATCGAGCCTTGGAGGCGCGCCATACGGTCGTCGGGAGAAGCGGGGCAATGCTGCGGCCAAAGGCGTGACAGCCGTCCTCCTCGGCGCAGCGACGCAGGTACTCAAGTACCCTGGAGTCCACTTGGGCATCTGCGGATCCGATCTGGCTGCGCCTGCCTGCTGCGGTGGTTTCAGCCGGAACGTCACGAGGCACCTGGGGTTGGCTGGACGCCTGTGGGGCAGGTTCTGGTGCTGTCGCCTCAGGGGTTAAGGGCAGCACGGGATGTTCTTCTGGTGGCGCCTGCGCCTCCTCATGGGCAGCCTCCTCTTCCATGTCCAGAAGATTGTCACTGCATCTGTAATCAAAAATTTACACGTCTTTGTAACATTGCCACAAGGGACAAACCATCAATTTTGGGGGCATGACATGTGAACACACACATGTCTTCAAGGCACAGTCATTACTTACGGCTGCATTTCCATAATGTCCTTCAGGAACATTAGCTGCTGGGTGTAGATGTATTTCCTCTTTTTGGGGGCCCCGTCACCACTGCAGGAGCGGTGCTGCGGTGGCGGGGGCCGCCATGCGGTGCTGCAACCGCTAGAGTAGGGACCCACTTTAAAAAGGTCGCCGTGAAGTGGCAAGTGGGCTTATACAGTTTGATCAAAAGTTTACAAAGAACCTCATGTTCATGTTTCTAAATTATGCCTAGCGGCTCAGATCAACGTATATATTGTGGATTGTGCGGTTCATGTCTAGTTTCTCACAATGCTGATATAATTATTAACCCCTTGATGTTGCAACCAATTTTGTCCTTAATGCTGCAAATAATTTTTTTTCGCTTTTGTCTCCCTTCATTGTGACCATGAGCATTTAAAGAAGCACTCCACTTTATTTATTTTTTTTGCACCCTCCATTTGTACATTGGTGTTTCAGTGGGGAGCTGGGTGTAGAAATACTTACCGATCCCTGGATCCTGTCGTTTTTCGGTTCCAGGGCCGCGCACGTGATCTTCATTCTGACCTGGTCTGGAATCACTGCTGTTCAGAAAACCGGAAGTCAATGCATTCCTATGGAGCCTCGTCCGGGACTCGTCCTGGCCTTGTTCTGGCTTCCATAAGAATGCATTGAGAGCCTGAGTTCCGGTTTATTCAAAAGCACCGTGACTCCAGACAAGTCAGAGGGAAGATCAGGTGAGCGGCGTTGGAAAAGAAAAATACAAGATGCGGGGATCAGTCAGTATTTTGCACACAGCACCCCACTGAAACACCAATGTACAAATGGAGGGTGCAATAAAAAAATAACGTGGAGTGCTCCAATAATCTATCTTTATTTTTATTGTTTTTTGTGTTTTTTTATGCCCTTCATCATTCACCATAAATAATATGTTATTGTTCGAGTCTGTAAACTGTTATCGGGGTCAGTAGCTGTCACTATTATTGGGGTCAGTAGCTGTCACTATTATTGGGGTCAGTAGGTGTCACTATTATTGGGGTCAGTAGCTGTCACTATTATTGGGGTCAGTAGCTGTCACTGTTATTGGGGTCAGTAGCTGTCACTATTATTGGGGTCAGTAGCTGTCATTATTATTGAGGTCAATAGCTGTCACTATTATTGGGGTCAGTAGCTGTCACTATTATTGGGGTCAGTAGCTTTCACTATTATTGGGGTCAGTAGCTGTCACTATTATTGGGGTCAGTAGCTGTCACTATTATTGGGGTCAGTAGCTGTCACTATTATTGGGGTAGTAGCTGTACCTGTTATTGGGGTCAGTAGCTGTCACTATTATTGGGGTCAGTAGCTGTCACTATTATTGGGGTCAGTAGGTGTCACTATTATTGGGGTCAGTAGCTGTCACTGTTATTGGGGTCAGTAGGTGTCACTTTTATTGGGGTCAGTAGCTGTCACTATTATTGGGGTCAGTAGCTGTCACTATTATTGGGGTCAGTAGCTGTCACTATTATTGGGTTCAGTAGCTGTCACTACTATTGGGGTCAGTAGGTGTCACTATTATTGGGGTCAGTAGCTGTCACTGTTATTGGGGTCAGTAGCTGTCACTATTATTGGGGTCAGTAGCTGTCATTATTATTTGGGTCAGTAGCTGTCACTATTATTGGGGTCAGTAGCTGTCACTATTATTGGGGTCAGTAGCTGTCACTATTATTGGGGTCATTAGCTGTCACTATTATTGGGGTCAGTAACTGTCACTGTTATTGGGGTCAGTAGCTGTCACTGTTATTGGGGTCAGTAACTGTCACTGTTATTGGGGTCAGTAGCTGTCACTATTATTGGGGTCATTAGCTGTCACTATTATTGGGGTCAGTAACTGTCACTATTATTGGGGTCAGTAGCTGTCACTATTATTGGGGTCAGTAGCTGTCACTATTATTGGGGTCAGTAGCTGTCACTATTATTGGGGTCAGTAGCTGTCACTGTTATTGGGGTCAGTAGCTGTCACTGTTATTGGGGTCAGTAGCTGTCACTATTATTGGGGTCAGAAGATGTCACTATTATTGGGGTCAGTAGCTGTCACTATTATTGGGGTCAGTAGCTGTCAGTATTATTGGGGTCAGTAGCTGTCACTATTATTGGGGTCAGTGGCTGTCACTATTATTGGGGTCAGTAGCTGTCACTATTATTGGGGTCAGTAGCTGTCACTATTATTGGGGTCAGTAGCTGTCACTATTATTGGGGTCAGTAGCTGTCACTGTTATCGGGGTCAGTAGCTGTCACTATTATCGGGTCGGTAGCTGTCACTATTATCGGGGTCGGTAGCTGTCACTATTATTGGGGTCGGTAGCTGTCACTATTATTGGGGTCAGTAGCTGTCACTATTATTGGGGTCAGTAGCTGTCACTATTATTGGGGTCAGTAGCTGTCACTATTATTGGGGTCAGTAGCTGTCACTATTATTGGGGTCAGTAGCTGTCACTATTATTGGGGTCAGTAGCTGTCTATTATTGGGGTCAGTAGCTGTCACTATTATTGGGGTCAGTAGCTGTCACTATTATTGGGGTCAGTAGCTGTCACTATTATTGGGGTCAGTAGCTGTCACTATTATTGGGGTCAGTAGCTGTCACTATTATTGGAGTCAGTAGCTGTCACTATTATTGGGGTCAGTAGCTGTCACTATTATTGGGGTCAGTAGCTGTCACTGTTATTGGGGTCAGTAGCTGTCACTATTATTGGGGTCAGTAGCTGTCACTATTATTGGGGTCAGTAACTGTCACTGTTATTGGGGTCAGTAGATGTCACTGTTATTGGGGTCAGTAGCTGTCACTATTATTGGGGTCAGTAGCTGTCACTATTATTGGGGTCAGTAGCTGTCACTATTATTGGGGTCAGTAGCTGTCACTATTATTGGGGTCAGTAACTGTCACTATTATTGGGGTCAGTAGTTGTCACTATTATTGTGGTCAGTAGCTGTCACTATTATTGGGGTCAGTAGCTGTCACTATTATTGTGGTCAGTAGCTGTCACTATTATTGGGGTCAGTAGCTGTCACTATTATTGTGGTCAGTAGCTGTCACTATTATTGGGGTCAGTAGCTGTCACTATTATTTTGGTTAGTAGCTGTCACTGTTATTGGGGTCAGTAGCTGTCACTGTTATTGGGGTCAGTAGATGTCACTATTATTAGGGTCAGTAGCTGTCACTATTATTGGGGTCAGTAGCTGTCACTATTATTGGGGTCAGTAGCTGTCATTGTTATTAGGGTCAGTAGCTGTCACTGTTATTGGGGTCAGTAGCTGTCACTGTTATTGGGGTCAGTAGCTGTCACTATTATTGGGGTCAGTAGCTGTCACTATTATTGGGGTCAGTACATTTCACTATTATTGGGGTCAGTAGCTGTCACTATAATGGTGGCAGTAGCTGTTGCCTCTAGAGGATCTGGCTGTTACTGCATGGTGGGCTGTGGTTGTCACTTATCAGACCCTCCAATCTACCTACTAACTCTCAGCTTTTGAATTGGTTGCTATGGTTACTTCTGGGAAGATGTGGAGTAGAAAATTGAGCAGGTATAAAGCATGGAAACATTGCCCATAGCAACCAATCAGATCACTTCTTTCATTTTCAAACCTGTCTTAGAAAAATAAAACCAGGAATCTGATTGGTTGCTATGGACAACTCCTGCATGTCTTTTCTATACTAATATATTTCTCTATAAAGCAGGGGCCCTGTAGGTAAGGGGGAGGGGGGCACTGTCACATTAACCCCTTCCCGCAAAATGACGTGTCTGGTACTTCGGTATTGCAAGTAACTTACTGCAGTCCTATGTACCAGGCATGCCATGACTTTAAACTGTCACTTATGTAAAGCGACACAGTGACAGAACCGGCAAATCAGATCTAAAGCAGAGTTGCCGGGCAGAAGATGCCGGCATGGGACCAATCAGAATGGTCCAGTGCCCTAAGCGCTGTGATTGGCCAGTCTGCACTGACTGGCCAATCACAACGCAGACGTATTGTTTTACCGGCATCTCCTGCTCTGTGAGGGCTCAACTGTGTCCTGGAGCCTGACAGAGCCAGATGCTGTGTAGATAGGGATGAAAATTGGACATAAAGCCGGCAATCAGTCCCCTCACCAGCTGATAAAACACTACAACCACCATCATCTGGTGATCAGTGTCATCAGACCTGTCCTCAGTCCTGTCCTCAGTCCTGTCCTCAGTCCTGTCACCGGCTCTCATCCCCTGTACCCAGCTGTATACCCCTAGATTGCCCACTGCCCGAGGTCCCAGTTAGGTAGCAATGACACCTCTCATTTAGAATTTGGTAGGTAGGTAGGGTATCCCCACTTTTAAATACAGCAGGGTCACTGGTGGATGCTCCGCTCCTATTGTTCAGTTAATAATGAGCAGGACACGCTTTGCGGCGATAATTAAATTCCTGCATTTTAGTGATAACAGTCGCTGCCCCCCCCCCAGATGCCCTGAATTTTGACCGTTGTTTTTAAATAAGGCCAATAATTGACCATTATTGTCAAACATTTTCCCAAAATGATATCCCTATACAGAATATTGCGGTGGATGAATCCCTTGTTTGTTTTGAGGGAAGGCTCAGGTTTAGGCAGCACCTTCCAAAAAAAAGGGCCCTTTATGTTATTAAATTATATAAAATCTGTGGGAGTGCCCCCGGGTATACCCATCGCTTCAGGGTGTATGAGGGAAAGGACTCTAAAATTGATCCCCTGTATGCCCCCCTCCTTTCCTAGGAGTCAGCGGGAAGATTTGTGTGGGACCTTGTGCATCTGCTGCTTGGCAAAGTGTACCATTTATATATAGATAATTTCTACAATAGTGTCCCGACGGGTTAAAGTCTGTGCGTCCCGATCCACATTGGCCTGCGGCACAATCCGGAAAAACCATAAAGGTCTCCCCAAAACTCTGCTAGGACAGTCGTTAAGGGTGGGAGAGAGCAGGGCCGTCTGCAGCGAAGATCTGCTGCTCCTCAGATACAGAGACAGAGGAGACGTCCTGATCCTGACCACCATTACTAATGGCGGCCGGAGCCTTGTCCCTGTATGCGGATCCACCACCCAATCCCGCAAACCCTTGTGTGTACAATAAATTTATGGGTGGCGTTGATGTTTCAGATCAAGTCATCAAACCACACAGCGCCATGCGCAAAACAAGGGTATAGTATAAGAAGCCGTACCCGGCCAACATTTCATCACAGAAGCCCCCCCCCACTGAAAAAAAACAGAGGCCCCAGAAAAGATGTCACGTGTGCTCAAAACAGGAGGGACACGCGATATATGTGCAAAACGTCCCCCACAAACCTCAGATTGTGTCTCCAGTGTTTTCAAATTTACGACACTTTTTTAGACTTTTAATTTAATTTTATTTTAATTCTTCATCCACCTTCAGTCTTCCATATTGGCCATAACATTTTTTTTTCACTGACAAGTCCTTTACCTCAATGTAATATTAGTAAAAACCCCAAATAAACTATATTAAATATTCTCCCTATACCCAATACACTATGCCCTGTAGGCAGCTGGAATAGTAATGGAGGGAGTGACCCCCTCACCCGGATTATAAAGCTAAGTGAGAGGATAAAATGCAGAGTAGATCTGTTACCTCAGCAAAAAAAAAAAATCATGTTTTTAATAAATGTATTTTCTGGGCTGCATTTTATGGAATGGTGGGTGGGTTGGCAGTGGGACCTGCCATTCCACCTCCCTCCAGTGTGGGATTTTCAGGCTGCCAACTTCACAACTAATAATTCTTACTATACCCCTAGATGAATACCATGACAGGTGTCTGTCACAAAGTCACAATTCTCACTATACCCCCAGGTAAATTCCTTGAGGGGTGTAGCGTCAAAAATTGGGTTACTTCTGTGGGGTTTAGAATATTTTGACACCTCAGATCATCTGTAATCATGGCACAATGTGATAAATACCACCATAGTGGGCATGAAATATTGCATAGTGCTCCTTATTTCCTGAGCCCAACCGTGTGCCTAAACACAAGTTTACATCCACATATGGGGTGTTGCCGTACTCAGTAGAAATTGTGTACAAACTTTTGCCGTGCTATTTCTCCTATTACACCTTAGGAAAAAAATGGAGAAGATTAGATTTTTCATTTTTCATGGACCATTTCTAACAAACACCTGTGGGGACAAGTTTACTAGGCCACTAGATTAATTCCTTTCCTTTATGGGTATAGATTCTAAAATGGCATCATTTTTGGGGGTTTCCACTGTATTGATACCTCAGGGGCTCTGAAAATGCAATATGGCGGCAATTCCACATCCTGACCGAGATCTTTTTGTAATAAAGAAATTGTTTTCCAGCTTCGGTGAGTGCCTCGATCATTCTTCTATTATATATTTAGCTGGTTGTGCTACACTTTCGATGAGCAACTCCATGGCAACTTATCTGCAACTATCCAAATAGAAAGAAAGCCATTTTCCATATTCCCATTCCGATTGTGCGGTTTTAGCAGTGCCAGCCTTTTTTCCTTCTTCCCATTTCACTTCATACAAGTTTACTAGGCCACTAGATTAATTCCTTTCCTTTATGGGTATAGATTCTAAAATGGCATCATTTTTGGGGGTTTCCACTGTATTGATACCTCAGGGGCTCTGAAAATGCAATATGGCAGCCTAAAAGCATTCCAACAAAATCTGTGCTCCAAAATCCAAATGGCGCTCCTTCCCTTCTGAGCTCTGCCGTGGGTCCAAATAGCAGTTTATTACCACATATGGGGTATTGCAGTAATCGGGAGAAATTGGTTTACAAATATTGGGGTTCTTTTTCTCCTTTATTCCTTCCAAAAATTTGAAAATTCAAAGATTTTTTTAGAAAAAAAGTAGATTTTCATTTTCACAGACTAATTCAAGTCAATTTTGCAAAAAAACTGTGGGGTCAAAATGCTACTTAAACCTCTAGAAAAATTCCTTGAGGGGTGTAGTTTCCAGAATGGGGTAAATTTTGGGGGGTTTCCACTATTTTGGCACCTAAAAAATGTTTTGGAGCCTGAAATATATTGTAAAAAACAAGGAGGCCCCAAAATCCGCTAGGTGCTCCTTTGCTCCTGAGGCCTCCAAATGCTTTACAAATTAATTTTGACAAAAAAAACATAAAAGTTAAATTTCACCTGTAACTCCTTTGAAACGCCTAAAGGGTTAAAACACTTTGTGAATGCTGTTTTGAATACTTTGAGGGGTGCAGTTTTCAAAATTGTGTGATTTATGTGGGTTTCTAATATATGGGCCCCTCAAGGCCACTTTAGAACTGAACCGGTCCCTGAAACAATAGCCTTTTGACATTTTCTTGAAAATGTGAGAAATTGCTGCTAAAGTTCTAAGCCTTGTAACGTCCTAGAAAAACTATGCCAACATAAAGTAGACATATGGGGGATGTGAACTAGTAACTATTTTGTGTGGTATAATTATCTGTCTTACAAGTAGATACATTTATATTTTATAGAAAACTCATAATTTTTGTACATTTTCTCACAATTTTGGTGTTTTTCACAAATAAATACTGAATTTATCGACCAAACTTATCCACTAATATAAAGTACAACATGTCCCAAGAAAACAATCTCAGAATCGCTTCGATAGGTAAAAGCATTCCCAAGTTATTACCCCATAAAGGGACACGTGCCAGATTTGAAAAAATCGACTTCGTTTTCATGGCCAAAATAGGCTGCGTCCTGAAGGGGTTAAAGCCGCTTTCTTCTGTGTATTAGATCGCATGTAAGGGCCGGAGGTGATTCGTTTTATGGCTAACAATTACTGATGGATTGGTAGAGCGACATAAGGCGGGTGATCGATGATGAGATATTGCAGAGCAAGGGCCCCATATACTGTTCTTGCATGTGGCCACCGGCTGTCTACAGCGAGTGCATGGAGTACATTGGGGCCGGTCACATGACTAAGAGTCGTGTCGTCATGAAGGAAGACTGTGCATCTAGACTTCCGGTCCCCCGGCAGAGCCGTAAAAATCTATTAATATCTCATAATCAGCGCAACGAGGGACCGGAATGTATATTAGCGAGTGATCTCACGTACTGCAGGGACTGCACTGCGGATACTTTTTGGTCCCCACGTAACCCCTTTAATCCTGGTGGGGGCCCGTCTGCTGTAATGTTAAATTAGAGAACAGTATCACTACAGCTCATAACCAATATATTAGTGGAGTGTGTGCTGATTCCTATTAAATGAGGGCGTTTCTGGTTGTTTTAGGGTGTTCCCAGGTGGAACGGGGTGGTGCTAAAATATCCTTCAATTTGGGATTCAAATTCTTGTAAAGCCCCATGCACACAACTGTAGAATTTGTCCGTAATTACAGACCTATTCATTTCTATTGGCCACGGACACATTCCCATATATTTACAGGAAGGTGTCCGGGCCGTAGATAGCCGCCGCATAAGACATGTCCTATCTTTTCCTTTTATGGACCGAGCTCCCATACTTTGTATGGTAGAACTGGCCGAAAATGCGGGTGCCTGCCTGCAGCTGACCCTGCCTGCAGCTGACCCTGCCTGCAGCTGACCCTGCCTGCAGCTGACCCTGCCTGCAATTACGGGCACAGCCGTGTGAATGAGGTCTTAATATGTGTCCACATACACCAGTAACTTCTAACATGTTAGGCTCTGTGGTGAACGTCCAGCCTATAGACTGGGAAAATCTCCAGAGATATAAAACACGTACGTGGCGTGGACAGGGCCTTGAAGACAAACTGTGCAGGGCCTGGAATTCTCTCTTTGGTGTTCTTTGAATCCCTGTGTCATGCTCCGCCCCCTCAGGTCCTGTGCTCGGAATAACACAGTGTATCGGTTTTGTCTGGAATGTTCCTTTAACAAATTTCTGCAATTTTCCCTGCATTTTGTATGTTCAGTAATTGGAGAAAATCCTTAAAAACCCAAAATAAAATAAATATTCTCCCTATACCCAATATACTATGCCCTGTAGGCAGCTGGAATAGTAATGGAGGGAGTGACCCCCTCACTCGGGTTGTAAAGCTGGGTGAGAGGATAAAATGCAGAGTAGATCTGTTACCTCAGCAAAATAAAAATTCATATGTATTTACTGGGCTGCATTTTATGGAATGGTGGGTGGGTTGGCAGTGGGACCTGCCATTCCACCTCCCTCCAGTGCTGGATTTTCAGGCTGCCAACTTCACAACTAATAATTCTTACTATACCCCTAGATGAATACCATGAGAGGTGTCCGTCACATAGTCACTATTCTCACTATACCCCCACTTTGCCCAATTTTCCCTGCATTTTGTATGTTCAGTAATTGAAGAAAATCCTTATAATTGCCTTGGGCATTCTGGTCTCTATACATTATAGTCAATGAGGCCGCGTCACTGCTATGGAGACTGGCAGGTGGGTTGCAGTGGGCTGTGCCTACCACTAGTGCCCGTGTCCAATACTGAAATTTGCTGTTGGGGGAGATGAGCCAGAACCTCCCGGCCTATCCCATGAAAGTCTGACATTGATGACCCAGCATGGGCCCCATATATTCACTGGGCACGTATAGGATCGTGGCAGAAAGCTCCCTGGTCAATTATTATTTATTCTCAATATATTCCCATTATAATTATTTTAAGAGTCAAATATGAAACGACTGTCCCCTAATAAGCATCTTGGAGGGGAGATAAGCGGCCACTAAACACATCTAGTGAAGGTTAAAATCACACCCATACGCCCCTTATCAGCCCCCGTAGTCACAATACACAGTACATAGTAAAAAACGGACGTCACAATTCCCTGGTTCGATAAAAACGTCTAATAGTCTGGTATCCGAACAGAACCGCAAATGTGAACAGAACCGCAAATGTGAACAGAGCCACAAATGTGACCAGAGCCGCAAATGTGACCAGAGCCGCAAATGTGACCAGAACCGCAAATGTGAACAGAACCGCAAATGTGACCAGAGCCGCAAATGTGAACAGAGCCGCAAATGTGAACAGAACCGCAAATGTGAACAGAGCCGCAAATGTGACCAGAGCCGCAAATGTGAACAGAGCCGCAAATGTGATCAGAGCCGCAAATGTGACCAGAGCCGCAAATGTGACCAGAGCCGCAGATGTGACCAGAACCGCAAATGCGAACAGAACCGCAAATGTGAACAGAGCCGCAAATGTGACCAGAGCCGCAAATGTGAACAGAACCGCAAATGTGAACAGAACCGCAAATGTGAACAGAGCCGCAAATGTGAACAGAACCGCAAATGTGAACAGAGCCGCAAATGTGAACAGAGCCGCAAATGTGAACAGAACCGCAAATGCGAACAGAACCGCAAATGTGAACAGAGCCGCAAATGTGAACAGAGCCGCAAATGTGAACAGAACCGCAAATGTGACCAGAGCCGCAAATGTTAACAGAGCCTTAGTCACAGAGATATTAGGCACTCAGCTCATAATAATCATATAATAACGTAATCCCACAGAATATTAGGACTGGTGCAGGTCTTCAGAATTGCAGAATTTGTGCCCCCCACATTAGAATTCATGGGGGACATCTGGTGGCCTCCATTATAACCCTGGTCCATGTGATCTCGCAGTATTTATAGCCTCTGTGATAATAAGTACGGACTGTTGAACCTGCGCCTCGTATTTTAACACATTTCCAGGGTAAGGGCTGATTCAGACGAACGTGACGCTTTTGCGCGCATGTCAGCAGCGTGTGGCATGCGTATTTTGGGCGTTTGTGTGTTGAATACGCAAGGAGGTGTGAGCTTTTCGCCAGCCTACAAAAAGGCCAACAATGCAACACCCCTGCTTGATGTGCGCACCTGTGATGCAGCATTTTTGACCTTTTTGTGCAACAGAGTGTTTAATACAACCCCTAATTTGTGGTTATTTTGCATGCTTAACTGCATTGATGCCACCTAGCTCGCTGGCCCGTGTTATGCTAGCATGGATGGTTTCCAGGAGATTTGGGGTACACCGTACCATGCTACTGCCACACCGTCGGAGAAGAGGTAGGATTTGGGTTCATCCCATAGTGGCCCAACGCACCTCCAAAGGCCATTTTCATACCCTGTATGCTGACCTCCGTTGTCACCCGGATAAATTTCGCTCCTTTTGCCGCCTGTGTGTCGGCGCCTTTGATATGCTGCTTGAGCTGGTTCGGCCAGGAATAACCTACCAGGACACCAACATACGGCGCTGTATTTCCTCAGAGGAGCGTCTCCTTGTCACCTTGCGGTAATTGATGTTTGTTAAGCGAGCTTACACAGTGGTTTGTGTGCTACATGTCCTACCTAACATGTTGGCTTTGTTGTTTGTGTTTCTGATTTCATGCAGATTTTTGGCTACAGGCAATAGCTACCATTCGCTTCATTTCGAATTCCTTCTTGGGGTGTCCACAATTTGCGGCATTGTCACATCAACCTGTGTGGTCCTGTGGCTGAGATTGAAGAGCACCGTGATGCCTCAGCCAACGGCCCAAAACTGGCTTCGAATAGCCGAGCAGTTTGTTACCGACACCCAATTTCCACACTGTATTGGTGCACTCGATGGGAAGCACATTCGTGTCAAGAAGCCCCCCCACTCTGGCTCGAGATACTTCAACTACAAGCAGTTTTTTCAATAGTCTTGCTGGCCTTGGCGGACTGTAATTTCTGCTTTACCATCGTAGACATCGGGTCCTATGGAAGCTCTGCGGATGCCCGCATATTCTAGTCGTCCAGAATGGGCCAGCGCCTAATGTCAAGTCAACTTGATGTTCCAGAACCTAACATCCTCACTGGCACCAGCGGCCCACCACTTCCATATGTTATGGTTGCAGATGAGGGTTTTGCCCTCACCAGACAAGTAATGCGTCCATTTGCGCGGAGGGGCTTGGATAACCGTAGGCGCATGTTCAATAACTGGCTAGGCAGAGCACACAAATGTGTGGAATGCGCCTTTGGCATCATGTCAAACAAGTGGAGGGTCCTGATGACATCAATGCAAATGTCACCGGCCAATGTGACACGTGTGATCAAAGCGTGTATTGTGCTGCAAAACTTTACCCGCATCCATGATGCCAGTCATGATGGGGAATATATGTTACCAACTGCACCCACCACCAACATTGTGCCGGCAGGTCGCGCAGGGCGTCCCCCAACATCGAGTACGTCAGCAATTTGCCGAGTATTTTGACAGCCCGGCTGGAGCTGTACCCTGGCAGCACGTTGCCATTTGAAGTGTTGCGAAGTTATAATTTTGTTCGAGAACGGTTGTTTCTCCCTCTAGTCCTTTTTTGTTTTGGGGGGGGGAGTTGTGTTAGGGGCTCGCAATAGTTGAGGACCTTTGACGTGGGTTGCGAGCTTAAAAATCGGTAGGGCTTTATAGTTCCATTTTTTGTGGCCACCAATTCCTTGGCACAACATCCCCTTGTGTAGACCAATGATTTCCTGTCCTATGTCAGCGGCCCTTTCTGCCTGAGGCAAGCTAGTTGTGGCCAACAAAATACTAACACCTTAGCATTCCAAACCCCTACCGATCAACTAATACCTCAATGATGTGGTGGAGAAATGTCGTACCCTGCAAACCTCTTAAGACATGTCACCTCATAGCGGTAGAGGCAATACTAATTTGTGAGATATGTAAAAGAAGGATTGTCCACACGGATTGAAACAAATTACTTCAGAGTTTATGTTCTCGTCACATAAACTCCAAAAAAACAAACGACATAGTTGGATAAAATACCCAAACATATTTTTGCACCAACATGATGCTATCAACATAATATACCGTAACGAACACAACCCTGTCAAGGCTTTCACCAATTTTAAATTATTCAAGGGCCTTGACCAGGCACATCTACAAATTCTGGTATGAATGCGGCGGCGAGGTGTAGGCGGTAATATCAGCAACACTATGCTGTCCACGGCCCTGAGGAGGATGGTCCTGAATAGCATAGTGGGGATGAAACTGGGGCTGGTAGCCGTGAGGCTGGATGGGAGGCTGAAAGGTTGGGGCAGGTCGGGAGTAGGGAGGTAACTGCCGGTCAGGGCCAGCCATCGGGCCAGGGGAGAAGTGGCTTGGCCCTGGACCATATTGCAGCATATGCGATATGGCTGTGGCAGGTTGTGAGGGCCCAGGCAAATGGACCCCTGCCGAGGGCACAGGGACAGTACGCCACTGCTCTATTGCAATGAAGCACCGCCCTGGACTATGCGGGGGTGTAGCATTGTCGATCAGCGACAGGATGTTGGACTGGAGGCGCCCCAGCCTATGCTCCGGTACCCGGCGCATTAAAGGGCTATGCTGCGTCAAAAGAAATCACAGTTGTCCTCATCTGCGGCGCGCCGCTAGTAGTCTAGAACAGTAGCGTCCACCTGTGCACCTGCGGGCGGGTTAACTGGCCGTCTGCATTGGGGTGCTGCAGGCGAAGGTGCCACTTCCTCAGGTGGGCCTGCTTCTGGCGCCGAGGCTACTGGGGCAGGCTCCTCTGCTGTGGGTTCCGGGGTTAGGGTGACCAGGGGAGCGGCGGCTTCGGACACCTGAGACGACTCGGCCCGTGCCTCCTCTTGAGAGTCGTCAAGATTGTCGCTAGTTCTAGAATAATAGAAACGAGAGTTGAGTATCACATTTTAATGTTGGAAAACCCAGCCTCTTTGGCGTATATGACATTTCAGCGAGGTCACGTTTGCAAAAAGGTGAAAGGTCGATTAATTACTGTCGCATGTCCATGATTTCGCGCAAGAACAGCAGCTGCTCATAGTATATATACCGGCGCTTCCTGGTGGCACCATCTCCGCTGGACCCATATTCAAGGCGGAACTGGTCGCGTGAGCTTCGCCACCGTCTCTTTACATCAACCACTGTAGAATGAACACACATAATGTTACTGCCCACACAGGCACTGCTTAGAAATGACAGAATGACACCTACACAGAACAACACACATTACTTTAAGCTGCTAAAGCTGTGAGTGAACCGAAACGTTGGACACGAGAGGAACTGTTACCACAGGGACACACTAGTGAATATGGATGACATTACACGTATATCTATACAGACATTGAGTCACCAATGCGTTGCCGGTCGCGGGAGCTGCTCTTGGCCCAATCCTGCTCGAACAGAGCCTCCGCAATATGGTCCCATGCCACCTCCTTCAGTGTCCGGTCATGGTATGACTCCGCACGGGTGTTCCATAACTCCGGGCGTTCATGAACTAAAATGATTAGCTTCTCAACATCCATGTGGCGTGGCATGTCTGCAACTTGCTTGTGCTGCTGGAGTACGGTCTGTTCTCTTTTCAAACCTGGCCTCTAAAGAACTTCCTGCTTTTCTGCTGGTTTTGACAAGTTTGTTCAAACTCATTAGCATAGAGACAACGAGTCCGGCGTGAAAATCTCACGTTCCACGCAGGTGCCTCCGTGTGGCATGCGTGATTTTCATGCACCCATTGACTTCAATGGGCGCGTGATGCGCGAAAAACGCGGATATATAGAACTTGTCGCGACTTTTATACAGCAGACAAACGCTGCGCAAAAAACACGGACTGTCTGTACTGCCCCATAGACTTCTATTGGTCTGTGTGAGGTGCATGAAAACAACGCGGGCTGCACGGATGTAAATCATGTTCGTGTGAATCCGCCCTAAGAGTGAGAAAAACGTCCGGAACATAACGAGTGAGAGGATTTTACAGCAGATTACTGATGTCCACAAATGTCCTGCCTTCTCTTTATTTCCCCTCTAACGTCTTTGCTCACAAAGTGTCAGCTGGGAGTAAAAATGTTCTGGATCAGCAGGACGAGGAGTTGTGTGTGTGATCTAGGGGGCGCTCAACACAAAGAATCAGATGACATTTAAAGGGCCAGTACATGAGGAATGAAGAAAATCATAATTTTTATAAAAACAATGCAAAAAGCACATGATTGGCCCCCAATATACAATAAAAAGAGGGGAAGCAGGATAAGAATGGATAATCTGAGCTGGTCGCGCACTTCCCATGGGCCCCATAAAAGCTGATGACCTCGGGTGATGAAGAAAGGTACAAAGGGTATGACGAACGCAGGCCGTGTAGGGGGAGGTGGTGGTGGTTGCTGCACCCTAGGTAGCTCCTGTTCACAGGGGAAGAAGTCCTCTTCACTGTCCCCAACGGAGCCATCATCCCCGTCGTTCAACGGAGGGAGGGGGAGTCTCATGCCATCCCCCTGCTACAGTACCTGGGAGGGAGTGCTGAGCGGCTGTCCCCCCAGATGCAGTACCTGCTGTTCTCCTTAACGCTGGTGAGACCCCCTCGGCAGATCTACTATATGCGTTGGTGGAGTGTGGGTGGTCGTGCTCCTCGTGGGTCCGGGGCGAGGCCTAGCACGGCCCAAGCTGGTGGGAGATGTCAGAACCGACAATGGAGGAATGACATCCTCGTCGGGCCCCTTTGCCACCTCTCGCTGTACTTGCGGCGAGAGTGCGGTGTGCGCATGTGCGGCCTGTCTAGCTGACAGTGAGCGAACTCTACTGTCGCTGGAGGGGGATAGACGTGCTGGCGGCCTGGAGCGGCGGGAGGATCGTCGCGCAGGGAGTGTGCCAGGTAGGGAAGACGCCGGTGCCACAGTCTCTTGAGTAAGAGACTGCAGCCATACAGAACCCTCGTCCTGCATCCGGATAATTTCTTCAAGCTCCTCCTGGTCCATGACAATCAGTTAAGTGTACTCACAATTTTGTAATAACAAATCCCTGCGCAGTAACGGCCAGAAGAGGAAGATGTCTTCCCTCCTTGCCCTTAGAAACCCAGAACGGGGAGGGTGGGTAAGACCGCCCTATATCCCCCCAAAAAATGCCCTATAGGCGGGTACCCCATACCCTATAGGCCCCACTAATGTAAATACTACATGGAACAATCCCCCTAGTATAACGTGGCTTAGTTAACCCCTTCATTGCCACCCAGTCATGGGCACAACGGCCAATAAGCCTGAGTGCCTTCAATTACGAGGTCTGGTATACGAGGTGATAATGAGGTGACGTCTACTGACCTGCATATTCTGATAGTAGCTCAATACATTCACCAGAATGAGGACCAACGTCGACCACTCCATGATCTTTGCTGTCATTTCACTGATCTGTGAAAAAATATCAAAATATCAAAATTAATACATTAAAAATTGCACAAAACAAGAACTTTCTGCCCGGGCCGAGGTTTTTCTGCATTCATGTTTATTGCATGGAGTCATGTGACTGACGGCGATGCCAAAACAGACCTGACCCATTGTCATGTGACACCACATCCATTACATTGCGGATGTCACGATCAAAATGGTGCAGAGAACGAGCACAAAGATTATAGGTCCAATTGTATTCCTATAGAACGGCTTCTAGGGATACAAATAAAATCTATCCAATGATCAGGAATATTTGATAATCTCATTAATGCCGGATTAAAGGAATTTTACATCCACTGGTTTGTACCAGCGGCTCAGCATGTCAATAACGTTATATTATGTATGAGATATACTGTACATATCTTTACACATTGATCTCCAGCACACAGGTGGGTGTATACGGATACCCTACCTCCAATGACTGTATTGGAATTCCGTATTGCCGCTCCCCGTTCCACCCAGAAGATGTAAGAATGCCCAAGGATCCATATATCGGGGCGTGAACCTAGAAAGAAACAAATAAACCTAATGCAAATTTAAATCCGGACGGATATAACCAGAGAAACAATTTGAACGCCACCGCCCGATACGCCGAACACCCTCATCAGATAGGCCGAAACCGCTGGCCGTGGTAGCGGCTCCAATGCGGAATGAATGTGTTTCTAAATCCTTGGGGGGAAAGCCAGCACGGGTTAAGGCTTACCGAAATATTGCCGTGAACTGGTACCTACCTAGTGAGCGGTTTTTCCATCGGCATGGGAGAACAATTGGGTACCTGACACACGAACATCTGTATAAAGCGTGACGGCACAGACAGGTCAGGTTGGCCCAGGAAACGGCCTTAAAGTTACCCAACAACCTCTGCCGAATATGTCTGTCTTGGATTTCCGTATGGGGATCGAATCCCAGAGCTGGATAACGGCACATCATTTGCTAACAAACCGCCCGGGCGGGAGGCCGACATGGCAATCAATTTCCGAAATCCGTACCGCTGCAAAAAAGGCCAAAGCAAAGGCCGCTGTAAACAAGGATATTTCAAAATGGGAAGAACAAACGTCTGTTAGAGGGTGCATGGGGGGCCACAGACGCACGTGGCTAACTTATCAAGTCTGGTTTGCAACTAAATAGTCCACACCAGGAGAAATTGCAGCCCCCTTTATACAGGTACAATAATGTAGCAGACACAGTTGATTCAATGTTCACACTTTACTGGAGATAAACTCTCTTGGAGGAGCAGAATTCTTGAACATTACAAATGCAATAACACAGTCTCTTAATAAATGCAACTACATACATTGGCTGACAACCTGCTCATTACCAGCCCTTGACGGCTTGTGCCCTACATGGCAATCCAGCATTTATATAAATTCAGCGGCTCCCGCCCCGCCTGGCAATCCTGCACTGAGACCTATTCAGCGGCTCCAGCCCCGCTTGGCAATCCTGCACTGAGACCTATTCAGCGGCTCCCGCCCCGCCTGGCAATCCAACACTGAGGCCTATTCAGCGGCTCCAGCCCCGCCTGGCAATCCTGCACTGAGACCTATTCAGCGGCTCCCGCCCCGCCTGGCAATCCTACACTGAGGCCTATTCAGCGGCTCCAGCCCCGCCTGGCAATCCAACACTGAGGCCTATTCAGCGGCTCCCGCCCCGCTTGGCAATCCTACACTGAGGCCTATTCAGCGGCTCCCGCCCCGCTTGGCAATCCTACACTGAGGCCTATTCAGCGGCTCCAGCCCCGCCTGGCAATCCAACACTGAGGCCTATTCAGCGGCTCCCGCCCCGCTTGGCAATCCGGCTGATTACAGCCCTTGACGGCTCCCGCCCCGTCTGGCATACAGTTCGAGCAGTACTCCGTGGCTTATGCCCCGCTTAGCAATCTGAGTATTTACAGTCCTTGGTGGCTCCCGCCCCACCTGGCATATCTAGGCACTGCACACACACCCTTATCTGTGATCCGGCTGGCCATCTATTGTGGTCACTTACTTTACTCTTGTCCTCAGACCAGTCTTTGGCTATCAAAGAGGAGGACAAGTCTTTACTGCTCACCGCTCCATGTGTTCCATAAACTGGCTTGAATCTCCATGTCATTACTCGGACCTAGTTGTACAGCACCGCTCAGTACTCAGGGTTTTCAGGTACTTCACTCCAGCCCTTGCACGTGTGTATATTGCAGCTCACCCGCTTACTCCATGGTGTCAGTGTTTGGGCCTCCTCGCTCACACACTCAGCAGCCCCTCTCTGTCTTTCTCCACTCACCCTGCACTCCACGTCACTTCCTCCCTCCTGCTTTCTATCTCTTCCTGCCAGTATGGAGCCATCTAGTGGCCAAAGTAAATTATTACAGCTGATACACATGTAATACATACACGGCAAAACAAATAGACAATGGAACAGACTTAATAAAAAGCATAAACTCAGTTCTTTTACGTAAGGGGAAATACAGTGTTCGACCCCCTTACACGTCCTTAAGGACCTGTAACAACTTTATGAGGATGGGGACGGGAACAGGGCGTCTAGGGCAGAGCGAACGGAAATCCTGCCAATTACAACGTGAAAGGGCGTCAGCTACATTGTTTTGAACACCGGGAATATGACGGGCCCTAAATTGAATGTTGTGCTGCAAGCATCTTAAAACCAAATGTCTAATTAGAACCAAAACCGGCGCAGAAGAGGAAGTTAAATGGTTAACGGCATGAACCACGCTGGCATTATCAGACCAGAACACCATAGATGAATTTGCTAACTTCTCACCCCACAACTCTATAGCAACTATGATGGGGAACAGGTCCAGTAACGTTAAGTTTTTGCACAAACCCCTAACGCGCCATGCTTCGAGCCATGGGGCCGCACACCAGGAAGAGCCCAGTATAGCTCCAAAGCCGGCGCCGCCCGCCGCATCTGTGAACAACTGGATCTCCTGGTTGGATACGGTAGGTGACCTCCAGCACGTGCGCCCATTGTAATTGGCAATAAAATTTAACCATGCTTGAAAATCGCTCCTAAGGGCAGCAGTTATATGTACATAATGGGTAGGTAACTGGGCACCATCCGTGGACAGGGACAAGCGGCGCGAAAAAAATGCGTCCCGTAGGCATAACTCTATTGGCAAATACCAAAAAGCTCAAAAGGGAGAACGCAACTTTATAACTTTATCAGCCGGTAATCGGAACACCATTTCTGAAGAGTCAATCTCTATACCCAGGAAAGACAACACTGTAGTAGGGCCTTCGGTTTTCTCTTCAGAAAGGGGGACGCCAAAACGAGCGGCCAAACCGCGGAAAGAATTTAACAATATCTGGCAACACGGCGACGAAGCGGGGCCCACGAAAAGGAAATCATCCAAGTAGTGTGTTGTGGATGTACATCCCGTAATTTCCTTCAAAACCCACTCCAAAAAGGAACTAAAAACCTTGAAGTAAAAAGATGAGATAGAACAGCCCATAGGGAGGCACATGTCATAAAAAAACAGGCCGTCCACCTGACAACAGATGAAAAAGTCCAGATAGACGGGTAACAACCGAAACGCAGATTCGACGTCTGATTTAGCCATAAGGGCTCCTTGACCCACCTGGCGAACTAAGTCCACCGCCCTGTCAGACGAGACGTACGAAACAGCAGACAGGTCCTTATCTATGCCGTCGTTAACTGAACTTTTGTGTAGGACAGGTGATGGATCAAACGGAATTTTCGCGGCTCTTTCTTGTGTACCACCCCTAGGGGGGATGCCCGAAGGTTAGAAAACGGTAACTCAGAAAAGGGGCCGGCCATCCGGCCAAGCTCTAGTCCCTTTCCTAATTTATCTGCAATAACCGAAGGGAATTCCCTGGCGGACTTCAAATTACCGGAAAACATTGGTGAAGGGTTATGAACAAATGGAATAAAGAACCCGAACAAAAAACCTGTCCTAATTAGGGCAGCCTCCCCCATCTTGGGGTACCGGTCTAGCCAGGTTAGCATCTCTAGGACGCGTATTGGAGTCCTTGACTCTGCCCGTACTATTGGGAGGCGGAACCTGGGCATTCCGCCGGTTACAACGGACTGCTGGTTGGAGGCCCCCACAAGTGGAACACTCGTGTTTAAACTTGGAGGACCCGTAGAACTTGCAGTGCCCTTCGTTGAAGAGACAGCAAGTCCCAGTTGTCTTGAGCCCCGACCCCAGCGGAGGGACGGCCAAACGCGGGTGGGGAGAGGGCTGCTGGCTGAAAGGGGCGCTGCGACATCATAAGCCTCAGCCAAACATCCGTAGCTTTTGTATCCCAACCGACCTCTGGTTTTTGCAACATACGCCTGCGGAGCTCCTCATCGTAGCGCCACCAAGCTGAACCCCGATGGGACTTATAGGCGCTAAAAATAGTATACAAATATACAAATAGTTGGAAAGACTTTTCGGGGAACCTCTGCGAAACTACGCAGCCCAGTACAGCGAAAGCTTGTAGCCAGTTATTAAATGTTTTTGCTACCTTTGGCTTGGCAGGGACACCCCTTTCAAAACGTCGTTCCCTATCGATTGTCGCCGAGTCCACAGACACCAGGGACCAAATATCAATATATTCGTTCCTTGCTATATTTTCCCTGGTATCGTCAGATAAATGCAGACCGAGGGGGGGGGAACCGCAAAAATAAGTATCCCTGAAGGCGGGCAGCGACGGGGATGCCATGGACGTGGATGCCTCCACTAGCGGTTTACCTTCCTCCACCTGCGAGGCCGGCAGGGATCGCAACACATTAAAAACATCAACATCAGACGTTCCCCCTGAACCCCAAGCCCGAGGCAGTCATACTCACCGTGTCCTGATGCCAATACCGGGACCACAGCCGTCGAGGGTGTCGGTAGAGGTACAGGTGCTGCGGGTGCTACTGGTACCACCACAACGATTGGTCTTGCTGAGCGACGGCGAGCAGAGGCACGGTTGCAATGGCGACGTCGGTCATGGCTGTCCCGCGGACTGCCGAGGTGTGATGACCCAGTGCGTGAGCTCTCTGACCTTGAACTGTAGCTTGACCTTGATGGCGACCTCCTATGCCGTTTACGATGTCTAGTTGACCGTCGAGATGAGCGGCGCCTGGATGAACGGCGAGAACGGGAACGGCGGGTCCGGTTGGTATCCCTTGAGCTAACCAAAGAGGCCCTCTCAGTATTCTCTGCCAGGAAGTAAGCCAGAACCCAAACCTGCGGGTATGACGAATGCAGGCCGTGTATGGGGAGGTGGTGGTGGTTGCTGCACCCTAGGTAGCTCCTGTTCGCAGGGGAAGAAGTCCTCTTCACTGTCCCCCACGGAGCCATCATCCCCGTCGTTCAACGGGGGGGGGGGGAGAGTCTCATGCCATTCCCCTGCTACAGTACCTGGGAGGGAGTGCTGAGCGGCTATCCCCCCCAGATGCAGTACCTGCTGTTCTCCTTAACGCTGGTGAGACCCCCTCGGCAGATCTACTATATGCGTTGGTGGAGTGCGGGTAGTCGTGCTCCTCGCGGCCCCGGGGCGAGGCCTAGCACGGCCCAAGCTGGTGGGAGATGTCAGATGGAGGAATGACATCCTCGTCGGGCCCCTTAGCCACCTCTCGCTGTACTTGCGGCGAGAGTGCGGTGTGCGCATGTGCGGCCTGTCTAGCCGACAGTGAGCGAACTCTACTGTCGCCGGAGGGGGATAGACGTGCTGGCGGCCTGGAGCGGCGGGAGGATCGTCGCGCAGGGAGTGTGCCAGGTAGGGAAGACGCCGGTGCCACAGTCTCTTGAATAGGAGGCTGCAGCCATACAGAACCCTCGTCCTGCATCCGGATATGGAAAATTTCTTCAAGCTCCTCCTGACAATCAGTTAAGTGTACTCACAATTTTGAAATAAATCCCTGCGCAGTAACGGCCAGAAGAGGAAGTTGTCTTCCCTCCTTGCCCTTATAAACCCAGAACGGGGAGGGTGGGTAAGACCGCCCTATATCCCCCCAAAAAATGCCCTATAGGCGGGTACCCCATACCCTATAGGCCCCACTAATGTAAACACTACATGGAACAATCCCCCTAGCATAACGTGGCTTAGTTAACCCCTTCATTGCCACCCAGTCATGGGCACAACGGCCAATAAGCCTGAGGGCCTTCAATTACGAGGTCTGGTATACGAGGTGATAATGAGGTAATGTCTACTGACCTGCATATTCTGATAGTAGCTCAATACATTCACCAGCATGAGGACCAACATCGACCACTCCATGATCTTTGCTGTCATTTCACTGATCTGTGAAAAAATATCAAAATGAATACATTAAAAGTTGCGCAAAGCAAGAACTTTCCACCCGGGCCGAGGTTTTTCTGCATTCATGTTTATTGCATGGAGTCATGTGACTGACGGCGATGCCAAAACGGACCTGACCCATTGTCATGTGACACCACATCCATTACATTGCGGACGTCATGATCACCATGGTGCTGAGAATAAGCACAAAGATTATAGGTCCAATTGTATTCCTATAGAACGGCTTCTAGGGATACAAATAAAATCTATCCAATGATCAGGAATATTTGATAATCTCATTAATGCCGGATTAAAGGAATTTTACATCCACTGGTTTGTACCAGTGGCTCAGCATGTCAATAACGTTATATTATGTATGAGATATACTGTACATATCTTTACACATTGATCTCCAGCACACAGGTGGGTGTATACTGATACCCTACCTCCAATGACTGTATTGGAATTCCGTATTGCCGCTCTCCGTTCCACCCAGAAGACGTAAGAATGCCCAAGGATCCATATGACGGGGCGTGAACCTAGAAAGAAACAAATAAACTTAATGCAAAATAGAATCCGGACGGATATAACCAGCGAAACAATCTGAATGCCACCGCCCAATACGCCGAACATCCTCATCAGATAGGCCGAAACCGCTGGCCGTGGTAGCGGCTCCAATGCGGAATGAATGTGTTTCTAAATCCTTGAGGGGAAAGCCAGCACGGGTTAAGGCTGACCGAAATATTGCCGTGAACTGGAACCTACCTAGTGAGCGGTTTTTCCATCGGCATGGGAGAAAAATTGGGTACCTGACACGCGAACATCTGTATAAAGCGTGACGGCACAGACAGGGCAGGTTGGCCCAGGAACCGGTCTTAAAGATACCCAACAACATCTGCCGAATATGTCTGTCTTGGGTTTCCGTATGGGGAAATCGAACCCCAGAGCTGGATAACGCCACATCATTTGCTAACAAACCGCCCGGGCGGGCCGCCGACATGGCAATCATTTTCCGAAATCCGTAACGCTGCAAAAAAGGCCAAAGCAAAGGCCGCTGTAAACAAGGATATTTCAAAATGGGAAGAACAAACGTCCTTAAGGACCTGTAACGACTTTATGAGGATGGGGAAGGAAAGAGGGCATCTAGCTTCTCATCTAACTGTGGATTTCTTCCACCCTTTTAATGCTTGCGCAATGAAAAATGACTTGGTGACATCCGGCCATGCGCGCAATTTAAAGAAAAAAGCCAGACCTGAAAGACAACGCTGCGCAACTGCCCCTGAGGCCCCGCGGTTCCATAACCTAGTCAGATATTCCAATACGTAAGACCGGAGGGTAGCTTCATTGGGACCCAGGGAACGAACACCGACAACATCCAGCCACTCATTCCACACCTTACCGCATGTAGCCCAGGTAGATGGCGCAAGGGATGACCTTACTAGGGGGACCAGCTGAGATCCAGAATCCTCCACAGTGCATCCGGGCAGCTGGCCATGGGCAGAGCGAACAGAAAACCTGCCAATTAAAATGTGAAAGGGCGACAGCTACATTATTTTGAACACCGGGAATATGACGGGCCCTAATTTGAATGTTGTGCTGCAAGCATCTTAAAAAACCAAACGTCTAATTAGAACCACAACCGGCGCAGAAGAGGAAGTTAAATGGTTAACGGCATGAACCACGCTGGCATTATCAGACCAGAACACCATAGACGAATTTGCTAACTTCTCACCCCACAACTCTATCAATATATTCGTTCCTTGCTATTTTTTCCCTGGTATCGTCAGACAAATGCGGACCAAGGGGGGGGGGGGATACCGCAAAAATAAGAATCCCTGAAGCCGGGTAGCGACGGGGATGCCATGGACGTGGATGCCTCCACTAGCGTTTTACCTGCCTCCACCTGCGAGGCCGGCAGGGATGGAGCCGCTGGGGCTCCCGCCAACAGGGATCGCAACACATTAAAAACATCAACATAAGACGTTCCCCCTGAACCCCAAGCCCGAAGGCAGTCATACTCACCGTGTCCTGATGCCAATACCGGGACCACAGCCATCGAGGGTGTCGGTAGAGGTACAGGTGCTGCGGATGCTGCTGGTACCACCGCAACGATTGGTCTTGCTGAGCGACGGTGAGCAGAGGCGCGGTTGCTATGGCGACATCGGTCATGGCTGTCCCGCAGACTGCCAAGGTGTGACGATCCAGTGCGTGAACTCTCTGACCTTGAACTGTAGCTTGACCTTGATGGCGACCTCCTATGCCGTTTACGATGTCTAGTTCACTGTCAAGATGAGCGGCGCCTGGATGAATGGCGAGAACGGGAACGGCGGGTCCGGTTGGTATCCCTTGAGCTAACCGAAGAGGCCCTCTCAGTATTCTCTGCCAGGAGGTAAGCCAGAACCCAAACCTGCGGGTTTGACGAACGCAGGCCGTGTAGGGGGAGGTGGTGGTGGTTGCTGCACCCTAGGTAGCTCCTGTTCGCAGGGGAATAAGTCCTCTTCACTCTGCTCCACGGAGCCATCATCCCCGTCGTTCAATGGAGGGAGGGGGTCTCATGCCATCCCCCCTGTTACAGTACCTGGGAGGGAGTGCTGAGCGGCTATCCCCCCAGATGCAGTACCTGCTGTTCTCCTTAACGCTGGTGAGCCCCCCTCGGCAGATCTACTGTATGCGTTGGTGGAATGCGGGTGGTCGTGCTCCTCGCGGCACCGGGGCGAGGCCTAGCATGAGCCAAGCTGGTGGGAGATGTCAGGCCCGGCAATGGAGGAAAAACATCCTCGTCGGGCCCCTTAGCCACCTCTCGCTGTACTTGCGGCGAGAGTGCGGTGTGCGCATGTGCGGCATCTCTAGCCGACAGTGAACGAACTCTACTGTCGTCGGAGGGGGATAGACATGCTGGCGGCCTGGAGCGGCGGGAGGATCGTCGCGCAGGGAGTGTGCCAGGTAGGGAAGACGCCGGTGCCACAGTCTCTTGAATAAGAGACTGCAGCCATACAGACCCCTCGTCCTGCATACGGATACGGATAATTTCTTCAAGCTCCTCCTGGTCCATGACAATCAGTTAAGTGTACTCACAATTTTGTAATAACAAATCCCTGCGCAGTAACGGCCAGAAGAGGAAGATGTCTTCCCTCCTTGCCCTTATAAACCCAGAACGGGGAGGGTGGGTAAGACCGCCCTATATCCCCCCAAAAAATGCCCTATAGGCGGGTAACCCATACCCTATAGGCCCCACTAATGTAAACACTAGATGGAACAATCCCCCTAGCATAACGTGGCTTAGTTAACCCCTTCATTGCCACCCAGTCATAGGCACAACGGCCAATAAGCCTGAGTGCCTTCAATTACGAGGTCTGGTATACGAGGTGATAATGAGGTGACGTCTACTTACCTGCATATTCTGATAGTAGCTCAATACATTCACCAGATTGAGGACCAACGTCGACCACTCTATGATCTTTGCTGTCATTTCACAGATCTGTGAAAAAATATCAAAATATCAAAATTAATACATTAAAAATTGCACAAAGCAAGAACTTTCCACCCGGGCCGAGGTTTTTCTGCATTCATGTTTATTGCATGGAGCCATGTGACTGACGGCGATGCCAAAACGGACCTGACCCATTGTCATGTGACACCACATCCATTACATTGCGGACGTCACGATCAAAATGGTGCAAAGAACGAGCACAAAGATTATAGGTCCAATTGTATTCCTATAGAACGGCTTCTAGGGGTATAAATAAAATCTATCCAATGACCAGGAATATTTGATAATCTCATTAATGCCGGATTAAAGGAATTTTACATCCACTGATTTGTACCAGCGGCTCAGCATGTCAATAACTTTATATTATGTATGAGATATACTGTACATATCTTTACACATTGATCTCCAGCACACAGGTGGGTGTATACTGATACCCTACCTCCAATGACTGTATTGGAATTCCATATTGCCGCTCTCCGTTCCACCCAGAAGACGTAAGAATGCCCAAGGATCCATATAACGGGGCGTGAACCTAGAAAGAAACAAATAAACTTAATGCAAAATCAAATCCGGACGGATATAACCAGCGAAACAATTTGAACGCCACCGCCCGATACGCCGAACATCCTCATCAGATAGGCCGAAACCACTGGCCGTTGTAGCGGCTCCAATGCGGAATGAATGTGTTCTGAAATCCTTTGGGGGAAAGCCAGCACGGGTTAAGGCTGACCGAAATATTGCCGTGAACTGGAACCTACCTAGTGAGCGGTTTTTCCATCGGCATGGGAGAAAAATTGGGTACCTGACACACGAACATCTGTATAAAGCGTGACGGCCCAGACAGGGCAGGCTGGCCCAGGAACCGGCCTTAAAGATACCCAACAACATCTGCCGAATATGTCTGTCTTGGATTTCCGTATGGGGAATCGAATCCCAGAGCTGGATAACGCCACATCATTTGCTAACAAACCGCCCGGGCGGGCCGCCGACATGGCAATCAATTTCCGAAATCCGTAACGCTGCAAAAAAGGCCAAAGCAAAGGCCGCTGTAAACAAGGATATTTCAAAATGGGAAGAACAAATGTCTTTAAGGACCTGTAACAACTTTATGAGGATGGGGACGGAAACAGGGCGTCTAGGGCAGAGCGAACGGTAAACCTGCCAATTAAAACGTGAAAGGGCGTCAGCTACATTATTTTGAACACCGGGAATATGACGGGCCCTAATTTGAATGTTGTGCTGCAAGCATCTTAAAACCAAACGTCTAATTAGAACCACAACCGGCGCAGAAGAGGAAGTTAAATGGATAACGGCATGAACCACGCTGGCATTATCAGAACAGAACACCATAGACGAATTTGCTAACTTCTCACCCCACAACTCTATCAATATATTCGTTCCTTGCAATTTTTTCCCTGGTATCGTCAGACAAATGCGGACCGAGGGGGGGGGGGATACCGCAAAAATAAGTATCCCTGAAGGCGGGCAACGACGGGGATGCCATTGACGTGGATGCCTCCATTAGCGTTTTACCTGCCTCCACCTGCGAGGCCGGCACGGATGGAGTCACTGGGGCTCCCGCCAACAGGGATCGCAACACATTAAAAGCATCAACATCAGACGTTCCCCCTGAACTCCAAGCCGGAAGGCAGTCATACTCACCGTATCCTGATGCCGATACCGGGACCACAGCCGTCGAGGGTGTCGGTAGAGGTACAGGTGCTGCGGGTGCTACTGGTACCACCGCAACGATTGGTCTTGCTGAGCGACGGCGAGCAGAGGCGTGGTTGCTATGGCGATGTCGGTCATGGCTGTCCCGCGGACTGCCGAGGTGTGACGACCAAGTGCGTGAGCTCTCTGACCTTGAACTGTAGCTTGACCTTGATGGCGACCTCCTATGCCGTTTATGATGTCTAGTTGACCGTCGAGATGAGCGGCGCCTGGATGAACGGCGAGAACGGGACTGGCGGGTCCGGTTGGTATCCCTTGAGCTAACCGAAGAGGCCCTCTCAGTATTCTCTGCCAGGAGGTAAGCCAGAACCCAAACCTGTGGGTATGACGAACGCAGGCCGTGTAGGGGGAGGTGGTGGTGGTTGCTGCACCCTAGGTAGCTCCTGTTCGCCGGGGAAGAAGTCCTCTTCACTGTCCCCCACAGAGCCATCATCCCCGTCGTTCAACGGAGGGGGGGGGAGTCTCATGCCATCCCCCCTGCTACAGTACCTGGGAGGGAGTGCTGAGCGGCTATCCCCCCAGATGCAGTACCTGCTGTTCTCCTTAACGCTGGTGAGCCCCCCTGGCAGATCTACTGTATGCGTTGGTGGAGTGCGGGTGGTCGAGCTCCTTGCGGCCCCGGGGCGAGGCCTAGCACGGCCCAAGCTGGTGGGAGATGTCATACCCGACGATGGAGGAATGATATCCTCGTCGGGCCCCTTAGCCACCTCTCACTGTTCTTGCGGCGAGAGTGCGGTGTGTGGCCTGTCTAGCCGACATTGAGCGAACTCTACTGTCGCCGAAGGGGGATAGACGTGCTGGCGGACTGGAGCGGCGGGAGGATCGTCGCACAGGGAGTGTGCCAGGTAGGGAAGACGCCGGTGCCACAGTCTCTTGAATAAGAGACTGCAGCCATACAGAACCCTCGTCCTGCATCCGGATACGGATAATTTCTTCAAGCTCCTCCTGGTCCATGACAATCAGTTAAGTGTACTCACAATTTTGTAATAACAAATCCCTGCGCAGTAACGGCCAGAAGAGGAAGATGTCTTCCCTCCTTGCCCTTAGAAACACAGAACGGGGAGGGTGGGTAAGACCGCCCTATATCCCCCCAAGAAATGCCCTATAGGCGGGTACCCCATACCCAATAGGCCCCACTAATGTAAACACTACATGGAACAATCCCCCTAGCATAACGTGGCTTAGTTAACCCCTTCATTGCCACCCAGTCATGGGCACAACGGCCAATAAGCCTGAGTGCCTTCAATTACGAGGTCTGGTATACGAGGTGATAATGAGGTGACGTCTACTTACCTGCATATTCTGATAGTAGCTCAATACATTCACCAGATTGAGGACCAACATCGACCACTCTATGATCTTTGCTGTCATTTCACTGATCTGTGAAAAAAGATCAAAATATCAAAATTAATACATAAAAAATTGCACGTAGCAAGAACTTTCCACCCGGGCCGAGGTTTTTCTGCATGCATGTTTATTGCATGGAGTCATGTGACTGACGGCGATGCCAAAACGGACCTGACCCATTGTCATGTGATACCACATCCATTACATTGCGGACGTCACGATCAAAATGGTGCAGAGAACGAGCACAAAGATTATAGGTCCAATTGTTTTCCTATAGAACGGCTTCTAGGGATACAAATAAAATCTATCCAATGATCAGGAATATTTGATAATCTCATTAATGCCGGATTAAAGGAATTTTACGTCCACTGGTTTGTACCAGCAGCTCAGCATGTCAATAACTTGATATTATGTATGAGATATACTGTACATACCTTTACACATTGATCTCCAGCGCACAGGTGGGTGTATACTGATACCCTACCTCCAATGACTGTATTGGAATTCCGTATTGCCGCTCTCCGTTCCACCCAGAAGACGTAAGAATGCCCAAGGATTCATATCACGGGGCGTGAACCTAGAAAAAAACAAATAGACTTAATGCAAAATCAAATCCGGACGGATATAACCAGCGAAACAATTTCAATTGCATGGAGTCATGTGACTGACGGCGATGCCAAAATGGACCAGACCCATTGTCAAAATGGGGCAGAGAACTGGGCGTGGTTTGGCTGCCGAGGGAGATGGCCGCTTGATCTGTGAGCTCCGGCACTAGCACAGCGACTACCACAGCACGGCTTTTCCGAACCGGTTATTCTGCCTGGAGAAAATACGTAACTGCCTGTGGATGATGACCAGGGGTAAGAGAAGTCTGAAGTAACAGGGCAAACTGGAGTTTTATTTTGACAAAGATCGGGAGGAAGTTGGCGGCGGGCCCGGGATGGCCTCGCGCTCACAAATCTCTCATACAGAGTCCTGCACAGCTCCGTCCTCACCTGGATCAGGTTCCTCATCGGGGGATCCGGTGTCCTCTGACAAAATGGGATATACTAGACGAGGAAAGGTGACAGGATCCAGATATAGTCCTCTGATGGAGGATATAGCGACGAGTCTGGGCGCCGAGTTGGTCACGTGGCAGACGCCATCTTCTCCATCCACGAGCCCGGTCAAGCAAAAGTCTTGTCTACAGAGTCCCTCCCCGCCGAGTGCGGAGGTAAGTGAGACTTTACCATCGGGGCTATCTAATGCCTTTCTAGATATACCTACTACTGACCAACCTGCGTCAGGCACCTTACTGAAGGAGATGCTACTGGCCTTCAGCCTATCTATGCACAAGGAGATTACTTCTCTCCTTGTTCCTATTCAATCCACGGTGCAAACACTGGGTAATAGAATACACCATGTGGAACTAAAAATGGGAGATTTTGCTGACTCACATAACCAATTGGTGGACTCTCATGAGGATCTTAAGACTGAGTTGGATAGTCTGCGGGCCAAGGTCACGGATTAGGAGGACCGGTCCAGACGAAACAATGTGAAGTTTCGTGGTATCTCGGAGGATATACACCCTAAAGATCTTTCAAACCATATACAAGGCCTCATCAGGGCTGTATTGCCGTCAAGTTCTGATACGGATGTCATCATTGACAGAGCACACCGCTTACCTCGTCCAAAGCACCTTCCGGACTCTACTACCATAGCATCCACTACTACCATATTAAAGAAGCATTGCTGTTCTCAGCAAGGAAACAAGGCGACTTACCGGCGCCATATCATCGTATTCAACTCTATGCTGATCTATCTCAAACCACACTTCGTCTACGTAAACAACTGGCTCCAATTACTGCTGCACTTCGGGATAATCAAATTGCATATAGATGGGGCTTCCCTGTGAAGTTGCTAATACGGCGTAATGACTCATTACATGTCATTCTTTCTCTGGAAGAGGGGAAGAAACTTTTACATATGTGGAAAATTCCGCTTCCTGCCCTCGAGGATCGTTCATCTCTCCCTGAAAGGGTAGACAAAGATTGGCGGATGGTGTCCCCTGGGAGGAGAAATAACCGCTGAAGAGCTGTTAAATCGAGATGTCTGTGCCGGATGGAGCTCGGCCATATTTCTGGGTAACAATCCTGAGTGACTGTCCCGTTAACCTGTTTCAGCTTCTAAAGCTGCATATATGTTTTTATGTTTTGTTTGCACATACCATTTCTGTTCATTATGCATTTTTGACATGTACATATGGGTTGCTCATTCTGGTCAAAGATGAAATGCACAACTATACATTTCTTAAGCGGACACGAGTGGGAGAGTATGCATTATGGAAGGGAATACATCTCTATATAGGGGGTTCATACATATATATAGTTATGACACTTGGAGATAGGAATGTTCTCTATTGCCAATTGGGTTTTTTCACTCCAACTGAAGCACTTTATTTGATGTACCCTGGTTATTAAATTGGCTTCTTTAAATGTGAAGGGCCTGAACAACCCTTCTAAAAGATCTTTCATGTGGAAGGAGGCTATGTCTTCAAACTGTGATATATTTTGTGCTCAAGAGACTCACATAATTGAGAAAGACGCTCACAGAATTAAACATCCCCAATTTCCTACAATTGTCCTATCCCACCATGCCAAAAAGCAAAGGGGGCTACTTCTGGCTGTCAGGAACACTATAGCTTTTACATCAATCTTGTCTCTGACTGACCCACATGGCAGGTATATTATTCAGATTGGTGACATTAATAATGTGAGATACACTATTGTAGTAATATACGCCCCAAACACTCACCAACAGCGCTTTCTCAAGAAAGTACTACACAAAACACACCAGGTCGCACAAGGTCAACTAATTGTTTGCGAGGACTTTAACTCAGTACCAGATGTTCAGATGGATTCCTCCTCAACACACAGGTTCCAATCCCATTTCCTAGCTCCCCTACTTAATGAGACGGATTTATATGATATATGGCGGATTCAACATGACTCAGAAAGGGATTACACGCACTTCTCTCAAGTACACAAAACTTATTCCTGCATTGACCTTTTTTGCAATTTCTAGATCTCTAGTGCAGAGAGTTAAAAAGACAAACATTGATGTGATCAAATGGTCAGACCATGCGACGATCAGCTTGGACGTGGAGGAGTCTTACCCTCATACATCTGATTTCCTTTGGAGAAACAACACCTTTCTGATGTCTCACTCCACATATAGGGAGGAACTTCAGAAGAGTTTAGATGAATACTTCCTTTTAAATATTGACTCGGTACAGGACCCTTTCATTTTGTGGAATGCACATAAGGCTTTCATAAGGGGGATGTTCATTAAGTGGGGGCACAGGGCAAAAAAGTAAAGAGACGGCCGGTTAGACGGTATAATAAATCAGATTAGGGAATTAGAACGTCTGAATAAATCCTGTCCGTCCTCGACACATGGGGACAAGTTGAGGGTCCTTAGGATTCAACTTAAAGATTGCATGTTACATACGTATGAAAAAAATCTTTAAAAAGTTAAGGCACAATATTATTCTCAGGACAATAAGGCAAGTAAACTGCTAGCGCAAAGAGTGAAGAATTGGTCTTTGAGGAACAAAATACCCTTCCTAGTTAATCCCTCCACCTCTCAAAAAACGTACACCCCCAGAGACATAGCAAATAAATTTATGGAATACTATCGATCATTATATAACATTCATAACACACACCCTTCGATGTCGGAGTCCCAGCAAATTCTTACACATATTTTAGACTCTGTTAATCTTCCCAAGCTTACGGTGGAACAGTTGAGGGGATTGGATCTTCCCTTAACGAGACAGGAAGTTTCTAAAGTGATTCGTTCTCTCCCATCAAATAAAGCTCCTGGCCCACTTGGTTTATCGGGGGCTTATTACAAGACCTTTGAGGAGACCTTACTTCCACATTTGTTTGAAGTCCTACAGCACGCCATTAAAATGGGTTCCTTCCCTAAAGAAATGTTAAATGCGGTAATAGTGACTCTTCCAAAGCCAGGTAAAACTCCTGATGTCCCCCAAAACTTTAGACCGATATCCCTGTTAAATTCTGACTTAAAATTTTTTGCCAAAATATTAGCAAATCGTTTAGCTCTGAATATTCCCTTGTTAATACAACAGGATCAAGTGGGTTTCGTCCGGGGTAGACAGGCATCTGATAATACCAGGAGGGTTCTGAATATTGTGGATAGGCTGGAGGCACGAGAGACGCCCGCGGTCTTAGTTGCTTTAGACGCTGAGAAGGCTTTCGATCGCGTAAATTGGTCATTTGTTTTTGCAGTGTTGGGCAAATTGGGGTTTGAAGGGCCAATTTTAGACGCTATAGGAGCTTTATACACTGTCCCATCTGCAAGGGTATTTGTGAACGGCACTCTATCAGATGATTTTCCAATAACGAACGGGACTAGGCAGGAGTGCCCATTATCTCCACTGATATTTCTTCTTTCAATAGAGCCCTTAGCTCAGGCAATTAGACAACACACAGAGATAAAGGGGGTCCGGATTGGGGATCGTGTACATAGCATTTCCCTGTATGCAGACGATATTTTCTTGACTCTAGAGAGACCAGAGTCGTCACTGGCAGCTGCTCTGACCCTGATTGAGAAATTTGGACTTGTGTCCGACTATAAAATTAACGTGGGGAAATCTCAAGCTTTGCCGTTGAATTGTGCACACATCAAACTTTTGTCATTGCAAACTCGGTTTTCCTTAGATTGGCAACAGAAACAAATTACTTATTTAGGGATTCATATTACCACAAAGGTTTCTCATCTGTATCAATCTAATTATCTCCCGATTCTGGACGTAGTAGCGCAAGATATGCATAAGATAGCCTCATATGAGGTGTCTTGGATAGGTAGAATAGCAGCATATAAGATGCTGATTCTTCCTAAGCTGATGTACCTATTCAGGACGCTACTGTTGAAACTACCTCAATCCTTTTTCCAAAAAACTCATAAATTGTTGAACTCTTTTGTGTGGCGGAAGGGTAAGCCACGTATAGCGGCCAAGATTCTTCAACGGGGCAAGAAATTTGGTGGATTGAGTTTACCAAATGTTTACCATTACTTTTTGGCCACTTAGGTAGCTCACTGAGGCATTGGTGGGAGGGGGATATCTCTCGCCATTGGATTCATATAGAATCATCTCTAATACCCACACGGAACTTGAGGGCACTTCTACTAGTCTGAGCTCTGGTCATACCACCACCCCCTTACCATACGTGCTGTGCACCTCAATCTTTCATTGGTTACAATTTCACTCCATATGTACCCGATCGGATATTTCATTGATCACATGCGCCCCGGTGGAGACATTGGAGCTCCTTCTCCCTAGCTTGGATCTACGGGCTTGGACAACAAAAGGCCTGACACAGGTGCAACAGCTAATGGATGGAACTCAATTATTGCCATTTTCCTCATTACATGAAAATTTTCATATAGCCAGTAGAGACTTTTATAAATATCTCCAAATAAGACATCTATTGCGCACGGATTGTCCTTTTGCAGTAACAGCAAATACGGATGTTTTAAAATTATGGTCCAATCCAGAAATTTGGGGGGCTACGACCCTTATATGACCTTCTGGGTCAGAAGACTACATTTATTAAATCGGTTCCGTTTCTGGCCTGGGAGAGGGAGCTCAAACAAGAATATACCAATGCCAGCTGGAAAAATGCTATTACGTTTGTTTCACAGAACTTTAAATGTACACTTCACTATGAGGCAGCAATGAAGACCATCTTACGTTGGTACTATACTCCGGATAGACTTTACCGGATGTTCCCTGGTACATCCCATCTATGTTGGAGGGGGTGTGGGGCTAGGGGTACACTTCTGCATATCTTATGGGAGTCCCCAATGTTAGTTAATTTGTGGAAGTCCTCATTTGAGTTGATTTCTCATATAATGGGAACACAGGTTCATATGTCCCCTTCTCTAGCTTTACTTTTTTTGAACTTGGACCTCATCCCCACGAGACACAGAGTGTTGGTAGCACATATTCTTCTTGCAACTAAGCTGGCCATCACTAGGTATTGGAAGAGCACAGAACTTCCTCTTCCTCAAGAAATTATCAATCAGGTTAACAGTACGTGCTCACATGAGAAAATGTTAGCTTATAAGGATCATACTTACACGAAATATGAGAAGGTATGGGGCCCATGGGTGAGTAGTGCTTATAAAAAAAAAAATGGTGCACAGAACGAGCACAAAGATTATAGGTCCAATTGTATTCCTATAGAACGGCTTCTTGGGGTACAAATAAAATCTATCCAATGATCAGGAATATTTGATAATCTCATTAATGCCGGATTAAAGGAATTTTACATCCACTGGTTTGTACCAGCGGCTCAGCATGTCAATAACTTTATATTATGTATGAGATATACTGTACATACCTTTACACATTGATCTCCAGCGCACAGGTGGGTGTATACGGATACCCTACCTCCAATGACTGGTAATTTATTATATAGGAAAATAACGTTTCTTATGTTTATTAAGTGTCTTATAGAATTTACTACATATTTATGTGAGAAACAACAACAAGACCTAAAGTTCGGAGTCTGACACACCAAAATAATTTAAAACAAAAGTTTCTTTATTAAGTACATCTAAAAAGTAACATAAATTAAAAACTGAGATGAATTCCACAGTGCAGAAAGACAACCAGATCACAAGTATGTAATATATCCAAATATATGGGTAATGGGCGACACTGTTTAAATACAGAAATGCAAAAATACATCAGTGGTATGTTACATTTATATGATGTGCATATTCTGTTACATAACCAGCATGAAAAACTAATAGCAGCAGGAAAAACTATTCAGCAGCAGGACAGCTCAGTATATCTTTCTACACAAAAAAGGTAGGATTAGAATAAATGTAAATTACAGCGTGTATAGCAGTGTAAGTACCCCTGACAAGAGCCAGACAAAGAAAACAGTAATCATACTATGCACACAAAATATATGGCTCAGCTTGACCCCATAAATAAAGAGCACAAAGCAAAATCAGAGCTGTGGCTGTGTTGTCAGCCACAAGTGCAAACAGCCACTGCCCATTGGGTTAATCTAAATGAAAGACTCATAATGCTGAAAGTAAACATATGCTGGAAACGGAGCTCATACCCATTTGAACAGGTCACCGTCACTGGAGTCACCCCGACGCGCGTTTCGGCCCGGAAGCCTTCGTCTGGGGATATTTATGTGAGATAAATTTAGCATCTTCCTGCAAGAAGCTGAACAATGTTACCAGATGGCGCTGTGTTGCACCAGCATGTCGCCATCTGACGGCCAAGATCAGAAAATGAAGGGAAATTATCACCTCAGGATCTGATGTTTTCTACATGTGAACCTAAAGACAAGGACGGTTGAATTCCATTCAAATGTTATTTAAGAAAGGATACAGAAAACCACTAAGGTCACGGCCATTATGCAGGACGCCAGTCTGAAATGGCTGATGACTCTTCAGCTTTCGGGCACTTTGTAGAGGAGTATGGACTGCCAAAGGTTGTAAAGGCTGCCAAACCCGAATGCAATGCAAGCGCTAATCCGGTGAGTCATTGGATAACGGTAGGTCTAGAAAACAAGCAGACAGAGGTCAGAGCAAATCTTATGGATCTAATCACTAATTTACCCTCAGAACTTCCCAATAAATCCTAAATAACGTGTTCTGATATAATAATCACAGAGACATAATGGATATATATTGGGGACTCGTGCTTGGGACTCCTCTCTATTAGACTGAGCAGACACACATCTACTACATGGTAGTCCATTCATTCGAATAAGCCATGTAATACCACTTTAGTGTGTGGCCACACGGTGATAATCACCAGGGGTTCAGCTGCCGGACCCACAGCGATCAGCTGATTGCCAGCGGGTCCCTATTTAGTAAAGATGGGACAACCCTATTAACATAAAACATTTATTAACTTACCGAAAACATAGCCATCACGGCCGTCCCAACGCATGATGACCATCTAATTCCCAGGAGGATCTTTTGAACCAAGGTCTGACGATCCCCAAAGGCTTCAGCATGGAAATGACGAACTTATAATGTAGAAACGTCAGACCCAGAGCTGAAAAAGAGAATATGAGCCAAATAAATCCTGTACCACGTGTAAAACAACCTAATAACATCTATGAAGCGCGGACCAAGCGCTAAACCCAACAAGAAACCTACAATAATGGACGGGAACATTTATCTGCATCGTCTGATCCGGACAATTATTATCAATTGAAATGAACAAAACTTTATTTATTTTTTAGAAAAATCTGATTACTACTGCATGAAGAGCATATTATAATCACTTCCGTGATATTTACTTACCGGCAATGGCCATTCCTACGAATCCTATTCTAAACAGGATATTTTCGGGAAAGAAATTAAATGAAAAAGAAAAAGTCAATGTTAAATAATATGGAAAAATTTTCAGAATTGTTTGATCTTAACAATCAACAGTCTGATAATCTATAGGACTGAGGGGATGATGTACATCAGTGGGGGGGCATGGTTGTTGATGTGAGGTCAGGGTGTAGCTAGCAGAGAGCCAGGCCACACACCAAAAGGCCAAGAAGATGGAGAAAAATCCCAATCTGTTGATCTCCATAATAGTGAGAAGTCGCCAATAAATTATCAAATCGCGCTCTGTGTCAATTCACGGAAATAAAGACCGGGCAGCTGTCAGGGGAATATTTATAACCCCTCGTCATCTCTCTGTGACATCAGCACGGCTCGACGTCCTCGGCGGGGAAGATGATGTAGATAATGATGGCGAAGAAGAAGAGGAGGGCTATGGTCAGAAGATGTTGAGAGCGATCTCCGCCTCTGAGGACGACCACCTCTGCCGTGGCGATGCTTGCGCCGACCGTGCCTGCACCCACCTTCACATCTGCGTTTCCTCCCTCTTCTTGACGATTCCTTTGCCGAACCTGAAACAGAAAAAAGGGACAAGGCAGACGTGTGACCAACATCACATCGATCCCCCTTGGCACCAACAGCATGCACCACATCCCTGCTCGGACATTCCTGCTGCGGGCCAGAACTGGACGGTACATTCAATAATGACACAGTTGTGGAGGAGACCGCAGCCCTGGCTGAGACCGGACGACTTCTTCTCCAGCTCTTGTCCTCTGATAGGGGGTTGGGTCATGTAATGCCCTCGCTGCAGCGCCCCTGCGACGTCTCCTCTGCCCGGGCCTCCCTCCCCCCCAGCATCTCCCGACACAATAGCCGCTGACCCTGCATCCTCACCTGATCCCAGCTGAAGCAGATGTTCATCGGCGCAGGTGCCCGTCAAAGCGGCGTAGGTATGGTTGTTGATAACAGTCAGGGTGTAGCCACCAGAGAGCCAGGCCACACACCAAAAGGCCAAGAAGATGGAGAAGAATCCCAATCCGTTGATCTCCATAATAGTGAGAAGTCGCCAATAAATTAGCAAAGCGCACTCTGTGTCAATTCACGGAAAGAAAGACCGGGTTGCACTTCCCTGCAGTCCCTGGCGCTCTCCCTATGCGGTTCAGCGCCATCTAAACAAGATCCTCCTATAACCGCCGCTGTGATATCTACAACAGAATAAAATAATCAAAACAGGATGAAAATAAAAATTCACAGAAACAATCAACAAAAAGACATTTATCTCCTTAACAAGATGCCACATACATGTACTTGGCAGTCGTTAAGGGGAAGTATGGAGCGGGATCACGGGCTGGGGTCACTCCATACTTAATTAAATACTGAAGAACAACAATGAGCCATAATGCCAATTCATATAAAAAGTTAATATTTTATTAACATGTATCACAAATACAATTTAAAACATTACATAAGAACAGGACCCTAGTGTAAAATAATGGAGCAAATAGTTAACCCTTATCAGGTAATGAACACAGGTGCAGGGGCTATATAGAAATGATTTACATATCCAGGGTGTGAGCCCCAGGAAGGGAAAGAGTAATCCTATTATACGTCCAATACCTATTCGTTAAATTACATAAGTGAAAAGTAAAGGCGATAGGAAAAATAGGATAACATAGTACTATTTAAAGGAATCATTCATATTTAGCAGCCTTACCCATGACAGCAATGTAAGAAGATCGTTGATATTTGCTCCTTCACATGAAACCACAACGCGCGTTTCGCTACGGTTGCTTCCTCAGGGGGGATGTGTGTGTGTATGTCCTCCTACAAAACAGCCCTTAAATAGTTTGGAGAAAGTCCCTCAGCTGTCAATTGCGGCGCATCTCAAATGCCGCGGCCGGAAGCGAGGCCAGCCCCACTTCCGGTTCCAGGCACAGCAGCGCGTCCCCGGATACCCGACGCGTACGAGAGTTCCGGGCATGCACAATGGGCCTATGGAAGCGGAGAGGGCAGAACGTCACCGCCAGAAGCCGCTCAGACATGCGCACTTGACAGCAAGAGGGACTCCAGTCTCGTAGGTGGAAAAGTTACTTCCAATATACAAACGCTATCTCCCATTTATGTGTAAATAGACATTCATAACCGGTCAGGGGAATTTATATTTCAATATGGGTAGAAAAGGATTGATTATATACACTACTTCAGAACCCTTATTAGCATAAACGAGTATATGTGGATCAGTAAAGAATATATTGTATTACAGAATGTGAGTAGTGTCAATACAGTGAAATGAACAAAAATGCGAATAAATGGCCAATAATTTACATCAAAGAAAAAAGTGAAAGTGACTGTGCGACGCGTCACAAGAAAAAGAATAAGTGAATAGAAGGACAAGAATATGTCAAAAAATAAAAATACAAACAATCGTAAGTGAAAATAAAAATAAGTGAAAATAAAGAATGTAAGAAATTTATTATAACATATATTATATCCATACATGCTAAAACAAAAGCAATAAACAATATATAATATATAAAATACCTGACATATTGTCACAATATAACACCAAACATCAGACGTTCCCCCTGAACCCCAAGCCCGAAGGCAGTCATACTCACCATGTCCTGATGCCGATACCGGGACCACAGCCGTCGAGGGTGTCGGTAGAGATACAGGTGCTGCGGGTGCTACTGGTACCACCGCAACGATCGGTCTTGCTGAGTGACGGCGAACAGAGGCGCGGTTCTATGGCGATGTCGGTCATGGCTGTCCCGCGGACTGCCGTGGTGTGACGACCCAGTGCGTGAGCTCTCTGACCTTGAACCGTAGCTTGACCTTGATGGCGACCTCCTATGCCGTTTACGATGTCTATTTGACCGTCGAGATGAGCGGCGCCTGGATGAACGGCGAGAACGAGAACAGCGGGTCCAGTTGGTATCCCTTGAACCGGAGGGGGATAGATGTGCTGGCGGCCTGGAGCGGCGGGAGGATCGCAGGGAGTGTGCCAGGTAGGGAAGATGCCGGTGCCACAGTCTCTTGAATAAGAGACTGCAGCCATACAGATCCCTCGTCCTGCATCCGGATACGGATAATTTCTTCAAGCTCCTCCTGGTCCATGACAATCAGTTAAGTGTACTCACAATTTTGTAATAACAAATCCCTGCGCAGTAACGGCCAGAAGAGGAAGTTGTCTTCCCTCCTTGCCCTTATAAACCCAGAACGGGGAGGGTGGGTAAGACCGCCCTATATCCCCACAAAAAATGCCCTATAGGCGGGTACCCCATACCCTATAGGCCCCACTAATGTAAACACTACATGGAACAATCCCCCTAGCATAACATGGCTTAGTTAACCCCTTCATTGCCACCCAGTCATGGGCACAACGGCCAATGAGCCTGAGTGCCTTCAATTACAAGGTCTGGTATACGAGGTGATAATGAGGTAATGTCTACTTACCTGCATATTCTGATAGTAGCTCAATACATTCACCAGATTGAGGACCAACATCGACCACTCTATGATCTTTGCTGTCATTTCACTGATCTGTGAAAAAATATCAAAATATCAAAATTAATACATTAAAAATTGCACAAAGCAAGAACTTTCTGCCCGGGCCGAGGTTTTTCTGCATTCATGTTTACTGCATGGAGCCATGTGACTGACGGCGATGCCAAAACGGACCTGACCCATTGTCATGTGACACCACATCCATTACATTGCGGACGTCACGATCAAAATGGTGCAGAGAACGAGCACAAAGATTATAGGTCCAATTGTATTCCTATAGATCAGGAATATTTGATAATCTCATTAATGCCGGATTAAAGGAATTTTACATCCACTGATTTGTACCAGCGGCTCAGCCTGTCAATAACTTTATATTATGTATGAGATATACTGTACATATCTTTACACATTGATCTCCAGCACACAGGTGGGTGTATACTGATACCCTACCTCCAATGACTGTATTGGAATTCCATATTGCCGCTCTCCGTTCCACCCAGAAGACGTAAGAATGCCCAAGGATCCATATAACGGGCCGTGAACCTAGAAAGAAACAAATAAACTTAATGCAAAATCAAATCCGGACGGATATAACCAGCGAAACAATTTGAACGCCACCGCCCGATACGCCGAACATCCTCATCAGATAGGCCGAAACCGCTGGCCGATGTAGCGGCTCCAATGCGGAATGAATGTGTTCTGAAATCCTTTGGGGGAAAGCCAGCACGGGTTAAGGCTGACCGAAATATTGCCGTGAACTGGAACCTACCTAGTGAGCGGTTTTTCCATCGGCATGGGAGAAAAATTGGGTACCTGACACACGAACATCTGTATAAAGCGTGACGGCCCAGACAGGGCAGGCTGGCCCAGGAACCGGCCTTAAAGATACCCAACAACATCTGCCAAATATGTCTGTCTTGGATTTCCGTATGGCGAATCGAATCCCAGAGCTGGATAACGCCACATCATTTGCTAACAAACCGCCCGGGCGGGCCGCCGACATGGCAATCAATTTACGAAATCCGTAACGCTGCAAAAAAGGCCAAAGCAAAGGCCGCTGTAAACAAGGATATTTCAAAATGGGAAGAACAAACGTCTTTAAGGACCTGTAACAACTTTATTAGGATGGGGACGGAAACAGGGCGTCTAGGGCAGAGCGAACGGTAAACCTGCCAATTAAAACGTGAAAGGGCGTCAGCTACATTATTTTGAACACCGGGAATATGACGGGCCCTAATTTGAATGTTGTGCTGCAAGCATCTTAAAACCAAACGTCTAATTAGAACCACAACCGGCGCAGAAGAGGAAGTTAAATGGATAACGGCATGAACCACGCTGGCATTATCAGACCAGAACACCATAGACGAATTTGCTAACTTCTCACCCCACAACTCTATCAATATATTCGTTCCATGCTATATTTTCCCTGGTATCGTGAGACAAATGCGGACCGAGGGGGGGGATACCGCAAAAATAAGTATCCCTGAAGGCGGGCAACGACGGGGATGCCATTGACGTGGATGCCTCCACTAGCGTTTTACCTGCCTCCACCTGCGAGGCCGGCATGGATGGAGTCACTGGGGCTCCCGCCAACAAGGATCGCAACACATTAAAAACATCAACATCAGACGTTCCCCCTGAACTCCAAGCCCGAAGGCAGTCATACTCACCGTATCCTGATGCCGATACCGGGACCACAGCCGTCGAGGGTGTCGGTAGAGGTACAGGTGCTGCGGGTGCTACTGGTACCACCGCAACGATTGGTCTTGCTGAGCGACGGCGAGCAGAGGCGTGGTTGCTATGGCGACGTCGGTCATGGCTGTCCCGCGGACTGCCGAGGTGTGACGACCCAGTGCGTGAGCTCTCTGACCTTGAACTGTAGCTTGACCTTGATGGCGACCTCCTATGCCGTTTATGATGTCTAGTTGACCGTCGAGATAAGCGGCGCCAGGATGAACAGCGAGAACGGGAACGGCGGGTCCGGTTGGTATCCCTTGAGCTAACCGAAGAGGCCCTCTCAGTATTCTCTGCCAGGAGGTAAGCCAGAACCCAAACCTGCGGGTATGACGAACGCAGGCCGTGTAGGGGGAGGTGGTGGTGGTTGCTGCACCCTAGGTAGCTCCTGTTCGCCGGGGAAGAAGTCCTCTTCACTGTCCCCCACAGAGCCATCATCCCCGTCGTTCAACGGAGGTGGGGGGAGTCTCATGCCATCCCCCCTGCTACAGTACCTGGGAGGGAGTGCTGAGCGGCTATCCCCCCAGATGCAGTACCTGCTGTTCTCCTTAACGTTGGTGAGCCCCCCTCGGCAGATCTACTGTATGCGTTGGTGGAGTGCGGGTGGTCGAGCTCCTTGCAGCCCCGGGGCGAGGCCTAGCACGGCCCAAGCTGGTGGGAGATGTCATACCCGACGATGGAGGAATGATATCCTCGTCGGGCCCCTTAGCCACCTCTCACTGTTCTTGTGGCGAGAGTGCGGTGTGCGCATGTGTGGCCTGTCTAGCCGACATTGAGCGAACTCTACTGTCGCCGGAGGGGGATAGACGTGCTTGCGGCCTGGAGCGGCGGGAGGATCGTCGCGCAGGGGGTGTGCCAGGTAGGGAAGACGCCGGTGCCACAGTCTCTTGAATAAGAGACAGCAGCCATACAGAAACCTCGTCCTGCATCCGGATACGGATAATTTCTTCAAGCTCCTCCTGGTCCATGACAATCAGTTAAGTGTACTCACAATTTTGTAATAACAAATCCCTGCGCAGTAACGGCCAGAAGAGGTAGATGTCTTCCCTCCTTGCCCTTAGAAACACAGAACGGGGAGGGTGGGTAAAACCGCCCTATATCCCCCCAAGAAATGCCCTAAAGGCGGGTACCCCATACCCTATAGGCCCCACTAATGTAAACACTACATGGAACAATCCCCCTAGCATAACGTGGCTTAGTTAACCCCTTCATTGCCACCCAGTCATGGGCACAACGGCCAATAAGCCTGAGTGCCTTCAATTACGAGGTCTGGTATACGAGGTGATAATGAGGTGACGTCTACTGACCTGCATATTCTGATACTAAAAGAGAAGAAAAAACACACGGCGCCACATAGTGCAATTATCCGGAGGTCAAAAACAAACAATAATTGCTAAGGTGATTTGCACTCACCTAGTCGGGTTATGCTGACCAGGCATAACACTGTTGGATGGTGTGAAACGATCTCCAGGGAGCACACTGCTATGGAGATCCGAAGTCAGAAGACACACCCGAGGTGTGTCCAGCCAGGTGCAATCTGTAGCTGCTGCCAAGGTCCAAGGGCCGGTGAGCGTGAATTCACCGTCAATTTTGAAAGTAAAGGATAGAAAAAAGGGGGACCGATGCAAGGCGCTGCTAATATCAATAACGATGTTTATTAAGTGGTAGGCTACGCGTTTCGACGCAGGAATTGCGTCTTCCTCAGGCCATGAACATACACAAATGAACATCTCCCATATATATACACATGTCAGTAATCAAAAACCGACCAATCACAGGAGGAAATGGGGAGGGGACACAGGGAGTTTGCTACAAGGAATAGAACAAAAAGCAAACACGAATGATTGAAGAAATATGCGTCAATTAGATAAAAGAGCAATATGGTAGTTACATTTAACATAATTACATTTAACATATAGGAAAAAGTGACAGAACATAATAATATAATCCCAAATTATAAGATATATAAAATGTTTGATATACAAGCCGTATTGATGACAACAAAAAAGCCGGCAATTAGGGTTAGCGGTAAGTTAAAATACTATATAATTCTCAAAAGGACAGAAAAATTTCTAAGTCTATAAAAAACGAAAATAACATTTAATAATTAAATCTGATGATACTGCATAAAAATTGCTATAATATAACTATGCATAAATTCATAGGAGACTAGAATACTAATCACCGCAAAGAAGAAAAGATCAGTGGCGTCTTCGTAGTCATAACAACAACACTATTATGCTGATACATCGGTACGCGAGTACCATGTTAGATGAGTAACAAAATTTATATAAAATACAAATTAAGCAAAGTATTATCACAAATTATTGACTCGAAAATCGTAAAAAAGCGATCAAACATTTAAAACTAGAATAAAATCTATATTCAATAGAACATCAGAACCAATAAAAAATATATGTATGTATAAAACTATAATTCATAATAAAAAATTCCAAGCCAATCTAAAAAAACAATTACTATAATACTCTCGTAAACCAAAGGAAGAATGACATCTAAGATGATCTGATGCCATAATTATACATTAATTATATGTTGTATTAATATTAATAATATGTTATATCAATACCAATAATAACATTAACATTAATAACATGGGGTTTCAACCCAAAATATGAAGCAATATATATATTACAGGGAATATGGACGATATCACTGCAATGACAAAGAAACAATTGTATAACAGAACATCTGTTTATGAGAAATACGCCTGATGTTAGAATAAAATATAATATAATAAACCTATATTGGATATGTGACTTTTTTTGTATGTTTTTTTGTATCTACGAGGGCAATTACTGGTTATATGTATATACGGGAGACAAAAATATTATTAAAGAATCAGAACTAATCCAAAGAGGACTCACTAATATCATTCAAACCTTCAGGGTGAAGTGTACACAATTTATAGATCCAATAATTCTCACGCTGTTTTAAACATAAGAATCTATTAGTATAGTCTGCAGGTATTTGCTCAATGGGAGTAATGCTTATACATGTTCATGGCCTGAGGAAGACGCAATTCCTGCGTCGAAACGCGTAGCCTACCACTTAATAAACATCGTTATTGATATTAGCAGCGCCTTGCATCGGTCCCCCTTTTTTCTATCCTTTACTTGCATATTCTGATAGTAGCTCAATACATTCACCAGAATGAGGACCAACGTCGACCACTCTATGATCTTTGCTGTCATTTCACTGATCTGTGAACAAATATCAAAATATCAAAATTAATACATTAAAATTTGCCCAAAGCAAGAACTTTCTGCCCGGGCCGAGGTTTTGCTGCATTCATGTTTATTGCATGGAGCCATGTGACTGACGGCGGCGATGCCAAAACGGACCTGACCCATTGTCATGTGACACCACATCCATTACATTGCGGACGTCACGATCAAAATGGTGCAGAGAACGAGCACAAAGACTATAGGTCCAATTGTATTCCTATAGAACGGCTTCTTGGGGTACAAATAAAATCTATCCAATGATCAGGAATATTTGATAATCTCATTAATGCCGGATTAAAGGAATTTTACGTCCACTGGTTTGTACCAGCGGCTCAGCATGTCAATAACTTTATATTATGTATGAGATATACTGTACATACCTTTACACATTGATCTCCAGCACACAGGTGGGTGTATACTGATACCCTACCTCCAATGACTGTATTGGAAATCCGTATTGCCGCTCTCCGTTCCACCCAGAAGACGTAAGAATGCCCAAGGATCCATATGACGGGGCGTGAACCTAGAAAGAAACAAACTTAATGCAAAATCAAATCCGGACGGATATAACCAGCGAAACAATTTTGACACCACCGCCCGATACGCCGAACATCCTCATCAGATAGGCCGAAACCGCTGGCCGTGGTAGCGGCTCCAATGCGGAATGAATGTGTTCCGAAATCCTTTGGGGGGAAAGCCAGCACGGGTTAAGGCTGACCGAAATATTGCAGTGAACTGGAACCTACCTAGTAAGAGGTTTTTCCATAGGCATGGGAGAAAAATTGGGTACCTGACACACGAACATCTGTATAAAGATGTACACGAACATCTGTATATATTATGTATGAGATATACTGTACATATCTTTACACATTGATCTCCAGCGCACAGGTGGGTGTATACGGATACCCTACTTCCAATGACTGGTAATTTATTATATAGGAAAATAACATTTCATATGTTTAGTAAGTGTCTTATAGGATTTACTACACTTTTATGTGAGATAAATAAATGTTAATATAATAGATATATAGCAAGGACAGTACCGCTGCTTTCTATTCAGCATCTTCCTGCAAGAAGCTGAACAATGTTAACAGATGGCGCTGTGTTACACCAGCATGTCGCCATCTGACGGCCAAGATCAGAAAATGAAGGGAAATGATCACCTCAGTATCTGATGTTTCCTACATGTGAACCTAAAGACTAGGACAATTGGATTCCATTCAAATATTATTTAAGAAAGGATACAGAAAACCACTAAGGTCACGGCCATTATGCAGGACGCCAGTCTGAAATGGCTGATGACTCTTCGGCTTTTCGGGCACTTTGTAGAGGAGTATGGACTGCCAAAGGTTGTAAAGGCTGCCTAACCCGAATGCAATGAAAGCGCAAATCCGGTGAGTCATTGAATAACGGTAGGTCTAGAAAACAAGAAGACAGAGGTTACAGCAAATCTTATGGAACTAATCACTAATTTACCCTCAGAACTTCCCATTAAATCCTAAATAACGTGTTCTGATATAATAACCCCGGAGACATAATGGATATAGTGGGGGACTCGTGCTTGGGACTCCTCTCTGTTAGATGGAGCAGACACACATCTACTACATGGTCGTCCATTCATTCGAATAAGCCATGTAATACCACTTTAGTGTGTGGCCTCCCGGTGATCACCGCTGGTCATGATCACCAGGGGTTCAGCTGCCAGACCCACAGCGATCAGCTGATTACCAGCGGGTCCCTATTTAGTAAAGATGGGAAACCCTATTAACATAAAACATTTATTAACTTACCGAAAACATAGCCATCACGGCCGTCCCAACGCATGATGACCATCCAATTCCCAGGAGGATCTTTTGAACCAAGGTCTGACGATCCCCAAAGGCTTCAGCATGGAGCATGATGAACTTGTAATGTAGAAACGTCAGACCCAGAGCTGAAAAAGAGAAAATGAGCCAAATAAATCCTGTACCACGTGTAAAACAACCTAATAACATCTATGAAGCGCGGACCAAGCGCTAAACCCAACAAGAAACCTACAATAATGGACGGGAACATTTATCTGCATCGTCTGATCCGGACAATTATTATCAATGAAATGAACAAAACTTTATTTATTTTTTACAAAAATCTGATTACTGCTGCATGAAGAGAATATTATAATCACTTCCGTGATTGTTAGTTACAGGCAATGGCCATTCCTATGAATCCTATTCTAAACAGGATATTTTCGGGAAAGAAATTTCCAATTTTTTGCGTTTCACTGTAAAACAGAAAAGAAAAAGGTTAATGTTAAATAATATGGAAAAATTATCAGAATTGTCTCATTTTAACAATCAGCAGTCTGATAATCTATAGGACTGAGGGGATGATGTACATCAGTGGGGGGGGGGGCATGGTTGTTGATAACAGTCAGTGTGTAGCCACCAGAGAGCCAGGCCACACACCAAAAGGCCAAGAAGATGGAGAAGAGACTGCATGTATACCATGATCATAAATCATTCCCCCCAATGTGTAGAACCAAAGCCGTCGGCACCAGCCGGTGCCGACTAATATCCACCACTTCCGGTAAGGTCTGCAACGATCTTAGGCCCCTCAGGCCGCTCCAATAGATCTCTGCATCCTGGAATCCAAGTGATTTTCCCCCGAGCCCTATAGCCGCTCTCCGTTCAGCCCAAAAAACATATGAATGGCCCATTATCCATACTGACGGCCGGTAATCTAGAAAATAAAAGAAATTAGTGCAGAACCAAATCGGGGCGAACGCATCAGAGCGCTAGTGCCCTATACGACGCACCTCAGTATCGGTCAGGCCCAATTAGCTGGTGGTAGTAGCCGCTCCAATGCGAAATGAGTGGGTGCCAAAGTTCCCAGGGGGAGGCCGACAGATGACAATGCCTTTTTAAATACTGCAGAGAACTGAAATTTTGTAAGGGGGCTGCCGTGAATATGCGTCATAAACTGAGAGCCACAGTTACGCAAACTTAAGTAGGAAGATGCTAAAGCAACAGGGCAACCCACACCCCCGATTGCCCACAACGAAACCCAGCAGCCCCTGCCAAAAATATCTGTCTTCGATCATCAATGTATTCTAAAACCTTGGCCGGATTCAGACAAACTAACGTCCTCAAATAAAAGGCAGCCCGGCCGCGTAGCACTATGGGGAACTAACTCAGGTATCCGCAGAGCACCAAAAAAGGAAAAAGCCACGGCTAACAGGGCCGAGTCAAACATAGAAGCACATACCTCAGGTAAACAATGCAAAAGTTTTAATAGAATTGCAAAAGAAATCGGACGCCTAGATTGGAACTGCCGACTTCTTCCACCCCTTAATGGACTGCAAAATAAAGAAGGATTTTGTGACATTGGCCCACCCATGAAGCTTAAAGAAAAATGCCAGACCTATAAGGCGACGAAGCGCAACTGCTCAGCCAAACCCGACAAATATTCCATAATATAGGCTAAACGAGGATGTTCCGGAGGACCAATAATACGTTCCCCTACAACTTTCAACCACTCGTTCCATGCATTACCATAAGCCGTCCGGGTAGATCGAGCAAGTGATGCCCTGACGAAAGGCACTAACTGGGATCCGGCAGTCTCCATAGCCCATCCGGGCACTCCGTCCCCTCCTGTTCTGCCTGCGGGAACAATAAATGAAACTGGAAATTAAAACAAGAAAGAGCATCAGCAATTTTATTGTCAACACCTGGAACGTGACGAGCCCTGAACTGGATATTATGTTGTAAGCATCGCAGCACCAGCCAATAAACAATACCTGCCCGCTAATTTTGTGAGCAATTCTAAATGTGTTTTCAGCATTTTAATGATAGGTAGAGTTTGTTAAGATCTACATTAATCACGTTATATAACTAGGAATAATTTACAGTCGCTGTAAGGGTGTCAGTGCACTGTGATTTTAATCTGATGGTATATCATCTGGCGCAGTGAACTGGTGGCTGGTTTTTCCGCTCAATCCCTTCTTTGTTTACGCTGCTTGACATTGTCCTCCTTGGAAGAAAAGCCGTTTGTGTGTCCGTTCGCTGCAGTCACTGAGCCGTTCTGGTAATCTTTCCTTCGGGAAGAGGCTTTCTTGTATGTCTCAATGTAGAAATTGGTAAAGAGGATGATGAGAGAGATCATGTAGCAGTTCTGGAAATACAGCCATCCCATGGGGACTGCACAGCGCCAAATCATTGCACAGCTGGTCTGAGTCAGTGTTAGGACGAACTGGGTCAGCTGGCACTGGGTGATGTATTTCTTCCACCACAGATAAGGTCGCATGGCTGGTATAGCTGATAGTCCGTAGTAAAAGTACATGATGACATGGATAAAGCTTTTGAGAGTAGCACCAAAGTAGGAGTGTCCACAAGGCACCCAGTTCATGACAAACCACCAGTTGTTTAGCATGGACGCATGGTGATAGACATGTAGGACGGTGATCTGGTGGTTGTTCTTGCGGAGAATAAAGACGAAAGTGTCCATGAATTCAATGAGCTTGGAAATGTAGTACCACCAGAGGACTCGAGTTATCTTCATGTCTGCATCACCTCCACTGTGAGTGTCCTGGCAGAAAAAGTTGTATCCTCCTTTCCCATACTCCTGTTACCAGCTCATAAAACATGTACAGCGAGAGCAGTGTAAGGCCAATGTTATAAACTACAAGAATCCCTCTGCAGGAAACTGGTGGTCTGTTTTTCCTGTACTTCGGTCCTATCCATACGATAAATAAATACAGGACGGTGCAAACAAATGAGGGGATGTAATTATCTAACATGAACCATCCTTTTACTCGCGGGTCTCTTGGTCCAAGCAAGTTGTCTATATATACATTCACTGCTTTATCCATGGCCTCCATTTCTTAAACCATTCTTTGGCTGCAGCCCGGGTACCGTTATATTCCCAGCGGCTTCACTTTCCTGTACGACTCCTGGCTCAGAGGAGGCACTAGCTGTGTGTGACTCTGCTCCAATTGCATCTTTTTAACTGACAAGGCTGAAACGAACAGGGATTGCAATTTCTATCCCTAAAAAGGAAACCGGGACCCTCGGTTTTCTCTAGGGAAAGTGGAACACCAAGTAGAAATTGGCATTGCGGTGACGCAGGGGGGCCAACAAAGACAAAATCGTCTAAATAGTGCGTAATGGACGCAGTGCCGATTTGCTCCTGGAGAACTGATTCAAGCAACAAACTAAACACCTCGAAATAAAAGCATGAAATTGAACAACCCATGGGAAGGCACATGTCATAGTAATATTGGCAACCCAATAAATGAAAGCAATCCTCATGGACCGGCAACATCCGGAACGCTCACTCGATGTCAGATCATAAGGGCCCTGCACCCGGAACTACAAACTAAATCAACAACTCGATCGAACAAAACATAAGACACCGCTGCAATATCCTTGCGAATACCGTCATTAACAGAACGAGCCTTAGCGTATGACAAGTGGTGAATTAAACAAAATGTTTCCACCTCCTTTTTAGCAACCACCCAAAGAGGTGAAACACGGAGATTAGGAAAAGGTAAAAAATAAAAAGTTCCCGGCATGCGACCTAAACTAACCTCTGTCCCAACCTTGTCCTTCAAAACAGCTGGAAATTCGTTAGCTGACTTTAAAGAGGCTGTCACCAGATTATAAGCGCCCTATCTCCTACATAATCTGATCGGCGCTGTAATGTAGAGAACAGCAGTGGTTTTTATTTTGAAAAAAGATAATTTTTGAGCAAGTTATGAGCAATTTTAGATTTATGCTAATTAGTTTCTTAAAGACCAACTGGGCGCGTTTTTACTTTTGATCAAGTGGGTGTTGTACAGAGGAGTGTATGGGGCTGACCAATCAGTGACCAATCAGCGACCAATCAGCATCATACACTTCTCATTGTTCCAGCCCAGCATGATCCACAGCACAGTGTGATTGTGCAGTGAAAGAAGCTGGGCTGGAACAATGAGAAGTGTATGTCACTGATTGGTCACTGATTAGTCACTGATTGGTCGCTGATTGGTTGCTGATTGGTCAGCATGGAGAGGGATGCCGGACACAATAAGAGGGACACACATCTATTACATGGTCGTCCATTCATTGGAATAAGCCATGTAATACCACTTTAGGGTGTGGCCACCCGGTGATAACCGCTGATCATGATCAACAGGGGTTCAGCTACCGGACCCACAGCGATCAGCTGATTGCCAGCGGGTCCCTATTTAGTGAAGCTGGGACAACCCTATCAACGTAAAAAATTTATTAACTTACTGAAAATGCAGCCAGAATGGCCGTCCCAACACATGATGACCATCCGATTGCCAGGAGTATCTTTTGAACCAAGGTCTGACGAGGCCCAAAGGCTTCAGCATGGAGCATGATGAACTTATAATGTAGAAACGTCAGGCCCTATATGTAGCCCCGACTGCAAGGATTAGGGTGAATGGGGTACTCTCTGATCGGTTTGTGCTGGAGCAGGGAACGCGTCAGGGATGTCCATTATCTCCGTTGTTGTTCGCGTTGGCGGTGGAACCATTGGCGTGTGCAGTAAGACAACATGAGCATATTCAGGGGTTGAGATATGGGGGGGTGGAGGAACGAATTGCATTATACGCGGATGATATGCTGTTATTCATGGCGGATGCCGAGCGCACACTACCGTTAGTGATGGCCCTGATTAAGCGGTTTGGGAAATATTCGGGATTGCTCATTAATTGGTCAAAATCGGCTCTAATGCTCATGGACCCGGGGGTTATCCAGACTGGGGAGGAGGAGGTGGAGATACCGGTGGTCACGGAGTTTAAGTACCTGGGGGTCAGGGTGACGGCGAAAGCACAGGATTATATGTCTCTTAATGTAATGCCACTGTTAACAACGATAAAAGCCAAAGTAGAGGCTTGGAATAAGCTACCGCTATCTGCTCTGGGTAGGACTAATCTGATTAAAATGATCCTTATGCCCCAGTTGCTGTACGTCCTACATAACTCCCCGGTATGGATTCCAAAATATTGGTTTAGAAGGTTGCACAACTTGTTTAGAGACCTAGTATGGAAGAAGGGGGTACCCAGGATTAAACTGGAGAAACTCCAACTGCCTAAGGAGGAGGGGGGCCTGGCGGTGCCCAGTGCGTGGGTGTATTATTTAGCTGCCCAATGTCAGCATTTCTGGGGGTGGGAGCAGGAAGAGACCTGGGGGTCCAGTGCGCGCATCCTATCATATCAGGGGGGGGGGAGAACCCGTTGGCAGGACTGGAAGCACACAGCTATAAAAGGATGGCGAGTACCAGACCCACCCTGCTTCTCATACATAAGGTGTGGTGGCAGTGCAAACACTTGCTGGGGATAGGAGAGTGTACTAAATATACACCACTCTGGAGGAATGCATATCTGGGGGAACTGGGTAAATTGGAAGGGATGCAGGGGTGGGAGCAGCAAGGCATAATACGATTGAGTCAGTTGTACGAGGGAGGCATACTCAAATCCTTTCAACAATTACGGGAGGGGTTTCAGTTGGACTCCCGCATGTTCTATCAGTACCTGCAGATTCGGCACGCGGTGCAGACACAAGCGGCCAGTATAGACATGGCAATACATGCCACGGGAGTGTTGGAACATATTGCAAAAGCAGTAACGTCAAAGGGATTAATTTCATTGGTTTATCGCAGGTTGCTGTCGGAACATCTGGGAGATCCTATGGCACCAGTCAAAGCTGCATGGGAAAGGGATGTGGGTCCTATTTCTACAGACCACTGGGAGGCGGTCTTGGCGGCAACATGTACTTTGTCCAACAATGTAGCACAACGGAGATCTCAGTTGTTTCTGATACATAGGGTGTATAGGACCCCTTGGGTGCTGAAACAAATGGGGTTAAGGGCGGACGCCAGGTGCCCTAGGTGCCCGGAGGAAAAGGCAGACATCCTCCATATGTTCTGGTCCTGCGGGAGGTTGGGGACTCTGTGGACAGAAATGTCAGAGCTACTGGGGAGCGTGTTTGAGGTACAGATTCCATGGGATCCAGTGGTAATGCTGCTGGGATATGTTGGAGACTTGGAGGGGGATAGGATGTCAGGTTTGGCAATTGCAAAAATACTATACCAAGTCAGGAAAGGAATAGCGAAACACTGGCTGGATACGGAGCCACCCTCAAAGCAAGAAATTATAGGGGCACTTAACTCACAGGTTCTGATGGAATATAGGATATACTCCAAGAGGGGGTCCAAGGCAAAGTTTGAAAAACAATGGGCTAGGTGGATTGATCATTCTGGGTGCGCTTCGGCGGAGCTACTTACATTACGGTCCCACATTCAGGTATAGGGCTACTGACGGTGGGGTACATACGGGGAGTAGACGTAAGAGGGGGAATGGAAAAGGGAAGGAGAAGGAGATAGGATTAAAAAAGTTGTAACGAGAAGACCGGCTGGGGGGGTACAAGGGGGAGTTGGGGGGAAGGGAATGTTTTGTTGAAAATACATATGCGGGTCTGTGGAAATTTGCTTATACACTGTATGAGAATGTATAATGACCTGTACAGTTGTGAATTTTGTTGAATAAACTTGAACTGATTAAAAAAAAGAAACGTCAGGCCCAGAGCTGAAAAAGAGAAAATGAGCCAAATAAATCCTGTAGCATGTCTAAACATTTATCTGCATCGTCTGATCCGGACAATTATTATCAATGAAATGAACAAAACGTAATTATAATTTTTTATAAAGTCTGATTACTACTGCATGAAGAGCATATTATAATCACTTCCATGATATTTACTTACAGGCAATGGCCATTCCTATGAATCCCATTCTAAACAGGATATTTTCTGGAAAGACATTTTCCTATTTCACTGTAAAACAAAAAAGAAAACGCTCAATGTTAAATAATATGGAAAAATTGTCAGAATTGTTTCATCTTAATAATCAGCAGTCAGATAATCTATAGGACTGAGGGGATGATGTACATCAGTGGGGGGGCATGGTCCTTGATAACAGTCAGTATGTAGCTAGCAGAGAGCCAGGCCACACACCAAAAGGCCAAGAAGTTGTGGAAGAATCCCAGTCCATTGATCTCCATAATAGTGAGAAGTCGCCAATAAATTATCAAATCGCGCTCTGTGTCAATTCACGGGCAGCTGTCAGGGGAATATTTATAACCCCTCGTCATCTCTCTGTGACATCAGCACGGCTAGACGTCCTCGGCGGGGAAGATGATGTAGATAATGATGGCGAAGAAGAAGAGGAGGGCTATGGTCAGAAGATGTCGAGGGCGATCTCCGCCTCTGAGGACGACCACCTCTGCCGTGGCGATGCTTGCGCCGACCGTGCCTGCGCCCACCTCCACATCTGCGTTTCCTCTCTCTCCTTGACGATTCCTTTGCCGAACCTAAAAGAGAAAAAAGGGACAAGGCAGACGCGTGACCAACATCACTTTGATCCCCCTTGGCACCAACAGCATGCGCCACATCCCTGCTCGGACATTCCTGCTGCGGGCCAGAACCTGACGGTACATTCAATAAAGGACACAGTTGTGCAGGAGACCACAGCCCTGGCTGAGACCGGACGACCTCTTCTCCAGCTCTTGTCCTCTGATAGGGGGTTGGGCCATGCAATGCCCTCGCTGCAGTGCCCCTGCGGCGTCTCCTCTGCCCTGCCCTCCCCCCTGCATCTCCCAACACAATAGCCGCTGACCCTGCATCCTCACCTGATCCCAGCTGAAGCAGATGTTCATCGGCACAGGTTCCCGGATCAGCGGTGCAGGTATGGTTGTTGATAACAGTCAGGGTGTAGCTAGCAGAGAACCTAAAAGCGAACCAAAGAAAAGGGACATGACCCTCAAAGAAATAGTATACCAATAATATACAAGAGTACAAAAATCTTTATTAAATATAGTACACAATCACATAATACAGGATAAAAAAGGAACCATACACGGAAGAGTTTATACAGCAGGGTCAGATGGAACAGACCATGAACACACAGAGTCAACCATCCAAAAATGGCTAAAGCACACGCTAAAATAACCCATAGGAGAAAAGATAAACGTGGGCACAGGATAGCCAAGACCCCACATATAATCAAAATGCTGCCTAACTAGTAAACAGTGATGAATTGCTAGACTAGAAGAGCCCTAACAATACATAAAGGCACTAATGGCCAAGGGACTCAACCTAACCCTAGCTAATATTGATATATAGGAAAAAGAGGCCAGCACATACCCTGGGACATGATGGAAAGCGGTGCAGAAGTACCAAGGTGGACGGATGAGTGAACGCCTCGACGCGCGTTTCGCCCTGTAGACCGGCTTCGTCAGGAGGCTACATGCATTAAAATTCTAGGGGTTTATATAGTAGTAGAACAGGGTTTAAACCCACCTGGGACGGATGCAAATTGGCGCTTGACACGCCCGCCGGGTGACACACATATCACGTGACGCGCCAAGCGTCAGATGACCTGGCGCCGCCTGATGACAGAACCACCATGACACCGCCAGACGCTAAGTGGCACTCACGGATGTGGGTCCCACGGCGCATGCGCGTACAAGCGTCTGTGCATGCATCGCAGGAAAGGCAACCAGAATAACTCGAACAAAGAAAGGGATATGAAAACACAGAAGCGGGAACTACTAATTATACAGGAGTACTAAGGATAACCGGACAGATTCTCTAAAGATAGAAATATATACATATATATACACAGCAGCTCATATATTACATGTATCGATAGACCAACAAAATAAATAAACTGAAAAAAGGGGTGACAAAGAAATAAATAGATACATATAAAAATATATATATATATAAATATATAAATATAAAAATGAAAGAAATATAGATATAGAAATAAAAAAATATAAAAATATATATAAAGTACACAATAATGTAAACCCAACAAAACATGTAATAATAATGCAGACAAATAATGGATAGTGATAGTAAATAAAGTGTATAATATACAAATAGTGAATAAATATGTGCTAATAAGAATATATATAAAAATATATATATAGAAGATGATAATTATGTACATTACAGTGCATGAAGAAAATAAATATAGTGAAAAGAAAAAAGAACAAAAGTGGGCAATAGACGATTACAGGGCCATGTGGTGTACAGCAGAATTAAATAAACAAAATAAACATATAGTACACAAGAAATATAATAAAAAAGTGTTATAAATATCAAAATACATGGGACCACCAAAATAGGATATAGTAATCATACATAATAAAGTAAAACAAAGATAATAAAGAAAATACAAAATATATATATATTATTCCAAAAATTAAGTAGAATAATAAATAAAATAAATAGATTTGGCACAGTATTATATAATATAGTTCATAGACCAAAAAATTGATATACAATGAAAATAGGGAAAGTGCACTACAATACATAGGTTACAGATGAACAGGGTATATATATGTCAGACATATTATAAAATACAAAATATATAGATAAGTAGATAATAAAAAATATATATAGAAAATATTAAATAAAGAATAAAAAATGTATATATAAAAAATAATAATAATAATAATAATAGAAAGAAAAAATATATATATAAAAATATAAATAAAAAATAATAATAAGTGATAATAAAAAATAATAAAAATAAATATAAATGAAAATAAAAATAAAATAAATAAAATTAAAATTAAAAGTAAAAAATAAATAAAAAATTAAAATATAAAATATATAATACATGAACATGAAAATGAAAAAAGGAAACGTAAATTATAAGAATCTTTTTGTATCCTCCGATCCTAGACTTGAATTGTAGCCGTAAATGATCTTCTTCAAATCAGGGAAAGACATAGGTAAGTAGACCCACTTACTAATATACACACTGCAGAATAATAAATGAATTAAAAACAAGAAGGAAACCCTAGAAAAAATAATAAAATTCATGCATAGTTGAAATTTACAGAAAAGGCCTAAAACTAGTGGCCTCATTTAGACCAAATGGTGCCACAGTATTAAGTAACGTGATCCATTTCATTTCTTAGTAATGCCAACCGTACATCACCACCTCTACACCCCAGGGAAACTCTATCAATTCCACGTACCTGAAAACCCCTAGGGTTACAAGAATGAACCTCACGAAAGTGTCGAGCGATAGGTTGGAGTTTCTCCAAATCCAATGCATTAGAAGCGGACTTGATTTTGTTGACATGTTCCAACACCCATACTTTCAAGGGCCTGCTGGTCATGCCAACATAGATGAGATCACAGAGGCAAGTGGCAAAATATACCACAGCTACTGTATTGCATGTGATATTATACACAATTTTATAGTCTTTACCTCTATCTGAACTATAGAAATCAAAAACACGTGGAATATATTTGCACGCAGAGCAATTACCACAGTTGAATGAACCCCAAGGAGGACCCCTACTACCGAACGGATTAGGAGGGATACTGGGGATGTAATGGCTAGATGTCAAGAGATCCCTCAAGTTCTTAGATCGCCTCCATGTAATGGAGGGATAACTAGGAAGAATCCCTGCCAAATCACGATCAGTAAGAAGGACCCTCCAGTGCTTTTGTAGAATATCGTGGATCTCAGTGCAAAGTGGATTGAAAGTAGTGATAAATCTCACATTTTGGTCAATGTTATTCTTTTTAGGTCTACTCACCAGAAGTTCATCGCGAGTAGAGTGTTTAGCTCTAAGGTAACCCCTTTGGATATCCCTCTGATTATAACCTCGATTTTTGAACCTCATTGTCATATCAGATGCTTGGCGCTCAAAACTGCTGTCACTGGAGCAGATACGCCTTGCCCTCAAAAACTGGCCCACGGGTATAGCCTTCTTGACCTTAGGATAGTGTGCGGAGGAGGCATGAAGGAGAGAATTGGTAGAAGTTTTTTTCTGAAAAATATCGGTTGAAATAAAACCCCTATCATCCTTCATGATACAAATATCCAAAAACTCAACGCAGGTCTTGCTACATTTCCACGTTTAATGTTAAGGTCATTGGCATTAAGAGAAGCAAGGAAAGATTCTAAGATTCTTGTAGCTAGCAGAGAGCCAGGCCACACACCAAAAGGCCAAGAAGATGTGGAAGAATCCCAATCCATTGGTCTCCATAAAGTGAGAAGTCGCCAATAAATTAGCAAATCACACTCTGTGTCAATTCACGGAAAGAAAGGCCGGGCTGCACTTCCCTGCAGTCCCTGGCGCTCTCCCTATGCGATTCACCGCCATCTAAACAAGATCCTCCTAGAACCGCCCGCTGTGATATCTACAACAGAAAAAAAATAATCAAAATAATCAAAACAGGATGAAAATGAAAATTCACAGAAACAATCAACAAAATGACATTTATCTCCTTAACAAGATGCCACATACATGTACTTGGCAGTCGTTAAGGGGAAGTATGGAGCGGGATCACGGGCTGGGGTCGCTCCATACTTAGCGGGTATTCGCTGTGTAATATAGCCAACACCGCACTGCAACAAACAGAATAAAAATCACTTTGATTATGCCCGTTTAACCCCTTAGAGGTCACAGTCAATCACGACCACAGCATCTAACACATTAGAATGAGAGGGACGACCCCCTCCGACGTGCCATTGTCCCCACACGATGCTATAGCGGGACGCCGATGGTTATCAGTGCAGCCTGGGGGACTGATGAACGGTCTGCCATCTTTGTAATCCGGCAGGTCTTCATAGGTGGCTGTAAGGCTGGATTTACACGAGCGTGTGTGTTTTGCGCGCGCAATAAACGCGGTGTTTTGCGCGCAAAAAAGGTACTTAACAGCTCCGTGTGTCATCAGCATATGATGCGTGGCTGCGTCATTTTCGCGCAGCCGCCATCATTATGACACTCTGTTTGTATGTTTGCACCTGCTGCCTTTCTGTTTTCATTCATAGTTTTACTGCTGTTGCATGAATCTTCCGTGTGCTGCACGTGATTTTCACGCACTCATTGACTTCAATGGGTGCGTGATGCGTGAACAATGCACAAATATAGGACATGTCGTGCGTTTCACGAAGCGGACACACACTGCGTCAAAATCACTGACAGTCTGCACGGCCCCATAGACGAACATAGGTCCGTGCGAAGCGCGTGAAAATCAAGCACGTTGCACGGGCGTGTTACACGTTCGTCTAAATAAGCCCTGAGGCTGGATTCACACGAGCATGGCGTTTTTGCGCGCGTAAAAAATGCGACGTTTTGCGTGCATTGTAGTTGTGTGTGTCATGCGTTATGGCTGCGTGTCTGCGTTTTTTACCGACGTATGCCATGTGTTTTTCACGTGCGTAAATAAAACGCAGGGTGGAGTAATGGAGAGGGCATCCTACAAAAAGCAGTAGCTGTCACTATTATTGGGGTCAGTAGCTGTCACTATTATTGAGGTCAGTAGCTGTCACTGTTATTGGGGTCAGTAGCTGTCACTATTATTGGGGTCAGTAGCTGTCACTGTTATTGGGGTCAGTAGCTGTCACTATTATTGGGGTCAGTAGCTGTCACTGTTATTGGGGTCAGTAGCTGTCACTGTTATTGGGGTCAGTAGATGTCACTATTATTAGGGTCAGTAGCTGTCACTATTATTGGGGTCAGTAGCTGTCACTATTATTGGGGTCAGTAGCTGTCACTGTTATTGGGGTCAGTAGCTGTCACTGTTATTGGGGTCAGTAGCTGTCACTATTATTGAGGTCAAGCAGCTGTCACTATTATTGGGGTCAGTAGCTGTCACTGTTATTGGGGACAGTAGTTGTCACTATTATTGGGGTCAGTAGCTGTCACTATTATTGGGGTCAGTAGCTGTCACTATTATTGTGGTCAGTAGCTGTCACTATTATTGGGGTCAGTAGCTGTCACTATTATTGGGGTCAGTAGCTGTCACTATTATTGGGGTCAGTAGCTGTCACTGTTATTGGGGTCAGTAGCTGTCACTATTATTGGGGTCAGTAGCTGTCACTTTATTGGGGTCAGTAGCTGTCACTATTATTGGGGGTAGTAGCTGTCACTATTATTGGGGTCAGTAGCTGTCACTATTATTGGGGTCAGTAGCTGTCACTTTATTGGGGTCAGTAGCTGTCACTATTATTGGGGGTAGTAGCTGTCACTATTATTGGGGTCAGTAGCTGTCACTGTTATTGGGGTCAGTAGCTGTCACTTTATTGGGGTCAGTAGCTGTCACTTTATTGGGGTCAGTAGCTGTCACTATTATTGGGGTCAGTAGCTGTCACTATTATTGGGGTCAGTAGCTGTCACTATTATTGGGGTCAGTAGCTGTCACTATTATTGGGGTCAGTAGCTGTCACTATTATTGGGGTCAGTAGCTGTCACTATTATTGGAGTCGGTAGCTGTCACTATTATTGGGGTCAGTTGCTGTCACTATTATTGGGGTCAGTTGCTGTCACTATTATTGGGGTCAGTAGCTGTCACTATTATTGGGGTCAGTAGCTGTCACTATTATTGGGGTCACTATTGCTGTCACTATTATTGGGGTCAGTAGCTGTCACTATTATTGGGGTCAGTTGCTGTCACTATTATTGGGGCCAGTAGCTGTCATTATTATTAGGGTCAGTAGCTGTCATTATTATTGGGGTCAGTAGCTGTCCCTATTATTGGGGTCAGTAGCTGTCACTATTATTGGGGTAGTAGCTGTCCCTGTTATTGGGGTCAGTTGCTGTCACTGTTATTGTGGTCAGTAGCTGTCAGTATTATTGGGGTCAGTAGCTGTCAGTATTATTGGGGTCAATAGCTGTCACTACTGTGGAGATGTGGAGTCAAAAAATGAGCAGGTATAAAGCATGGAAACATTGCCCATAGCAACCAATCAGATCACTAGAAAAATAGAAAAATAAAACCAGGAATCTGATTGGTTGCTATGGACAACTCCTCTATGTATTTTTAATACTAATATATTTCTCTATAAAGCAGGGGTCCTGTAGGTAAGGGGGAGGGGGGCACTGTCACATTAACCCCTTCCCGCAAAATGACGTGTCTGGTACTTCGGTATTGCAAGTAACTTACTGCAGTCCTATGTACCAGGCATGTCATGACTTTAAACTGTCGCTTATGTAAAGCGACATAGTGACAGAACCGGCAAATCAGATCTAAAGCAGAGTTGCCGGGCAGAAGATGCCGGCATGGGACCAATCAGAATGGTCCAGTGCCCTAAGCGCTGTGATTGGCCAGTCTGTACTGACTGGCCAATCACAACGCAGACGTATTGTTTTACCGGCATCTCCTGCTCTGTGAGGTCTCAACTGTGTCCTGGAGTCTGACAGAGCCAGATGCTGTGTAGATAGGGATGAAAATTGAACATAGAGCCGGCGATCAGTCCCCTCACCAGCTGATAAAACACTACAACCACCATCATCTGGTGATCAGTGTCATCAGACCTGTCCTCAGTCCTGTCCTCAGTCCTGTCATCGCCTCTCATCCCCTGTACACAGCTGTATACCCCTAGATTGCCCACTGCCCGAGGTCCCAGTTAGGTAGCAATGACACCTCTCATTTAGAATTTGGTAGGTAGGTAGGGTATCCCCACTTTCAAATACAGCAGGGTCACTGGTGGATGCTCCGCTCCTATTGTTCAGTTTAAATATTTTTTTAAAAATACAACGGTCATCAGACCTTTCATCGCCTGTCATCATCGCCTGTCATCGTCTGTCATCAGAGCTGTCATCGCCTGTTATCAGACCTGTCATCCAACCTGTCATCAGACCTGTCATCGCCTGTCATCGCCTGTCATCAGAGCTGTCATCTCCTGTCATCAGACCTGTCATCGCTTGTCATCTCTAGTTAGAAATATAAAATATGGCCCAAAGGCTTTACACCACTGATGTGACAAACCAAATGTTATTCTCAGATACAGACTCAGCAGGTGAAAGTGAAGCAGTTTGTGATTTCATCTGAATCTAGAGAAACTGACTCTGAACCCCCCGTCAGCGCGGAAGAGTCGCAGGTCCTGCTATGCCCGGATTATCACGGGTAGCTGCAGATAATTATAGCCCCAAGTGCCTGATTTTACAGCCTCCTCAGGTATCAATTTGATGCCACAGGGTTCGAGGCCATTGATTTTTTTTCCTTTTTTTTTTTCTGACTCCCTAATAAATTTATTGGTTGAGCAGACGAACATCTATGCTGCTCCGTTTATCTCCAAAAACCCTGACCCCCTACTATGCCAGAGGCAAAAATTGTACACGAACAAATGCAGCAGAGCTGTATACATTCTGGGGCATGTTTAAGTTTTGGCATTATAAAAAGCCCCCTATTAGAGATGACTGGTCCTCTGATATATTATATAGCCCCCCCTCTCCACCGCACAATAATGAGCAGGACACGCTTTGCGGCGATAATTAAATTCCTGCATTTTAGTGATAACAGTCGCTGCCCCCCCCCCCCCCCAGATGCCCTGAATTTTGACCGTTTTTTTAAAATAAGGCCAATAATTGACCATTATTGTCAAACCTTTTCCCAAAATGATATCCCTATACAGAATATTGCGGTGGATGAATCCCTTGTTTGTTTTGAGGGAAGGCTCAGGTTTAGGCAGCACCTTCCAAAAAAAAGGGCCCGGTACGTTATTAAATTATATAAAATCTGTGGGAGTGCCCCCGGGTATACCCATCGCTTCAGGGTGTATGAGGGAAAGTACTCTAAAATTGATCCCCTGAATGCCCCCCCTTCCTAGGAGTCAGCGGGAAGATTTGTGTGGGACCTTGTGCATCTGCTGCTTGGCAAAGTGTACCATTTATATATAGATCATTTATACTATAGTGTCCCGATGGTTTAAAGTCCCTGCGGCACAATCCGGAAAAACCATAAAGGTCTCCCCAAAACTCTGCTAGGACAGTCGTTAAGGGTGGGAGAGAGCAGGGCCGTCTGCAGCGAAGATCTGCTGCTCCTCAGATACAGAGACAGAGGAGACGTCCTGATCCTGACCACCATTACTAATGGCAGCCGGAGCCTTGTCCCTGTATGCGGATCCACCACCCAATCCCGCAAACCCTTGTGTGTACAATAAATTTATGGGTGGCGTTGATGTTTCAGATCAAGTCATCAAACCACACAGCGCCATGCGCAAAACAAGGGTATAGTATAAGAAGCCGTACCCGGCCAACATTTCATCACAGAAGCCCCCCCCTCCCCCCACTGAAAAAAAACCAGAAGCCCCAGAAAAGACGTCACGTGGTCAAAACAGGAGGGACACGCGATATATGTGCAAAACGTCCCCCACAAACCTCAGATTGTCTCTCCAGTGTTTTCAAATTTACGACACTTCTTTAGACTTTTAATTTTCTTTTTTTTAAATTCTTCATCCACCTTCAGTCTTCCATATTGGCCATAACATTATGTTTTCACTGACAAGTCCTTTACCTCATTGTAATATTAGTAAAAACCAAAAATAAAGTAAGTATTCTCCCTATACCCAATACACTATGCCCTGTAGGCAGCTGGAATAGTAATGGAGGGAGTGACCCCCTTACTCGGGTTGTAAAGCTGGGTGAGAGGATAAAATGCAGAGTAGATCTGTTACCTCAGAAAAAAAATAAATTCATATGTATTTTCTGGGCTGCATTTTATGGAATGGTGGGTGGGTTGGCAGTGGGACCTGCCATTCCACCTCCCTCCAGTGCGGGATTTTCAGGCTGCCAACTTCACAACTAATAATTCTTACTATACCCCTAGATGAATACCATGAGAGGTGTCCGTCACATAGTCACAATTCTCACTATACCCCCAGGTAAATTCCTTGAGGGGTGTAGCTTCAAAAATGCGGGTGGCTGCCCGCAGCAATCGGCGGCCAGCCGTGCCCGCAATCATGGGCAGTGATTACGGGCACAGCCGTGTGAATGAGGTCTTAATATGTGTCCACATACACCAGTAACTTCTAACATGTTAAGCTCTGTGGTGAACGTCCAGCCTATAGACTGGGAAAATCTCCAGAGATATAAAACACGTTCGTTGTGTGAACAGGGCCTTGAGACAATCTGCGCAGGGCCTGGAATTCTCTCTTTGGTGTTCTTTGAATCCCTGTGTCATGCTCCGCCCCCTCAGGTCCTGTGCTCGGAATAACACAGTGTATCGGTTTTGTCTGGAATGTTCCTTTAACAAATTTCTGCAATTGACACATTGTCTGGGCAAGGTCCAAGGGGGCAGAGGGTGGGTAGTGGAGTGGTTATTTCCTCACATTTATGGGGGGGATCCCCTTTTAATAGTGTTTGGATTGGATATTGGATATTCTCTACCTGCCATACATGTGATTTAGGACATACAACACATTGACCCTACCTCAAGTTTTATTGTTGTCATGTCCGACATGGAAGATTAGGGCTGGATCTTGTGTATTTGTGGTTTGGGGTGTGTGGTCGGATAAAACCGTCTCACGTCACCGTCCACGATGGTCCTCTTTATACTCCAGAGTCCTGGTTCTTCTCCCTCTTGGAGATGGTGAAGCTTTTCCAGGTAATTGTTATAGATAAACTCTAAGAAAAGAAACACATATCCACATTATAAACCCCATGATTGTAGAGATGAATAATAACGTTATTACGAGGTCCGTTATACGAGGTGATAATGAGGTGACGTCTACTGACCTGCATATTCTGATAGTAGCTCAATACATTCACCAGATTGAGGACCAACATCGACCACTCCATGATCTTTGCTGTCATTTCACTGATCTGTGAAAAAATATCAAAATTAATACATTAAAAATTGCACAAAACAAGAACTTTCCGCCCGGGCCGAGGTTTTGCTGCATTCATGTTTATTGCATGGAGTCATGTGACTGACGGCGATGCCAAAATGGACCTGACCCGTTGTCATGTGACACCATATCCATTACATTGCGGGCGTCACGATCACCATGATGCTGAGAATAAGCACAAAGATTATAGGTCTAATTGTTTTCCTATAGAACGGCTTCTAGGGGTGCAAATAAAATCTATCCAATGATCAGGAATATTTGATAATCTCATTAATGCCGGATTAAAGGAATTTTACATCCACTGGTTTGTACCAGCGGCTCAGCATGTCAATAACTTGATATTATGTATGAGATATACTGTACATACCTTTACACATTGATCTCCAGCACACAGGTGGGTGTATACGGATACCCTACCTCCAATGACTGTATTGGAATTTCGTATTGCCGCTCTCCGTTCCACCCAGAAGACGTAAGAATGCCCAAGGATCCATATGACGGGGCGTGAACCTAGAAAGAAACAAACATAATTCAAAATCAAATCCGGACGGATATAACCAGCGAAACAATTTGAACGCCACCGCCCGATACGCAGAACATGCTCATCAGATAGGCCGAAACCGCTGGCCGTGGTAGCGGCTCCAATGCGGAATGAATGTGTTTCGAAATCCTTGAGGGGAAAGCCAGCACGAGTTAAGGCTGACCGAAATATTGCAGTGAACTGGAACCTACCTAGTGAGCGGTATTTCCATCGGCATGGGAGAAAAATTGGGTACCTGACACACGAACATCTGTATAAAGCGTGACGGCCCAGACAGGGCAGGCTGGCCCAGGAACCGGCCTTAAAGATACCCAACAACATCTGCCGAATATGTCTGTCTTGGATTTCCGTATGGGGAATCGAATCCCAGAGCTGGATAACGCCACATCATTTGCTAACAAACCGCCCGGGCGGGCCGCCCACATGGCAATCAATTTCCGAAATCCGTAACGCTGCAAAAAAGGCCAAAGCAAAGGCCGCTGTAAACAAGGATATTTCAAAATGGGAAGAACAAACGTCCTTAAGGACCTGTAACAACTTTATGAGGATGGGGACGGAAACAGGGCGTCTAGGGCAGAGCGAACGGTAAACCTGCCAATTAAAACGTGAAAGGGCGTCAGCTACATTATTTTGAACACCGGGAATATATGACAGGCCCTAATTTGAATGTTGTGCTGCAAGCATTTTAAAACCAAACGTCTAATTAAAACCACAACCGGCGCAGAAGAGGAAGTTAAATGGTTAACGGCATGAACCACGCTGGCATTATCAGACCAGAACACCATAGATGAATTTGCTAACTTCTCACCCCACAACTCTATCAATATATTCGTTCCTTGCTATTTTTTCCCTGGTATCGTCAGACAAATGCGGACCGAGGGGGGGGGGGGATACCGCAAAAATAAGTATCCCTGAAGGCGGGTAGCGACGGGGATGCCATGGACGTGGATGCCTCCACTAGCGTTTTACCTGCCTCCACCTGCGAGGCCGGCACGGATGGAGTCGCTGGGGCTCCCGCCAACAGGGATCGCAACACATTAAAAACATCAACATCAGACGTTCCCTCTGAACCCCAAGCCCGAAGGCAGTCATACTCACCGTGTCCTGATGCCGATACCGGGACCACAGCCATCGAGGGTGTCGGTAGAGGTACAGGTGCTGCGGGTGATACTGGTACCACCGCAACGATTGGTCTTGCTGAGCGACGGCGAGCAGAGGCACGGTTGCTATGGCGACGTCGGTCATGGCTGTCCCGCAGACTGCCGAGGTGTGGCGACACAGTGCGTGAGCTCTCTGACCTTGAACTGTAGCTTGACCTTGATGGCGACCTCCTATGCCGCTTACGATGTCTAGTTGACCGTCGAGATTAGCGGCGCCTGGATGAACGGCGAGAACGGGATGTCCGGTTGGTATCCCTTGAGCTAACCGAAGAGGCCCTCTCAGTATTCTCTGCCAGGAGGTAAGCCAGAACCCAAACCTGCGGATATGACGAACGCAGGCCGTGTAGGGGGAGGTGGTGGTGGTTGCTGCACCCTAGGTAGCTCCTGTTCGCAGGGGAAGAAGTCCTCTTCACTGTCCCACACGGAGCCATCATCCCCGTCGTTCAACGGAGGGGGGGGCGGAGTCTCATGCCATCTCCCCTGCTACAGTACCTGGGAGGGAGTGCTGAGCGGCTATCCCCCCAGATGCAGTACCTGCTGTTCTCCTTAACGCTGGTGAGCCCCCCTCGGCAGATCTACTGTATGCGTTGGTGGAGTGCGGGTGGTCGTGCTCCTCGTGGCACCGGGGCGAGGCCTAGCACGGCCCAAGCTGGTGGGAGATGTCAGACCCGACGATGGAGGAATGACATCCTCGTCGGGCCCCTTAGCCACCTCTTGCTATACTTGCGGCGAGAGTGCGGTGTGCGCATGTGCGGCCTGTCTAGCCGACAGTGAGCGAACTCTACTGTCGCCGGAGGGGGATAGACGTGCCGGCGGCCTGGAGCGGCGGGAGGATCGTCGCGCAGGGAGTGTGCTAGGTAGGGAAGACGCCGGTGCCACAGTCTCTTGACCATACAGAACCCTCGTCCTGCATCCGGATACGGATAATTTCTTCAAGCTCCTCCTGGTCCATGACAATCAGTTAAGTGTACTCACAAATTTGTAATAACAAATCCCTGCGCAGTAACGGCCAGAAGAGGAAGATGTCTTCCCTCCTTGCTCTTATAAACCCAGAATGGGGAGGGTGTGAAAGACCGCCCTATATCCCCCAAAAAAATGCCCTATAGGCGGGTACCCCATACCCTATAGGCCCCACTAATGTAAACACTACATGGAACAATCCCCCTAGCATAACGTGGCTTAGTTAACCCCTTCATTGCCACCCAGTCATGGGCACAACGGCCAATAAGCCTGAGTGCCTTCAATTACGATGTCTGGTATACGAGGTGATAATGAGGTGACCTCTACTGACCTGCATATTCTGATAGTAGCTCAATACATTCACCAGAATGAGGACCAACGTCGACCACTCTATGATCTTTGCTGTCATTTCACTGATCTGTGAAAAAATATCTAAATATCAAAATTAATACATTAAAAATTGCACAAAGAAAAAACTTTCCGCCCGGGCGGAGGTTTTTCTGCATTCATGTTTATTGCATGCAGTCATATGACTGACTGCGATGCCAAAACGCACCTGACCCATTGTCATGTGACACCACATCCATTACATTGCGGACGTCACGATCAAAATGGTGCAGAGAACGAGCACAAAGATTATAGGTTCAATTGTATTCCTATAGAACGGCTTCTAGGGTTGCAAATAAAATCTATCCAATGATCAGGAATATTTGATAATCTCATTAATGCCGGATTAAAGGAATTTTACGTCCACTGGTTTGTACCAGCGGCTCAGCATGTCAATAACTTGATATTATGTATGAGATATACTGTACATACCTTTACACATTGATCTCCAGCACACAGGTGGGTGTATACGGATACCCTACCTCCAATGACTGTATTGGAATTCCGTATTTCCGCTCTCCGTTCCACCCAGAAGACGTAAGAATGCCCAAGGATCCATATGACGGGGCGTGAACCTAGAAAGAAACAAATAAACTTATTGCAAAATCAAATCCGGACGGATATAACCAGCGAAACAATTTGAACGCCACCGCCCGATACGCCGAACATCCTCATCAGATAGGCCGAAACCGCTGGCCGTGGTAGCGGCTCCAATGCGGAATGAATGTGTTTCGAAATCCTTGGGGGGAAAGCAAGCACGGGTTAAGGCTGACCGAAATATTGCCGTGAACTGGAACCTAGTGAGCGGTTTTTCCATCGGCATGGGAGAAAAATTGGGTACCTGACACACGAACATCTGTATATATTATGTATGAGATATACTGTACATATCTTTACACATTGATCTGCAGCGCACAGGTGGGTGTATACGGATACCCTACTTCCAATGACTGGTAATTTATTATATAGAAAAATAACGTATATTATGTTTATTAAGTGTCTTATAGGATTTACTACACTTTTATGTGAGATAAATGTTAATATAATAGATATATAGCAAGGACAGTACCGCTGCTTTCTATTCAGCATCTTCCTGCAAGAAGCTGAACAATGTTACCAGATGACGCTGTGTTACACCAGCATGTCGCCATCTGACGGCCAAGATCAGAAAATGAAGGGAAATGATCACTTCAGTATCTGATGTTTCCTACATGTGAACCTAAAGACAAGGACAATTGGATTCCATTCAAATATTATTTAAGAAAGGATACAGAAAACCACTAAGGTCACGGCCATTATGCAGGACGCTAGAGGTTACAGCAAATCTTATGGAACTAATCACTAATTTACCCTCAGAACTTCCCAATAAATCCTAAATAACGTGTTCTGATATTATAACCACAGAGACATAATGGATATAGAGGTTGGTCTCCTGCTTGGGACTCCTCTCTGTTAGATGGAGCAGACACACATCTACTACATGGTCGTCCATTCATTCGAATAAGCCATGTAATACCACTTTAATGTGTGGCCACACGGGGATCACCGCTGATCATGATCAACACTGGTTCAGCTGCCGGAAACACAGTGATCAGCTGATTACCAGCGGGTCCCTATTTAGGGCAGATGGGACAACCCTATTAACATAAAACATTTATTAACTTACCGAAAACATAGCCATCACGGCCGTCCCAACGCATGATGACCATCCAATTGCCAGGAGTATCTTTTGAATCAAGGTCTGACGATCCCCAAAGGCTTCAGCATGGAAATGACGAACTTATAATGTAGAAACGTCAGACCCAGAGCTGAAAAATAGAAAATGAGCCAAATAAATCCTGTACCATGTGTAAAACAACCTAATAACATCTATGAAGCGCGGACCAAGCGCTAAACCCAAAAAGAAACCTACAATAATGGACGGAACATTTATCTGCATCGTCTGATCCGGACAATTATTATCAATTGAGATTAACAAAACTTTATTTCTTTTTTACAAAAATCTGATTACTGCTGCATGAAGAGAATATTATAATCACTTCCGTGATTGTTACTTACAGTCAATGGCCATTCCTATGAATCCCATTCTAAACAGGATATTTTCGGGAAAGACATTTCCAGTTTTTCGCGTTTCACTGTAAAACAAAAAAGAAAACGCTCAATGTTAAATAATATGGAAAAATTGTCAGAATTGTTTCATCTTAACAATCAGCAGTCTGATAATCTATAGGACTGAGGGGATGATGTACATTAGTGGGGGGGGCATGGTTGTTGATAACAGTCAGTGTGTAGCCACCAGAGAGCCAGGCCACACACCAAAAGGCCAAGAAGATGGAGAAGAGACTGCATGTATACCATTATAAGCCCATCAACAACTTAGCTAGGGATAACCTAACATTAAAATTGACACAGAACAAACTTGTTTCCTTTTAACATGGGTTGACTCGGGGTCGGCCACAGCTTTTTTTAATAAATACTAATATTGAAAATAACATTAACTTTTAAAGTAAACACCCGTATGCCAGCCGCCAACATAAGTGGGCATGTAGGTCATTTACCTTACAAAACCGCCATAAGGAGGACCTGTACTCACACTACATGTGCCTCTGCCCCACCACGACCCCCAGCCAATAGGAAAAGTGCCTGCTCAATCCCATCCTGCAGACCGGACAGGAATATATTCAGGCCAATATCTGTAAGGTGAACTCCGTCTGACAGTAACAGGCATCTGTTGTCACCCTCCAGTTGTCTGTGCCTGATCACTACTCCCCCCCTTTCTCCCACAAAGCGAGATACACGTGTATTCAGGAGCATCCGGCCCCTCTCAATTGCATTACCACCCCGGGCCCCGTGCCACACTGCCCTGGGGATTACTTCTAAACATACAAGCACGAGCTCCGGAAGAAGGAAGCAAACTACTCAAGGTCTGACTGGATTAGGGCAATCAACTCACCAAGGCGCACTGAGCATAAATCATTCCCCCCAATGTGTAGAACCAAAACCGTCGGCACCAGCCGGAGCCGACTAATATCCACCACTTCCGGTAAGGTCTGCAACGATCTTAGGCCCCTCAGGCCGCTCCAATAGATCTCTGCATCCTGGAATCCAAGTGATTTTCCCCCGAGCCCTATAGCTGCTCTCCGTTCAGCCCAAAAAACATATGAATGGCCCATTATCCATACTGACGGCCGGTAATCTAGAAAATAAAAGAAATTAGTGCAGAACCAAATCGGGGCGAACGTAACCTGCAAAGCCATCAGAGCGCCAGTGCCCTATACGTGAAATGAGTGGGTGCCAAAGTTCCCAGGGGGAGGCCGACAGATGACAATGCCTTTTTAAATACTGCAGAGAACTGAAATTTTGTAAGGGGGCTGCCGTCAATATGCGTCATAAACTTAGAGCCACAGTTACGCAAACTTAAGTAGGAAGATGCTAAAGCAACAGGGCAACCCGCACCCCCGATTGCCCACAACGAAACCCAGCAGCCCCTGCCAAAAATATCGGTCTTCGATCATCAATGTATTCTAAAACCTTGGCCGGATTCAGACAAACTAACGTCCTCAAATAAAAGGCAGCCCGGCCGCGTAGCACTATAGGGAACTAACTCAGGTATCCGCAGAGCACCAAAAAAGGAAAAAGCCACGGCTAACAGGGCCGAGTCAAACATAGAAGCACATACCTCAGGTAAACAATGCAAAAGTTTTAACAGAATTGCAAAAGAAATCGGATGCCTAGATTGGAACTGCCGACTTCTTCCACCCCTTAATGGACTGCAAAATAAAGAAGGATTTTGTGACATTGGCCCACCCATGAAGCTTAAAGAAAAATGCCAGACCCATAAGGTGACGAAGCGCAACTGCTCAGCCAAACCCGACAAATATTCCATAATATAGGCTAAACGAGGATGTTCCGGAGGAGGTGGTGGGGGGGTTTACAAATGCACCTGTTGCCCAAACACAGAAGGCAGTTGTTATGCTTGCTGTAACCATACACACAAAAAGGCAGCCTAGGAATGTTTGACATTGTTTTGTTACTAAGTGTCTATGCCACGGTGACAATATACATTTGAGCACCTAAATATATACCTGTATTGTTCAGACCATAAGCTCTCCTTGAGTGCAAATCTTTTGCATTATACAAACAAGCAGCTTAACCACAAATGGAACAAAACGCAAAACTGCGATACAATAAAAACAGAAACTTTCAGGGCAGCAGTCACATCCGCAATTCAAATGAAATAAACCAATTATCCATCAAGTAAAAGACTAAAACTAATGACACGCTGATCTTTGAGTGATGTCACCAGCTTCTATTGTGTGCTTGTAGGAGACGAGGAAACGTTATTACTAGTATAATACAAAGAAATTCTAAAAATATATCAATCTACTATAAAGCCAAGTTGCCAAATGTTTTTTTCCTTTTAAACCTTTTTTCTAAACGGTAGGAAATGATGGGCCCTGTTATCTAAATGCTGTTTTATTAAGGCATGTTTATTCAAACACACAGGTATCCTGCATTAGAAATGTATGATAACTTCTGGTACCTATAAATTACTATTCAGCACCTAGAATTTGAAACTAGTAAGGCAACAGCAGTGTAATTTACTACAATATTACTTTTTTTTGTATCCACAACTTACAGCGAGGGCACGCACGCACGCAGTAACAATCACTGGTCCAAGTCGATATCAGAGTGGTCTGCCGGGGGAGTCTCAGTAGCAGCCGACACTGCTCAGGGCTCTCTTTGTATATAGCTATGTGACAAAAACATTTTTTAATCCTTAACATGTGATACTCTGCTCATCTTCATCCTTATCACTGCCTGATCCCATGTGTCCTTTCTTATGTGCCAGCTGTGACTATCCCACTGTATTTTATCCAGGAGATACCTTACATAGCCAGGTATGGAGTTGTTACCTCGTCTTATCTCATCAATAATACGTCTACAAAACTGTTATACGGGTTATAGGGTGTTGGCTTTCTAAAAACATGAAAATATGGATGGATTATAGAAGTGTATCTAAAAATATATGTGTTTAGACCTTACCACAGGTTCTATTGTTAATGGCAATGCCTCCTTACACACATTTCCATTTTGGATAAGGTGCTATAGGCAATAGGTAATAGTGCTATATGTTCTAGAGCAGATGTGACCTCCCTGTAGATCTACAGATGCTGTTTTCTTACAAGTCCCAGCAAGAATCATATTAAATGTGGAACTCAATACAGAGGTCGGAAGAGAACACAGAAGCTTGTAAGTCTCACACAAGCCTCTATCATGGCATACTGAGACTTGCAGTTCATCATCTGTAGCTGTAGAGGGCAGAACTAAACAATACCTGCCCGCTAATTTTGTGAGCAATTCTAAATGTGTTTTCAGCATTTTAATGATAGGTAGAGTTTGTTAAGATCTACATTAATCACGTTATATAACTAGGAATAATTTACAGTCGCTGTAAGGGTGTCAGTGCACTGTGTTTTTAATCTGATGGTATATCATCTGGCGCAGTGAACTGGTGGCTGGTTTTTCCGCTCAATCCCTACTTTGTTTACGCTGCTTGACATTTTCCTCCTGGGAAGAAAAGCCGTTTGTGTGTCCGTTCGCTGCAGTCACTGAGCCGTTCTGGTAATCTTTCCTTCGGGAAGAGGCTTTCATGTATGTCTCAATGTAGAAATTGGGAAAGAGGATGATGAGAGAGATCATGTATCAGTTCTGGAAATACAGCCATCCCATGGGGAATGCACAGCGCCAAATCATTGCACAGCTGGTCTGAGTCAGTGTTAGGACGAACTGGGTCAGCTGGCACTGGGTGATGTATTTCTTCCACCACAGATAAGGTCGCATGGCTGGTATAGCTGATAGTCCGTAGTAAAAGTACATGATGACATGGATAAAGCTTTTGAGAGTAGCACCAAAGTAGGAGTGTCCACAAGGCACCCAGTTCATGACAAACCACCAGTTGTTTAGCATGGACGCATGGTGATAGACATGTAGGACGGTGATCTGGTGGTTGTTCGTGCGGAGAATAAAGAAGAAAGTGTCCATGAATTCAATGAGCTTGGAAATGTAGTACCACCAGAGGACTCGAGTTATCTTCATGTCTGCATCACCTCCACTGTGAGTGTCCTGGCAGAAAAAGACTATCCTCCTTTCCCATACTCCTGTTACCAGCTCATAAAACATGTACAGCGAGAGCAGTGTAAGGCCAATGTTATAAACTACAAGAATCCCTCTGCAGGAAACTGGTGGTCTGTTTTTCCTGTACTTCGGTCCTAAATAAATACAGGACGGTGCAAACAAATGAGGGGATGTAATTATCTAACATGAACCATCCTTTCACTCGCGGGTCTCTTGGTCCAAGCAAGTTGTCTATATATACATTCACTGCTTTATCCATGGCCTCCATTTCTTAAACCGTTCTTTGGCTGCAGTCCGGGTACCGTTATATTCCCAGCGGCTTCACTTTCCTGTACGACTCCTGGCTCAGAGGAGGCACTAGCTGTGTGTGACTCTGCTCCAATTGCATCTTTTTAACCGACAAGGCTGAAACGAACAGGGATTGTAATTTCTATCCCTAAAAAGGAAACCGGGACCCTCGGTTTTCTCTAGGGAAAGTGGAACACCAAGTAGAAATTGGCATTGCGGTGACGCAGGGGGGCCAACAAAGACAAAATCGTCTAAATAGTGCGTAATGGACGCAGTGCCGATTTGCTCCTGGAGAACTGATTCAAGCAACAAACTAAACACCTCGAAATAAAAGCATGAAATTGAACAACCCATGGGAAGGCACATGTCATAGTAATATTGGCCCTCTAGCTGGCAACCCAATAAATGAAAGCAATCCTCATGGACCGGCAACATCCGGAACGCTCACTCGATGTCAGATCATAAGGGCCCTGCACCCGGAACTACAAACTAAATCGACAACTCGATCGAACAAAACATAAGACACCGCTGCAATATCCTTGCGAATACCGTCATTAACAGAACGAGCCTTAGGGTATGACAAGTGGTGAATTAAACAAAATGTTTCCACCTCCTTTTTAGCAACCACCCAAAGAGGTGAAACACGGAGATTAGGAAAAGGTAAAAAATAAAAAGTTCCCGCCATGCGACCTAAACTCACCTCTGTCCCAACCTTGTCCTTCACAACAGCTGGAAATTCGTTAGCTGACTTTAAAGAGGCTGTCACCAGATTATAAGCGCCCTGTCTCCTACATAATCTGATCGGCGCTGTAATGTAGAGAACAGCAGTGGTTTTTATTTTGAAAAAAGATCATTTTTGAGCAAGTTATGAGCAATTTTAGATTTATGCTAATTAGTTTCTTAAAGACCAACTGGGCGCGTTTTTACTTTTGACCAAGTGGGTGTTGTACAGAGGAGTGTATGGGGCTGACCAATCAGTGACCAATCAGCGACCAATCAGTGACTAATCAGCATCATACACTTCTCATTGTTCCAGCCCAGCATGATCCACAGCACAGTGTGATTGTGCAGTGAAAGAAGCTGGGCTGGAACAATGAGAAGTGCAGGACGCTGATTAGTCACTGATTGGTCAGCCTCATACACTCCTCTGTACAACACCCACTTGGTCAAAAGTAAAAACACGCCCAGTTGTCTATTAAGAAACTAATTAGCATAAATCTAAAATTGTTTTGTTTATAAGTTAGTCAAAAATTATTGTTTTTCAAAATAAAAACCACTGTTGTTATTTACATTACAGCGCCGATCAGATTATGTAGGAGATAGGGCGCTTATAATCTGGTGACAGAGCCTCTTGAAATTACGCTAAAACATTAACGTAGGGCTGTAAACAAAAGGTATGAAGAAACCAAACATAAAACCGGTTCTAAGTAGGGCAGCTTCTCCCATCTTGAGGTACTGATCTAGCCACTGCCACATCGCGCTGACACGTACCGGGGTCCTCAACCCTGCTAAAGTATTGCGGCCTAGCGCGGGGGGTGCACAACGTGAGCAGCGCACGGTAGCATGGCTACCCCCGCAGTCAGAGCATTCATGCTTAAATTTGCATGATCCGTAGAACTTGCAATGCCCTTCATTGAAGAGCCAGCAAGATCCGGATCTGCACAGCGCCGGGCCCCCAACCCGGGAGAGGAACTGGTAAAGCACCCGGAGGAGGGGGCAGCGGAATGAAATAAACGCTGTGACATCATCATTCGCAACCAGAAGTCGCTTTATTGTCCCAACCTATTTCAGGATGTTGCACCATTCTCCGTCTAAATTCCTCATCATAACGCCACCACGCAGCGCCCCCGTGCGTCTTGTAAGCGCTGAAAATTGTGTCTAAGTACACAAATAACTGAAAGTATTTATCAGGGAACCTCTGCGAAACGACACACCCTAAGACCGCAAACGCCTGTAGCCAGTTATTAAACGTGCGTGCCATTTTTGGTTTTGATTGAACCCCCCTCTCAAAACGCTGCTCCTTATCGATGGTCACCGAATCCACTGACACCAGGGACCAAATATCCACATATTCATTTTTACATATTTTCTCCCTGGTGTCATCAGACAAGTGAGCGCCGAGGGGAGCAATTCCACAAAAATACGTATCCCTAAACGCAGGTAGCACAGGAGTAGATGTAGAGGTGGAAGCCTCAACCAAAGACTTTGCCGCTACTGGTGCAGGTACACAATCGACCTGCGGTTCGGTGCTGCCCGTCAACAAAGATTTTAAAACAGACAGTAAATCAACATCAGATGCATTATTAGTGTGCCATGTCTGGAGGCAGTCATACTCACCGGGTCCAGAAATAGAAGCGGTATGGAGCGTCGGCGGTGGAATAACAGGTGCCTCAGGTAACAATGTCAGTGTAGCTGAGGCAGTTGGTACCATGGAACGAGAAGATCCCACGGGCGTGTGGGCCCTACTTGACGAGGCGTGGCTGCTTTCGGAAGTGCCACGGTTATGGGACTGGCCATGAAGTAGCCCTACACCTGGAGTAGTGGCGATGAGAGCGACGTGAACTGTGACGCCATGAGGAGTGCCTGTGCCGTGACATGGATCTGTACCTAGTCGACCCCTCGCGTGAGTGTGACGACCGTGAAGCTGAGTGGTCGGTGGGAATCACATACGCCGGGCCCAAATCTTTATGAAAGAACACTGACACTTCAACGTTCTTTGATGCCATAGTAGAAGTGGCAGGAGGAGCCTGTTCGGTGGGAAATAGATCCTCACCACTATCACATAGAGAAAACATGGATTCGTCCTCTAGGAGGCGGTGGGGATAAATCGTGCCATGTGTCCCTCACATCATCTTGGGGGACTGGCACGCTGCGGCCTGCAGCCGTAGAGGCCGTTAAAGGTGCAGGTTTGCGGGCAGGGGGAATAGGGGGCGCCCCTGGGCAATTCCGCAAAGCTTGCTGTATTGGAAGCCAGGCTTGCGGTGACACTAACTGACTGAATGGCCGCCAGGCAGGGCCTAGCCCGGCCCATCCCTGTGGGAGCTGCTAGGCCAGGAGAGGGGGGAACATAGTCAAGCACCACAGCCACTGAACGGAGGCATGGTGATCCCTGCAGAGCCAGTGGGGGAGTGGCAGTAGCGGACTGGTAGGGATAGTTAACAGGCGTCCCTGGGACATGGGGAGCTGACTCAGATGTTCTGAAGGGGACAGTCTCACAGGCGGCTGAGACTGACATGCCTACTGCCGCACTGGGTGCACAGCGGGGGCCGCGGGAGAAGAGGAAGCTGGCCGGCAAGTCTCATGCAGCAGAGGCTGCAGCCAGCCGGGGCCTTCCTGAAGCAGCCGACGACGGATAGACTCCTCCATGATTGTTCTCTTGCCGGTACGTAGTCTCGCGAGATTACGGCCAAAAGAGGCCGAGGCGCTGGAATCCTTCCCTTATATCATCTAGGAGGAAAGAGGGGGTGAATATCATAACCCCTCCCCTGGATGGAGGGGGGATGAGTCGGCCGATAATGTAAGGCCCGTGTTAACCCCTGCAATGGTGGACCCGGGACGGACCTAATCCCTAGATGGGGTGCAATTATTTTAACAATTGGGGTGCAATTAATAATCCCAATCCGTTGATCTCCATAATAGTGAAAAGTCGCCAATAAATCAGATAATCGTACTCTCTGTAAATTCACGGAAAGAAAGACTGGGCAGCTGTCAGGGGAATATGTATAACCCCTCATCATCTCTCTGTGACATCAGCACGGCTCGACGTCCTCGGCGGGGAAGATCATTTAGATAATGATGGCGTAGAAGAAGAGAATGGTTGTCGCTCAGAAGATGACGAGGGCGATCTCCGCCGACTGTGCCTGCGCCCACCTCCAGATCTGTGTTTCCTCCCTCTTCTTGACGATTCCTTTGCCAAACCTGAAAGAGAAAAAAGGGACAAGGCAGAAGCGTGACCAACATCACATTGATCCCCCTTGGCACCAACAGCATGCGCCACATCCCTGCTCGGACCCTCCTGCTGTGGGCCAGAACTGGACGGTACATTCAATAAAGGACACAGTTGTGCAGGAGACCATAGCCCTGGCTGAGACCGGACAACTTCTTCTATGGCTCTTGTCCTCTGATAGGGGGTTAGGCCATGCAATGCCCTCGCTGCAGCGCCCCTGCGACGTCTCCTCTGCCCGGGCCTCCCTCCCCCCCAGCATCTCCCGACACAATAGCCGCTGACCCTGCATCCTCACCTGATCCCAGCTGAAGCAGAGGTTCATTGGCGCAGGTTCCCGTCAAAGCGGCGTAGGTATGGTTGTTGATAACAGTCAGTGTGTAGCCACCAGAGAGCCAGGCCACACACCAAAAGGCCAAGAAGATGGAGAAGAATCCCAATCCGTTGATCTCCATAATAGTGAGAAGTCGCCAATAAATTAGCAAAACGCACTCTGTGTCAATTCACGGAAAGAAGGGCAGGGCTGCACTTCCCTGCAGTCCCTGGTGCTCTCCCTATGCGGTTCAGCGCCATCTAAACAAGATCCTCCTAGAACCGCCGCTGTGATATCTACAACAGAATAAAATAATCAAAAAAGAGGATGAAAATAAAAATTCACAGAAACAATCAACAAAAAGACATTTATCTCCTTAACAAGATGCCACATACATGTACTCGGCAGTCGTTAAGGGGAAGTATGGAGCGGGATCACGGGCTGGGGTCGCTCCATACTTAATTAAATACTGAAGAACAACAATGAGCCATAATGCCAATTCATATAAAAAGTTAATATTTTATTAACATGTATCACAAATACAATTTAAAACATTACATAAGAACAGGACCCTAGTGTAAAATAATGGAGCAAATAGTTAACCCTTATCAGGTAATGAACACAGGTGCAGGGGCTATATAGAAATGATTTACATATCCAGGGTGTGAGCCCCAGGAAGGGAAAGAGTAATCCTATTATACGTCCAATACCTATTCGTTAAATTACATAAGTGAAAAGTAAAGGCGATAGGAAAAATAGGATAACATAGTACTATTTAAAGGAATCATTCATATTTAGCAGCCTTACCCATGACAGCAATGTAAGAAGATCGTTGATATTTGCTCCTTCACATGAAACCACAACGCGCGTTTCGCTACGGTTGCTTCCTCAGGGGGGATGTGTGTGTGTATGTCCTCCTACAAAACAGCCCTTAAATAGTTTGGAGAAAGTCCCTCAGCTGTCAATTGCGGCGCATCTCAAATGCCGCGGCCGGAAGCGAGACCAGCCCCACTTCCGGTTCTAGGCACAGCAGCGCGTCCCCGGATACCCGACGCGTACGAGAGTTCCGGGCATGCGCAATGGGCCTATGGAAGCGGAGAGGGCAGAACGTCGCCGCCAGCAGCCGCACAGACATGCGCACTTGACAGCAAGAGGGACTCCAGTCTCGTAAGTGAAAAAGTTACTTCCAATATACAAACGCTATCTCCCATTTATGTGTAAATAGACATTCATAACCGGTCAGGGGAATTTATATTTCAATATGGGTAGAAAAGGATTGATTATATACACTACTTTAGAACCCTTATTAGCATAAACGAGTATATGTGGATCAGTAAAGAATATATTGTATTACAGAATGTGAGTAGTGTCAATACAGTGAAATGAACAAAAATGCGAATAAATGGCCAATAATTTACATCAAAGAAAAAAGTGAAAGTGACTGTGCGACGCGTCACAAGAAAAAGAATAAGTGAATAGAAGGACAAGAATATGTCAAAAAATAAAAATACAAACAATCGTAAGTGAAAATAAAAATAAGTGAAAATAAAGAATGTAAGAAATTTATTATAACATATATTATATCCATACATGCTAAAACAAAAGCAATAAACAATATATAATATATAAAATACCTGACATATTGTCACAATATAACACCAAACATCAGACGTTCCCCCTGAACCCCAAGCCCGAAGGCAGTCATACTCACCATGTCCTGATGCCGATACCGGGACCACAGCCGTCGAGAGTGTCGGTAGAGGTACAGGTGCTGCGGGTGCTACTGGTACCACCGCAACGATCGGTCTTGCTGAGTGACGGCTAACAGAGGCGCGGTTCTATGGCGACGTCGGTCATGGCTGTCCCGCAGACTGCCGTGGTGTGACGACCCAGTGCGTGAGCTCTCTGACCTGGAACCGTAGCTTGACCTTGATGGCGACCTCCTATGCCGTTTACGATGTCTATTTGACCGTCGAGATGAGCAGCGCCTGGATGAACGGCGAGAACGAGAACAGCGGGTCCGGTTGGTATCCCTTGAGCTAACCGAAGAGGCCCTCTCAGTATTCTCTGCCAGGAGGTAAGCCAGAACCCAAACCTGCGGGTATGACGAACGCAGGCCGTGTATGGGGAGGTGATGGTGGTTGCTGCACCCTAGGTAGCTCCTGTTCGCAGGGGAAGAAGTCCTCTTCACTGTCCCCCACGGAGCTATCATCCCCGTCGTTCAATGGGGGGGGAGTCTCATGCCATCCCCCTGCTAGAGTACCTGGGAGGGAGTGCTGAGCGGCTATCCCCCCCAGATGCAGTACCTGCTATTCTCCTTAACGCTGGTGAGCCCCCCTCGGCAGATCTACTGTATGCGTTGGTGGAGTGCGGGTGGTCGTGCTCCTCGCGGGCCCGGGGAGAGGCCTAGAACGGCCCAGGCTGGTGGGAGATGTCAGACCCGGAGATGGAGGAATGACATCCTCGTCGGGCCCCTTAGCCACCTCTCGCTATACTTGCGACGAGAGTGCGGTGTGCGCATGTGCGGCCTGTCTAGCCGACAGTGCGCGAACTCTACTGTCTCCGGAGGGGGATAGACGTGCTGGCGGCCTGGAGCGCAGGGAGTGTGCCAGGTAGGGAAGACGCCGGTGCCACAGTCTCTTGAATAAGAGACTGCAGTCATACAGACCCCTCGTCCTGCATCCGGATACGGATAATTTCTTCAAGCTCCTCCTGGTCCATGACAATCAGTTAAGTGTACTCACAATTTTGTAATAACAAATCCCTGCGCAGTAACGGCCAGAAGAGGAAGATGTCTTCCCTCCTTGCCCTTATAAACCCAGAACGGGGAGGGTGGGTAAGACCGCCCTATATCCCCCCAAAAAATGCCCTATAGGCGGGCACCCCATACCCTATAGGCCCCACTAATGTAAACACTACATGGAACAATCCCCCTAGCATAACGTGGCTTAGTTAACCCCTTCATTGCCACCCAGTCATGGGCACAACGGCCAATAAGCCTGAGTGCCTTCAATTACGAGGTCTGGTATACGAGGTGATAATGAGGTGACGTCTACTGACCTGCATATTCTGATAGTAGCTCAATACATTCACCAGAATGAGGACCAACGTCGACCACTCTATGATCTTTGCTGTCATTTCACTGATCTGTGAAAAAATATCAAAATATCAAAATTAATACATTAAAAATTGCACAAAGCAAGAACTTTCTGCCCGGGCCGAGGTTTTACTGCATTCATGTTTATTGCATGGAGCCATGTGACTGACGGCGATGCCAAAACGGACCTGACCCATTGTCATGTGACACCACATCCATTACATTGCGAACGTCACGATCAAAATGGTGCAGAGAACGAGCACAAAGATTATAGGTCCAATTGTATTCCTATAGAACGGCTTCTAGGGATACAAAAAAAATCTATCCAATGATCAGGAATATTTGATAATCTCATTAATGCGGGATTAAAGGAATTTTACATCCACTGATTTGTACCAGCGGCTCAGCATGTCAATAACGTTATATTATGTATGAGATATACTGTACATATCTTTACACATTGATCTCCAGCACATAGGTGGGTGTATACGGATACCCTACCTCCAATGACTGTATTGGAATTCCATATTGCCGCTCTCCGTTCCACCAAGAAGACGTAAGAATGCCCAAGGATCCATATGACGGGGCGTGAACCTAGAAAGAAACAAATAAACTTAATGCAAAATCAAATCCAGACGGATATAACCAGCGAAACAATTTGAACGCCACCGCCCGATACGCCGAACATCCTCATCAGATAGGCCGAAACCGCTGGCCGATGTAGTGGCTCCAATGCGGAATGAATGTGTTCTGAAATCCTTTGGGGGAAAGCCAGCACGGGTTAAGGCTGACCGAAATATTGCCGTGAACTGGAACCTACCTAGTGAGCGGTTTTTCCATCGGCATGGGAGAAAAATTGGGTACCTGACACACGAACATCTGTATAAAGCGTGACAGCCCAGACAGGGCAGGCTGGCCCAGGAACCGGCCTTAAAGATACCCAACAACATCTGCCGAATATGTCTGTCTTGGATTTCCGTATGGGGAATCGAATCCCAGAGCTGGATAACGCCACATCATTTGCTAACAAACCGCCTGGGCGGGCCGCCGACATGGTAATCAATTTCCGAAATCCGTAACGCTGCAAAAAAGGCCAAAGCAAAGGCCGTTGTAAACAAGGATATTTCAAAATGGGAAGAACAAACGTCTTTAAGGACCTGTAACAACTTTATGAGGATGGGGACGGAAACAGGGCGTCTAGGGCAGAGCGAACGGTAAACCTGCCAATTAAAACGTGAAAGGGCGTCAGCTACATTATTTTGAACACCGGGAATATGACGGGCCCTAATTTGAATGTTGTGCTGCAAGCATCTTAAAACCAAACGTCTAATTAGAACCACAACCGGCGCAGAAGAGGAAGTTAAATGGATAACGGCATGAACCACGCTGGCATTATCAGACCAGAACACCATAGACGAATTTGCTAACTTCTCACCCCACAACTCTATCAATATATTCGTTCCTTGCTATTTTTTCCCTGGTATCGTCAGACAAATGCGGACCGAGGGGGGGGGGGGGATACCGCAAAAATAAGTATCCCTGAAGGCGGGCAACGACGGGGATGCCATTGACGTGGATGCCTCCACTAGCGTTTTACCTGCCTCCACCTGCGAGGCCGGCACGGATGGAGTCACTGGGGCTCCCACCAACAGGGATCGCAACACATTAAAAACATCAACATCAGACGTTCCCCCTGAACTCCAAGCCCGAAGGCAGTCATACTCACCGTATCCTGATGCCGATACCGGGACCACAGCCGTCGAGGGTGTCGGTAGAGGTACAGGTGCTGCGGGTGCTACTGGTACCACCGCAACGATTGGTCTTGCTGAGCGACGGCGAGCAGAGGCGTGGTTGCTATGGCGACGTCGGTCATGGCTGTCCCGCGGACTGCCGAGGTGTGACGACCCAGTGCGTGAGCTCTCTGACCTTGAACTGTAGCTTGACCTTGATGGCGACCTCCTATGCCGTTTAAGATGTCTAGTTGACTGTCGAGATGAGCGGCGCCTGGATGAACGGCGAGAACGGGAATGGCGGGTCCGGTTGGTATCCCTTGAGCTAACCGAAGAGGCCCTCTCAGTATTCTCTGCCAGGAGGTAAGCCAGAACCCAAACCTGCGGGTATGATGAACGCAGGCCGTGTAGGGGGAGGTGGTGGTGGTTGCTGCACCCTAGGTAGCTCCTGTTCTCCGGGGAAGAAGTCCTCTTCACTGTCCCCCACAGAGCCATCATCCCCGTTGTTCAACGGAGGGGGGGGGGAGTCTCATGCCATCCCCCCTGCTACAGTACCTGGGAGGGAGTGCTGAGCGGCTATCCCCCCAGATGCAGTACCTGCTGTTCTCCTTAACGCTGGTGAGCCCCCCTCGGCAGATCTACTGTATGCGTTGGTGGAGTGCGGGTGGTCGAGCTCCTTGCGGCCCCGGGGCGAGGCCTAGCACGGCCCAAGCTGGTGGGAGATGTCATACCCGACGATGGAGGAATGATATCCTCGTCGGGCCCCTTAGCCACCTCTCACTGTTCTTGCGGCGAGAGTGCGGTGTGCGCATGTGTGGCCTGTCTAGCCGACATTGAGCGAACTCTACTGTCGCCGGTGGGGGATAGACGTGCTTGCGGCCTGGAGTGGCGGGAGGATCGTCGCGCAGGGGGTGTGCCAGGTAGCGAAGACGCCGGTGCCACAGTCTCTTGAATAAGAGACTGCAGCCATACAGAACCCTCGTCCTGCATCCGGATACGGATAATTTCTTCAAGCTCCTCCTGGTCCATGACAATCAGTTAAGTGTACTCACAATATTGTAATAACAAATCCCTGCGCAGTAACGGCCAGAAGAGGAAGATGTCTTCCCTCCTTGCCCTTATAAACCCAGAACGGGTAGGGTGGGTAAGACCGCCCTATATTACATGGAACAATCCCCCTAGCATAACGTGGCTTAGTTAACCCCTTCATTGCCACCCAGTCATGGGCACAACGGCCAATAAGCCTGAGTGCCTTCAATTACGAGGTCTGGTATACAAGGTGATAATGAGGTGACCTCTACTGACCTGCATATTCTGATAGTAGCTCAATACATTCACCAGATTGAGGACCAACATCGACCACTCTATGATCTATGCTGTCATTTCACTGATCTGTGAAAAAATATCAAAATATCAAAATTAATATATTAAAAATTGCACAAAGCAAGAACTTTCCGCCCGGGCCGAGGTTTTTCTGAATGCATGTTTATTGCATGGAGTCATGTGACTGACGGCGATGCCAAAACGGACCTGACCCATTGTCATGTGACACCACATCCATTACATTGCGGACGTCACGATCAAAATGGTGCAGAGAACGAGCACAAAGATTATAGGTCCAATGGTATTCCTATAGAACGGCTTCTAGGGGTACAAAAAAAATCTATCCAATGATCAGGAATATTTGATAATCTCATTAATGCCGGATTAAAGGAATTTTACATCCACTGGTTTGTACCAGCGGTTTAGCATGTCAATAACTTGATATTATGTATGAGATATACTGTACATACCTTTACAAATTGATCTCCAGCGCACAGGTGGGTGTATACGGATACCCTACTTCCAATGACTGGTAATTTATTATATAGGAAAATAAAGTCTCTTATGTTTAGTAAGTGTCTTATAGGATTTACTACACTTTTATGTGAGATAAATGTTAATATAATACATACATAGCAAGGACAGTACCGCTGCTTTATATTTAGAATCTTCCTGCAAGAAGCTGAACAATGTTACCAGATGACACAGTGTTGCACCAGCATGTCGCCATCTGACCGCCAAGATCAGAAAATTAAGGGAAATTATCACCTCAGGATCTGATGTTTTCTACATGTGAACCTAAAGACAAGGACAATTGGATTCCATTCAAATATTATTTAAGAAAGGATACAGAAAACTACTAAGGTCACGGTCATTATGCAGGACGCCAGTCTGAAATGGCTGATGACAATTCAGCTTTCGGGCACTTTGTAGAGGAGTATGGACTGCCAAAGGTTGTAAAGGCTGCCAAACCCGAATGCAATGAAAGCGCAAATCCGGTGAGTAATTGGATAACGGTAGGTCTAGAAAACAAGCAGACAGAGGTTACAGCAAATCTTATGGATCTAATCACTAATTTACCCTCAGAACTTCCCAATAAATCCTAAATAACGTGTTCTGATATAATAACCACAGAGACATAATGGATATAGTGGGGGTCTCGTGCTTGGGACTCCTCTCTATTAGACTGAGCAGACACACATCTATTACATGGTCGTCCATTCATTCGAATAAGCCATGTAATACCACTTTAGTGTGTGGCCACCTGGTGATAATCACCAGGGGTTCAGCTACCGGACCCACAGCGATCAGCTGATTACCAGCGGGTCCATATTTAGTAAAGATGGGACAACCCTATTAACATAAAACATTTATTAACTTACCGAAAACATAGCCATCACGGCCGTCCCGACGCATGATGACCATCCAATTGCCAGGAGGATCTTTTGAATCATGGCCTGACGATCCCCAAAGGCTTCAGCATGGAAATGACGAACTTATAATGTAGAAACGTCAGGCCCAGAGCTGAAAAAGAGAATATGAGCCAAATAAATCCTGTGCCATGTGTAAAACAACCTAATAACATCTATGAAGCGCGGACCAAGCGCTAAACCCAACAAGAATCCTACAATAATGGACGGGAACATTTATCTGCATCGTCTGATCCGGACTATTATTATCAATTGAAATGAACAAAACTTTATTTATTTTTTAGAAAAATCTGATTACTGCTGCATGAAGAGAATATTATAATCACTTCCGTGATTGTTACTTACAGGCAATGGCCATTCCTATGAATCCTATTCTAAACAGGAAATTTTCTGGAAAGAAATTTTCCCATTTCACTGTAAAACAAAAAAGAAAACGCTCAATGTTAAATAATATGGAAAAATTGGCAGAATTGTTTCATCTTAATAATCAGCAGTCTGATAATCTATAGGACTGAGGGGATGATGTACATCAGTGGGGGGGCATGGTTGTTGATGTGAGGTCAGGGTGTAGCCTCCAGAGAGCCAGGCCACACACCAAAAGGCCAAGAAGATGGAGAAGAATCCCAATCCATGAGTCTCCATAATAGTGAGAAGTCGCCAATAAATTATCAAATCGCGCTCTGTGTCAATTCACGGAAAGAAAGACAGGGCAGCTGTCAGGGGAATATTTATAACCCCTCGTCATCTCTCTGTGACATCAGCACAGCTCGACGTCCTCGGCGGGGAAGATGATGTAGATAATGATGGCGAAGAAGAAGAGGAGGGCTATGGTCAGAAGATGTCGAGGGCGATCTCCGCCTCTGAGGACGACCACCTCTGCCGTGGCGATGCTTGCGCCGACCGTGCCTGCACCCACCTCCACATCTGCGTTTCCTCCCTCTCCTTGACGATTCCTTTGCCGAACCTAAAAGAGAAAAAAGGGACAAGGCAGACACGTGACCAACATCACATCGATCCGCCTTGGCACCAACAGCATGCGCCACATCCCTGCTCGGACACTCCTGCTGCGGGCCAGAACCGGACGGTACATTCAATAAAGGACACAGTTGTGGAGGAGACCGCAGCCCTGGCTGAGACCGGACGACTTCTTCTCCAGCTCTTGTCCTCTGATAGGCGGTTAGACCATGCAATGCCCTCACTGCTGTGCCCCTGCGGCGTCTCCTCTGCCCGGGCCTCCCTCCCCCAGCATCTCCTGACACAATAGCCGCTGACCCTGCTTCCTCCCCTGATCCCAGCTGAAGCAGATGTTCATCGGCGCAGGTTCCCGGATCAGCGGTGCAGGTATGGTTGTTGATAACAGTCAGTGTGTAGCTAGCAGAGAGCCAGGCCACACATCAAAAGGCCAAGAAGATGGAGAAGAATCCCAATCCGTTGATCTCCATAATAGTGAGAAGTCGCCAATAAAATAGCAAAGCGCACTCTGTGTCAATTCACGGAAAGAAAAGCCGGGCTGCACTTCCCTGCAGTCCCTGGCGCTCTACCTATGTGATTCACCGCCATCTAAACAAGATCCTCCTAGAACCGCCCGCTGTGATATCTACAACAGAATAAAATAATCAAAAACAGGATGAAAATAAAAATTCACAGAAACAATCAACAAAATGACATTTATCTCCTTAACAAGATGCCACATACATGTACTTGGCAGTTGTTAAGGGGAAGTATGGAGCGGGATCACGGGCTGGGGTCGCTCCATACTTAGCGGGTATTCGCTGTGTAATATAGCCAATACCGCACTGCAACAAAGAGAATAAAAAATCACTTTGATTATGCCCGTTTAACCCCTTAGAGGTCACAGTCAATCACGACCACAGCATCTAACACATTAGAATGAGAGGGACGACCCCCTCCGACGTGCCATTGTCCCCACACGATGCTATAGCGGGATGCCGATGGTTATCAGGGCAGCCTGGGGGACTGATGAACGGTCTGCCATCTTTGTAATCCGGCAGGTCTTCATAGGTGGCTGTAAGGCTGGATTTACACGAGCGTGTGTGTATTGCGCGCGCAATAAACGCGGTGTTTTGCGCGCGAAAAAGGTACTTAACAGCTCCGTGTGTCATCAGCATATGATATGACATATCATTTTCGCGCAGCCGCCATCATTATGACACTCTGTTTGTATGTTTGCACGTGCTGCCTTTCTGTTTTCATTCATAGTTTTACTGCTGTTGCATGAATCTTCCGTGTGCTGCACGTGATTTTCACGCACCCATTGACTTCAATGGGTGCGTGATGCGTGAACAACGCACAAATATAGGACATGTCGTGCATTTCACGAAGCGGACACACGCTGCGTCAAAATCACTGACAGTCTGCACGGCCCCATAGACGAACATAGGTCCGTGCGAAGCGCGTGAAAATCAAGCACGTTGCACGGACGTATTACACGTTCGTCTAAATAAGCCCTGAGGCTGGATTCACACGAGCTTGGCGTTTTTGCGCGCGTAAAAAATGCGACGTTTTGCATGCGTTGTAGTTGCGTGTGTCATGCGTTATGGCTGCGTGTCTGCGTTTTTTACGCACGTATGCCATGCGTTTTTCACGCGCGTAAATAAAACGCAGGGTGGAGTAATGGAGAGGGCATCCTACAAAAAGGCACCCTTCTCAAACACCTGCTTGATGTGAGCACATGTTCTCATCCTTCTTGCACCTTGCAAAATACTTTGGGGAGTTTATTGTGTTTCTTGCCTTGTTGCCGTCTAAAAAGCCAAATTATGCCGTCGACTCCGCTGGCCCATGTGTTGCTATGCTGGATGGCTTCTCTGCGATTTTGCGAGCGCCAATGGAGCAGTGCCATGGCAGGAAGATTCTATGTGAAGGGTGGCTTTGTGAAGATTATTGCCAAAATCTGTCATTAGACTGAGGGCAATGGGATGAATTTAGGGGTGGAATGTAGTATTAGGGACTCGCAAGACATAAGGACCCTTGACGTGGGTTGCGAGCTTATATCTTTTGGGGTTTCGCCGTGTTGGTTTGCTGCCAAACAACTAATTGTATGTGAATCACATTGGCCAATCAAATGTTGACAAATACAATCACAAAGTTGCTTAGTGCGTACATTATCATAGCACTGCAACGCCGCAGAGAAGTCGTTGCTGTTTCGAGCTAAACCGCAAAAGATAAACTAAGATCTCAATTATGACATGCAACTACCTTGGGCCCTGGGCAGCATGTTGCAACGTTACCTTGGGACATGTTTGGGAAAGCATGTTACATTACATATATCGAGGGAAACACAGAAACTTTTGTTGCTCCACAAAACCACACTTTATTGGGTAATGGGGCAAAAAATATAGCCTAAAACATAGGACAACAAAACATCAAACAAACGCACCAACATGATGCACAATGTTGAAACATTGGTCCAAATAAGGCCTAAATTACGCAGCAAAACTGTGCGGCGTCACCAGCACTACAACTCCTGATAATGGTGGGGTGGGGAGTTGTAGCTGTCCATTTTAGCACCACTATGCTGCGCATGGCCCTGCAGAGGATGTTCCTCAACAGCATAGTGGTGCTGATGCTGCGTGTGGTAGCCTACAGGTGGACCGTGTGGCAAGTTTACCACGGGTCGGCTGTAGGCTGGAACAGGCCAGTTCCGCATCGGCACTGGACCAGGTGACATGTGGCCCGGCAATGGGCGTTGGAAGTTTTGCCGGGCCAAAGGGGTGGCAGGCTGAGAAGGGACAGGTGCATTGAACGGCACCGCTGTCTTGGCCAATCCACGCCAATGCTCCATTGCCTGGAAGCTCGGGCGTGGGTTGTTAGGAGGTGTGGCCGCGTCGATGAGGCTGAGGATCGAGCCTTGGAGGCGCGCCATACGGTCGGCGTGAGAAGTGGGGCAATGCTGCGGCCAAAGGCGTCACAGCCGTCCTTCTCGGCGCAGCGACGCAGGTACTCAAGTACCCTGGAGTCCACTTGGGCAGCTGCGCATCCGATCTGGCTGCACCTGCCTGCTGCGGTGGATTCAGCCGGAACGTCACGAGGCACCTGGGGTTGGCTGGACGCCTGTGGGGCAGGTTCTGGTGCTGTCGCCTCAGGGGTTAAGGGCAGCACGGGATGTTCTTCTGGTGGCTTCTGCGCCTCCTCATGGGCAGCCTCCTCTGCCGTGTCCAGAAGATTGTCACTGCATCTGTAATCAAAAATGTACACGTACTCGTAACATTGCCACAAGGGACAAACCATCAATTTTGGGGGCATGACATGTGAACACAGACATGTCTTCAAGGCACAGTCATTACTTACGGCCGCATTTCCATAATGTCCTTCAGGAACATTAGCTGCTGGGTGTAGATGTATTTCCTCTTTTTGGGGTCCCCTTTACCACTTCGGCCTCTAGCGCCATTTTCACGGCGGAATTGATCCTGGCAGCTCCTCCACCGGGTTTTTGCATCATCAACTGTAGAAAAGACCAAAACAACAAAATGGTGCTGTCACCAGGTGCCATACCCGAAATATGCACATGTTGCCATTCCCTTACACACCAATATACATGATCTACAAGCTGACTGATGCTGTGACACACCCGGAACGTTGGCCATTGGGAACATGTTAACACAAGGATACACTACAGCATGTGGGTTTTACAGGGCATAGATAAAACGATGTACGTACCAATACTCTTGTGGTCTCGTGTGCTGCCTTTAGCCAACAGTGAGCGTACTCTACTGTCGCCGGAGGGGGATAGACGTGCTGGCGGCCTGGAGCGGTGGGAGGATCGTCGCACAGGGAGTGTGCCAGGTAGGGAAGACGCAGGTGCCACAGTCTCTTGAATAAGAGACTGCAGCCATACAGAACCCTCGTCCTGCATCCGGATACGGATAATTTCTTCAAGCTCCTCCTGGTCCATGACAATCAGTTAAGTGTACTCACAATTTTGTAATAAAAAATCCCTGCGCAGTAACGGCCAGAAGAGGAAGATGTCTTCCCTCCTTGCCCTTAGAAACACAGAACGGGGAGGGTGGGTAAGACCGCCCTATATCCCCCCAAGAAATGCCCTAAAGGCGGGTACCCCATACCCAATAGGCCCCACTAATGTAAACACTACTTGGAACAATCCCCCTAGCATAACGTGGCTTAGTTAACCCCTTCATTGCCACCCAGTCATGGGCACAACGGCCAATAAGCCTGAGTGCCTTCAATTACGAGGTCTGTTATACAAGGTGATAATGAGGTGACGTCTACTTACCTGCATATTCTGATAGTAGCTCAATACATTCACCAGATTGAGGACCAACATCGACCACTCTATGATCTTTGCTGTCATTTCACTGATCTGTGAAAAAAGATCAAAATATCAAAATTAATACATTAAAAATTGCACAAAGCAAGAACTTTCCACCCGGGCCGATGTTTTTCTGCATGTCATGTGACTGACGGCGATGCCAAAACGGACCTGACCCATTGTCATGTGACACCACATCCATTACATTGCGGACGTCACGATCAAAATGGTGCAGAGAACGAGCACAAAGATTATAGGTCCAATTGTATTCCTATAGAACGGCTTCTAGGGGTGCAAATAAAATCTATCCAATGATCAGGAATATTTGATAATCTCATTAATGCCGGATTAAAGGAATTTTACGTCCACTGGTTTGTACCAGCAGCTCAGCATGTCAATAACTTGATATTATGTATGAAATATACTGTACATACCTTTACACATTGATCTCCAGCGCACAGGTGGGTGTATACTGATACCCTACCTCCAATGACTGTATTGGAATTCCGTATTGCCGCTCTCCGTTCTACCCAGAAGACGTAAGAATGCACAAGGATTCATATCACGGGGCGTGAACCTAGAAAAAAACAAATAGACTTAATGCAAAATCAAATCCGGACGGATATAACCAGCGAAACAATTTCAATTGCATGGAGTCATGTGACTGACGGCGATGCCAAAACGAACCAGACCCATTGTCAAAATGGGGCAGAGAACTGGGCGTGGTTTGGCTGCCGAGGGAGATGGCCGCTTGATCTGTGAGCTCCGGCACTAGCACAGCAACTACCACAGCACGGCTTTTCAGAACCGGTTATTCTGCCTGGAGAAAATACATAACTGCCTGTGGATGATGACCAGGGGTAAGAGAAGTCTGAAGTAACAGGGCAAACTGCAGTTTTATTTTGACAAAGATCGGGAGGAAGTTGGCGGCGGGCCTCGGGATGGCCTCGCGCTCACAAGTCTCTCATACAGAGTCCTGCACAGCTCCGTCCTCGCCTGGATCAGGTTCCTCATCGGGGGATCCGGTGTCCTCTGACAAAATGGGATATACTAGACGAGGAAAGGTGACAGGATCCAGATATAGTCCTCTGATGGAGGATATAGCGACGAGTCTGGGCGCCGAGTTGGTCACGCGGCAGACGCCATCTTCTCCATCCACGAGCCCGGTCAAGCAAAAGTCTTGTCTACAGAGTCCCTCCCCGCCGAGTGCGGAGGTAAGTGAGACTTTACCATCGGGGCTATCTAATGCCTTTCTAGATATACCTACTACTGACCAACCTGCGTCAGGCACCTTACTGAAGGAGATGCTACTGGCCTTCAGCCTATCTATGCACAAGGAGATTACTTCTCTCCTTGTTCCTATTCAATCCACGGTGCAAACACTGGGTAATAGAATACACCATGTGGAACTAAAAATGGGAGATTTTGCTGACTCACATAACCAATTGGTGGACTCTCATGAGGATCTTAAGACTGAGTTGGATAGTCTGCGGGCCAAGGTCACGGATTAGGAGGACCGGTCCAGACGAAACAATGTGAAGTTTCGTGGTATCTCGGAGGATATACACCCTAAAGATCTTTCAAACCATATACAAGGCCTCATCAGGGCTGTATTGCCGTCAAGTTCTGATACGGATGTCATCATTGACAGAGCACACCGCTTACCTCGTCCAAAGCACCTTCCGGACTCTATACCAAGGGATGTCCTTGCTCGCATCCACTACTACCATATTAAAGAAGCATTGCTGTTCTCAGCAAGGAAACAAGGCGACTTACCGGCGCCATATCATCGTATTCAACTCTATGCTGATCTATCTCAAACCACACTTCGTCTACGTAAACAACTGGCTCCAATTACTGCTGCACTTCGGGATAATCAAATTGCATATAGATGGGGCTTCCCTGTGAAGTTGCTAATACGGCGTAATGACTCATTACATGTCATTCTTTCTCTGGAAGAGGGGAAGAAACTTTTACATATGTGGAAAATTCCGCTTCCTGCCCTCGAGGATCGTTCATCTCTCCCTGAAAGGGTAGACAAAGATTGGCGGATGGTGTCCCCTGGGAGGAGAAATAACCGCTGAAGAGCTGTTAAATCGAGATGTCTGTGCCGGATGGAGCTCGGCCATATTTCTGGGTAACAATCCTGAGTGACTGTCCCGTTAACCTGTTTCAGCTTCTAAAGCTGCATATATGTTTTTATGTTTTGTTTGCACATACCATTTCTGTTCATTATGCATTTTTGACATGTACATATGGGTTGCTCATTCTGGTCAAAGATGAAATGCACAACTATACATTTCTTAAGCGGACACGAGTGGGAGAGTATGCATTATGGAAGGGAATACATCTCTATATAGGGGGTTCATACATATATATAGTTATGACACTTGGAGATAGGAATGTTCTCTATTGCCAATTGGGTTTTTTCACTCCAACTGAAGCACTTTATTTGATGTACCCTGGTTATTAAATTGGCTTCTTTAAATGTGAAGGGCCTGAACAACCCTTCTAAAAGATCTTTCATGTGGAAGGAGGCTATGTCTTCAAACTGTGATATATTTTGTGCTCAAGAGACTCACATAATTGAGAAAGACGCTCACAGAATTAAACATCCCCAATTTCCTACAATTGTCCTATCCCACCATGCCAAAAAGCAAAGGGGGCTACTTCTGGCTGTCAGGAACACTATAGCTTTTACATCAATCTTGTCTCTGACTGACCCACATGGCAGGTATATTATTCAGATTGGTGACATTAATAATGTGAGATACACTATTGTAGTAATATACGCCCCAAACACTCACCAACAGCGCTTTCTCAAGAAAGTACTACACAAAACACACCAGGTCGCACAAGGTCATCTAATTGTTTGCGGGGACTTTAACTCAGTACCAGATGTTCAGATGGATTCCTCCTCAACACACAGGTCCCAATCCCATTTCCTAGCTCCCCTACTTAATGAGACGGATTTATATGATATATGGCGGATTCAACATGACTCAGAAAGGGATTACACGCACTTCTCTCAAGTACACAAAACTTATTCCTGCATTGACATTTTTTGCAATTTCTAGATCTCTAGTGCAGAGAGTTAAAAAGACAAACATTGATGTGATCAAATGGTCAGACCATGCGACGATCAGCTTGGACGTGGAGGAGTCTTACCCTCATACATCTGATTTCCTTTGGAGAAACAACACCTTTCTGATGTCTCACTCCACATATAGGGAGGAACTTCAGAAGAGTTTAGATGAATACTTCCTTTTAAATATTGACTCGGTACAGGACCCTTTCATTTTGTGGAATGCACATAAGGCTTTCATAAGGGGGATGTTCATTAAGTGGGGGCACAGGGCAAAAAAGGAAAGAGACGGCCGGTTAGACGGTATAATAAATCAGATTAGGGAATTAGAACGTCTGAATAAATCCTGTCCGTCCTCGACACATGGGGACAAGTTGAGGGTCCTTAGGATTCAACTTAAAGATTGCATGTTACATACGTATGAAAAAAATCTTTAAAAAGTTAAGGCACAATATTATTCTCAGGACAATAAGGCAAGTAAACTGCTAGCGCAAAGAGTGAAGAATTGGTCTTTGAGGAACAAAATACCCTTCCTAGTTAATCCCTCCACCTCTCAAAAAACGTACACCCCCAGAGACATAGCAAATAAATTTATGGAATACTATCGATCATTATATAACCTTCATAACACACACCCTTCGATGTCGGAGTCCCAGCAAATTCTTACACATATTTTAGACTCTGTTAATCTTCCCAAGCTTACGGTGGGACAGTTGAGGGGATTGGATCTTCCCTGAACGAGACAGGAAGTTTCTAAAGTGATTCGTTCTTTCCCATCAAATAAAGCTCCTGGCCCACTTGGTTTATCGGGGGCTTATTACAAGACCTTTGAGGAGACCTTACTTCCACATTTGTTTGAAGTCCTACAGCACGCCATTAAAATGGGTTCCTTCCCTAAAGAAGTGTTAAATGCGGTAATAGTGACTCTTCCAAAGCCAGGTAAAACTCCTGATGTCCCCCAAAACTTTAGACCGATATCCCTGTTAAATTCTGACTTAAAATTTTTTGCCAAAATATTAGCAAATCGTTTAGCTCTGAATATTCCCTTGTTAATACATCAGGATCAAGTGGCTTTCGTCCGGGGTAGACAGGCATCTGATAATACCAGGAGGGTTCTAAATATTGTGGATAGGCTGGGGGCACGAGAGACGCCCGCGGTCTTAGTTACTTTAGACGCTGAGAAGGCGTTCGATCGCGTAAATTGGTCATTTGTTTTTGCAGTGTTGGGCAAATTGGGGTTTGAAGGGCCAATTTTAGACGCTATAGGAGCTTTATACACTGTCCCATCTGCAAGGGTATTTGTGAACGGCACTCTATCAGATGATTTTCCAATAACGAACGGGACTAGGCAGGAGTGCCCATTATCTCCACTGATATTTCTTCTTTCAATAGAGCCCTTAGCTCAGGCAATTAGACAACACACAGAGATAAAGGGGGTCCGGATTGGGGATCGTGTACATAGCATTTCCCTGTATGCAGACGATATTTTCTTGACTCTAGAGAGACCAAAGTCGTCACTGGCAGCTGCTCTGACCCTGATTGATAAATTTGGACTTGTGTCCGATTATAATATTAACGTGGGGAAATCTCAAGCTTTGCCGTTGAATTGTGCACACATCAAACTTTTGTCATTGCAAACTCGGTTTTCCTTAGATTGGCAACAGAAACAAATTACTTATTTAGGGATTCATATTACCACAAAGGTTTCTCATCTGTATCAATCTAATTATCTCCCGATTCTGGACGTAGTAGCGCAAGATATGCATAAGATAGCCTCATATGAGGTGTCTTGGATAGGTAGAATAGTAGCATATAAGATGCTGATTCTTCCTAAGCTGATGTACCTATTCAGGACGCTACCGTTGAAACTACCTCAATCCTTTTTCCAAAAAACTCATAAATTGTTGAACTCTTTTGTGTGGCGGAAGGGTAAGCCACGTATAGCGGCCCAGATTCTTCAACGGGGCAAGAAATTTGGTGGATTGAGTTTACCAAATGTTTACCATTACTTTTTGGCCACTTAGGTAGCTAAATTGAGGCATTGGTGGGAGGGGGATATCTCTCGCCATTGGATTCATATAGAATCATCTCTAATACCCACACGGAACTTGAGGGCACTTCTACTAGTCTGAGCTCTGGTCATACCACCACCCCCTTACCATACGTGCTGTGCACCTCAATCTTTCATTGGTTACAATTTCACTCCATATGTACCCGATCGGATATTTCATTGATCACATGCGCCCCGGTGGAGACATTGGAACTCCTTCTCCCTAGCTTGGATCTACGGGCTTGGACAACAAAAGGCCTGACACAGGTGCAACAGCTAATGGATGGAACTCAATTATTGCCATTTTCCTCATTACATGAAAATTTTCATATAGCCAATAGAGACTTTTATAAATATCTCCAAATAAGACATCTATTGCGCACGGATTGTCCTTTTGCAGTAACAGCAAATACGGATGTTTTAAAATTATGGTCCAATCCAGAAATTTGGGGGGCTACGACCCTTATATGACCTTCTGGGTCAGAAGACTACATTTATTAAATTGGTTCCGTTTCTGGCCTGGGAGAGGGAGCTCAAACAAGAATATACCAATGCCAGGTGGAAAAATGCTATTACGTTTGTTTCACAGAACTTTAAATGTACACTTCACTATGAGGCAGCAATGAAGACCATCTTACGTTGGTACTATACTCCGGATAGACTTTACCGGATGTTCCCTGGTACATCCCATCTATGTTGGAGGGGGTGTGGGGCTAGGGGTACACTTCTGCATATCTTATGGGAGTCCCCAATGTTAGTTAATTTGTGGAAGTCCTCATTTGAGTTGATTTCTCATATAATGGGAACACAGGTTCATATGTCCCCTTCTCTAGCTTTACTTTTTTTGAATTTGGACCTCATCCCCACGAGACACAGAGTGGTGGTAGCACATATTCTTCTTGCAACTAAGCTGGCCATCACTAGGTATTGGAAGAGCACAGAACGTCCTCTTCCTCAAGAAATTATCAATCAGGTTAACAGTACGTGCTCACATGAGAAAATGTTAGCTTATAAGGATCATACTTACACGAAATATGAGAAGGTATGGGGCCCATGGGTGAGTAGTGCTTATAAAAAAAAATGGTGCACAGAACGAGCACAAAGATTATAGGTCCAATTGTATTCCTATAGAATGGCTTCTTGGGGTACAAATAAAATCTATCCAATGATCAGGAATATTTGATAATCTCATTAATGCCGGATTAAAGGAATTTTACATCCACTGGTTTGTACCAGCGGCTCAGCATGTCAATAACGTTATATTATGTATGAGATATACTGTACATACCTTTACACATTGATCTCCAGCGCACAGGTGGGTGTATACGGATACCCTACCTCCAATGACTGGTAATTTATTATATAGGAAAATAACGTTTCTTATGTTTATTAAGTGTCTTATAGAATTTACTACATATTTATGTGAGAAACAACAACAAGACCTAAAGTTCGGAGTCTGACACACCAAAATAATTTAAAACAAAAGTTTCTTTATTAAGTACATCTAAAAAGTAACATAAATTAAAAACTGAGATGAATTCCACAGTGCAGAAAGACAACCAGATCACAAGTATGTAATATATCCAAATATATGGGTAATGGGCGACACTGTTTAAATACAGAAATGCAAAAATACATCAGTGGTATGTTACATTTATATGATGTGCATATTCTGTTACATAACCAGCATGAAAAACTAATAGCAGCAGGAAAAACTATTCAGCAGCAGGACAGCTCAGTATATCTTTCTACACAAAAAAGGTAGGATTAGAATAAATGTAAATTACAGCGTGTATAGCAGTGTAAGTACCCCTGACAAGAGCCAGACAAAGAAAACAGTAATCATACTATGCACACAAAATATATGGCTCAGCTTGACCCCATAAATAAAGAGCACAAAGCAAAATCAGAGCTGTGGCTGTGTTGTCAGCTACAAGTGCAAACAGCCACTGCCCATTGGGTTAATCTAAATGAAAGACTCATAATGCTGAAAGTAAACATATGCTGGAAACGGAGCTCATACCCATTTGAACAGGTCACCGTCACTGGAGTCACCCCGACGCGCGTTTCGGCCCGGAAGCCTTCGTCTGGGGATATTTATGTGAGATAAATTTAGCATCTTCCTGCAAGAAGCTGAACAATGTTACCAGATGGCGCTGTGTTGCACCAGCATGTCGCCATCTGACGGCCAAGATCAGAAAATGAAGGGAAATTATCACCTCAGGATCTGATGTTTTCTACATGTGAACCTAAAGACAAGGACGGTTGAATTCCATTCAAATATTATTTAAGAAAGGATACAGAAAACCACTAAGGTCACGGCCATTATGCAGGACGCCAGTCTGAAATGGCTGATGACTCTTCAGCTTTCGGGCACTTTGTAGAGGAGTATGGACTGCCAAAGGTTGTAAAGGCTGCCAAACCCGAATGCAATGCAAGCGCTAATCCGGTGAGTCATTGGATAACGGTAGGTCTAGAAAACAAGCAGACAGAGGTCAGAGCAAATCTTATGGATCTAATCACTAATTTACCCTCAGAACTTCCCAATAAATCCTAAATAACGTGTTCTGATATAATAATCACAGAGACATAATGGATATATATTGGGGACTCGTGCTTGGGACTCCTCTCTTTTAGACTGAGCAGACACACATCTACTACATGGTAGTCCATTCATTCGAATAAGCCATGTAATACCACTTTAGTGTGTGGCCACCTGGTGATAATCACCAGGGGTTCAGCTGCCGGACCCACAGCGATCAGCTGATTGCCAGCGGGTCCCTATTTAGTAAAGATGGGACAACCCTATTAACATAAAACATTTATTAACTTACCGAAAACATAGCCATCACGGCCGTCCCAACGCATGATGACCATCTAATTCCCAGGAGGATCTTTTGAACCAAGGTCTGACGATCCCCAAAGGCTTCAGCATGGAAATGACGAACTTATAATGTAGAAACGTCAGACCCAGAGCTGAAAAAGAGAATATGAGCCAAATAAATCCTGTACCATGTGTAAAACAACCTAATAACATCTATGAAGCGCGGACCAAGCGCTAAACCCAACAAGAAACCTACAATAATGGACGAGAACATTTATCTGCATCGTCTGATCCGGACAATTATTATCAATTGAAATGAACAAAACTTTATTTATTTTTTAGAAAAATCTGATTACTGCTGCATGAAGAGAATATTATAATCACTTCCGTGATTGTTACTTACAGGCAATGGCCATTCCTATGAATCCCATTCTAAACAGGATATTTTCGGGAAAGAAATTAAATGAAAAAGAAAAAGTCAATGTTAAATAATATGGAAAAATTGTCAGAATTGTTTGATCTTAACAATCAACAGTCTGATAATCTATAGGACTGAGGGGATGATGTACATCAGTGGGGGGGCATGGTTGTTGATGTGAGGTCAGGGTGTAGCTAGCAGAGAGCCAGGCCACACACCAAAAGGCCAAGAAGATGGAGAAAAATCCTAATCCGTTGATCTCCATAATAGTGAGAAGTCGCCAATAAATTATCAAATCGCGCTCTGTGTCAATTCACGGAAATAAAGACCGGGCAGCTGTCAGGGGAATATTTATAACCCCTCGTCATCTCTCTGTGACATCAGCACGGCTCGACGTCCTCGGCGGGGAAGATGATGTAGATAATGATGGCGAAGAAGAAGAGGAGGGCTATGGTCAGAAGATGTTGAGAGCGATCTCCGCCTCTGAGGACGACCACCTCTGCCGTGGCGATGCTTGCGCCAACCGTGCCTGCGCCCACCTTCACATCTGCGTTTCCTCCCTCTTCTTGACGATTCCTTTGCCGAACCTGAAACAGAAAAAAGGGACAAGGCAGACGTGTGACCAACATCACATCGATCCCCCTTGGCACCAACAGCATGCGCCACATCCCTGTTCGGACATTCCTGCTGCGGGCCAGAACCGGACGGTACATTCAATAAAGGACACAGTTGTGCAGGACTGGCTGAGACCGGACGACTTCTTCTCCAGCTCTTGTCCTCTGATAGGGGGTTGGGTCATGTAATGCCCTCGCTGCTGTGCCCCTGCGACATCTCCTCTGCCCGGGCCTCCGTCCCCCCCAGCATCTCGCGACACAATAGCCGCTGACCCTGCATCCTCACCTGATCCCAGCTGAAGCAGAGGTTCATTGGCGCAGGTTCCCGTCAAAGCGGCGTAGGTATGGTTGTTGATAACAGTCAGGGTGTAGCCACCAGAGAGCCAGGCCACACACCAAAAGGCCAAGAAGATGGAGAAGAATCCCAATCCGTTGATCTCCATAATAGTGAGAAGTCGCCAATAAATTAGCAAAACGCACTCTGTGTCAATTCACGGAAAGAAGGGCCGGGCTGCACTTCCCTGCAGTCCCTGGTGCTCTCCCTATGCGGTTCAGCGCCATCTAAACAAGATCCTCCTAGAACCGCCGCTGTGATATCTACAACAGAATAAAATAATCAAAAAACAGGATGAAAATAAAAATTCACAGAAACAATCAACAAAATGACATTTATCTCCTTAACAAGATGCCACAAACATGTACTTCATCCAATGAATGGAAAAAACCGGGGAAATCCAAGGGCGCAGCCGTGTCCAGATAAAATAGATTTTATTTGTACATATAACAACAACAAAAAAAGATTGTGTTTCGAAGCCGTACCGGCCTCTTCGTCAGGTCAAAGTACAAGTGGTTATCCTACGAAAACACACAGTTTATATAATCCAGAGAACATATATGACTACCGGGTTAGATGAGAGGTCAAATTAAAAGGCGGGTTCAAACAGATCATTATAAACGGAATAAACCCATAAAGACTTGTACATATATATATTTATATACATATATATACATTGATAATATATCTGCCAAACTAACATAGAATTCGTTAACATTAAAAATATATATTAAAAATATAATAAAAATCACGTTAAAAAATATATGTTAAAATATTTTAAAAACAATTCTATTTAAAGGCCATATCTAAAAGAATTGAAAAATATATATATATATATGCGCACCCCTATCTTGGAAATATGAGATAAGACCATCCCAAAGGATGTAAATGCATATATGCGCTAATTGAAAGATATATAGATAAATAAATGAATAAATAAATATCTAAACATAAAACAGATTCGTGCAGAAGAAAAAGAAAAAGAAAAAATGGCATTAACCCCTTAAGGACGCAGCCTAGTTTGGGCCTTAAGGCTCAGAGCCCATTTTTCAAATCTGACATATTTCACTTTATGTGGTAATAACGTCGGAATGCTTAAACCTATCCAAGCGATTCTGAGATTGTTTTCTCGTGACACTTTGGGCTTCATGTTCGTGGTAAAATTTGGTCGATATATTCAGTGTTTATTGGTGAAAAATTGCAAAATTTAGAGAAAATTTTGAAAAAATTGCATTTTTCAGAATTTAAATGCATCTGCTTGTAAAACAGACGGTTATACCACCCAAAATAGTTACTAGTTCACATTTCCCATATGTCTACTTTAGATTGGCATCGTTTTTTTAACATTCTTTTATTTTTCTTGGACGTTACAAGGCTTAGAACATAAACAGCAATTTCTCATATTTTTAAGAAAATTTCAAAAGCCTTTTTTTTAAGGTACCTCTTGAGTTCTGAAGTGGCTTTGAGGGGCCTATGTATTAGAAACCCCCATAAAACACCCCATTTTAAAAACTAGACCCCTCAAAGTATTCAAAACAGCATTTAGAAAGTTTTTTAACCCTTCAGGCATTTCACAGGAATTAAAGCAATGTGGAGGTGAAATTTGCAAATTTCATTTTTCTTGCTGAATTTCAATATTATTCCATTTTTTTCTGTAACACAGAAGATTTTACCAGAGAAATACTACTAAATATGTATTGTCCAGATTCTGCAGTTTTTAGAAATGTCCCACATGTGGCTCTAGTGCGCTCGTGGAATAAAACACAAGCCTCAGAAACAAAGGAGCACCTAGTGCATTTTGAGGCCTCTTTTTTATTAGAATATATTTTAGGCAGCATGCCAGGTTTGAAGAGGTGTTGAGGTATGAAAGCAATGGAAACCCACCAGAAGTGACCCCATTTTGGAAACTAGACCCCTCAAGGAATTCATTTATGGTTGTTGTTATCATTTTGACCACACCGTTTTTTCACAGCACCTATTTGAATTGGGCTGTGAAATTAAAAAAATGATATTTTTTCCATTAAGATGTAATTTTTGTTCAAAATTTCTTATTTTCACAAGGAATAAAACACCCCATTTTGTTGCCCAATTTGTCCTTAGTGCGGCAATACCCCATTTGTGGTGATAAACTGCCGTTTGGGCCCATGGGAGGACTCAGAAGGAAAGGAGCGCTATGTGTTTGTTGGAGTCCAGATTTTGCTGGATTGGTTTTCGGGTTCCATGTCGCATTTGCAGAGCCCCAGAGGTATGAAAGCAATGGAAACCCACCAGAAGTGACCCCATTTTGGAAACTAGACCCCTCAAGGAATTCATTTATGGTTGTTGTTATCATTTTGACCACACCGTTTTTTCACAGCACCTATTTGAATTGGGCTGTGAATTAAAAAAATGATATTTTTTTCCATTAAGATGTAATTTTTGTTCAAAATTTCTTATTTTCACAAGGAATAAAACACCCCATTTTGTTGCCCAATTTGTCCTGAGTGCGGCAATACCCCATTTGTGGTGATAAACTGATGTTTGGGCCCATGGCAGGACTCAGAAGGAAAGGACCACCATTTGGCCTACTGGAGCTTTTCTGGTGCTAAGTCATGTAGGCAGAAGCCCCTGAGGTACCAGTACAGTTAAAACCCCCGAGAAGTGACCCCATTTTAAAAACTACACCCCTTAAGACATTCATCTAGTGGTGTAGTGAGCATTTTGACCCCACAGTTATTGTGTAAAAGGTAATGCGCAGCAGATGGTGCAAAGTGAGATTTGCAATTTCCTATGCATATATGCCATTTCAGTGTCTGATATATTGTGCCCAGCATGTGCCACTGGAGACATACACCCCATAAATTGTAATGTGGGTTCTCCCGGGTACGGCAATACCCTACATGTGGCTGTTATTAGCTGCCTGGGCACACGACAGGGCTCAGAAGGGAAGGACCACCATTTAGCCTACTGGAGCTTTTCTGGTGCTAAGTCATGTAGGCAGAAGCCCCTGAGGTACCAGTACAGTTAAAACCCCCGAGAAGTGACCCCATTTTAAAAACTACACCCCTTAAGACATTCATCTAGTGGTGTAGTGAGCATTTTGACCCCACAGTTATTGTGTAAAAGGTAATGCGCAGCAGATGGTGCAAAGTGAGATTTGCAATTTCCTATGCATATATGCCATTTCAGTGTCTGATATATTGTGCCCAGCATGTGCCACTGGAGACATACACCCCATAAATTGTAATGTGGGTTCTCCCGGGTACGGCAATACCCTACATGTGGCTGTTATTAGCTGCCTGGGCACACGACAGGGCTCAGAAGGGAAGGACCACCATTTAGCCTACTGGAGCTTTTCTGGTGCTAAGTCATGTAGGCAGAACCCCTGAGGTACCAGTACAGTTGAAACCCCCGAGAAGTGACCCCATTTTAAAAACTACACCCCTTAAGACATTCATCTAGTGGTGTAGTGAGCATTTTGACCCCACAGTTATTGTGTAAAAGGTAATGCGCAGCAGATGGTGCAAAGTGAGATTTGCAATTTCCTATGCATATATGCCATTTCAGTGTCTGATATATTGTGCCCAGCATGTGCCACTGGAGACATACACCCCATAAATTGTAATGTGGGTTCTCCCGGGTACGGCAATACCCTACATGTGGCTGTTATTAGCTGCCTGGGCACACGACAGGGCTCAGAAGGGAAGGACCACCATTTAGCCTACTGGAGCTTTTCTGGTGCTAAGTCATGTAGGCAGAACCCCTGAGGTACCAGTACAGTTGAAACCCCCGAGAAGTGACCCCATTTTAAAAACTACACCCCTTAAGACATTCATCTAGTGGTGTAGTGAGCATTTTGACCCCACAGTTATTGTGTAAAAGGTAATGCGCAGCAGATGGTGCAAAGTGAGATTTGCAATTTCCTATGCATATATGCCATTTCAGTGTCTGATATATTGTGCCCAGCATGTGCCACTGGAGACATACACCCCATAAATTGTAATGTGGGTTCTCCCGGGTACGGCAATACCCTACATGTGGCTGTTATTAGCTGCCTGGGCACACGACAGGGCTCAGAAGGGAAGGACCACCATTTAGCCTACTGGAGCTTTTCTGGTGCTAAGTCATGTAGGCAGAACCCCTGAGGTACCAGTACAGTTGAAACCCCCGAGAAGTGACCCCATTTTAAAAACTACACCCCTTAAGACATTCATCTAGTGGTGTAGTGAGCATTTTGACCCCACAGTTATTGTGTAAAAGGTAATGCGCAGCAGATGGTGCAAAGTGAGATTTGCAATTTCCTATGCATATATGCCATTTCAGTGTCTGATATATTGTGCCCAGCATGTGCCACTGGAGACATACACCCCATAAATTGTAATGTGGGTTCTCCCGGGTACGGCAATACCCTACATGTGGCTGTTATTAGCTGCCTGGGCACACGACAGGGCTCAGAAGGGAAGGACCACCATTTAGCCTACTGGAGCTTTTCTGGTGCTAAGTCATGTAGGCAGAACCCCTGAGGTACCAGTACAGTTGAAACCCCCGAGAAGTGACCCCATTTTAAAAACTACACCCCTTAAGACATTCATCTAGTGGTGTAGTGAGCATTTTGACCCCACAGTTATTGTGTAAAAGGTAATGCGCAGCAGATGGTGCAAAGTGAGATTTGCAATTTCCTATGCATATATGCCATTTCAGTGTCTGATATATTGTGCCCAGCATGTGCCACTGGAGACATACACCCCATAAATTGTAATGTGGGTTCTCCCGGGTACGGCAATACCCTACATGTGGCTGTTATTAGCTGCCTGGGCACACGACAGGGCTCAGAAGGGAAGGACCACCATTTAGCCTACTGGAGCTTTTCTGGTGCTAAGTCATGTAGGCAGAACCCCTGAGGTACCAGTACAGTTGAAACCCCCGAGAAGTGACCCCATTTTAAAAACTACACCCCTTAAGACATTCATCTAGTGGTGTAGTGAGCATTTTGACCCCACAGTTATTGTGTAAAAGGTAATGCGCAGCAGATGGTGCAAAGTGAGATTTGCAATTTCCTATGCATATATGCCATTTCAGTGTCTGATATATTGTGCCCAGCATGTGCCACTGGAGACATACACCCCATAAATTGTAATGTGGGTTCTCCCGGGTACGGCAATACCCTACATGTGGCTGTTATTAGCTGCCTGGGCACACGACAGGGCTCAGAAGGGAAGGACCACCATTTAGCCTACTGGAGCTTTTCTGGTGCTAAGTCATGTAGGCAGAACCCCTGAGGTACCAGTACAGTTGAAACCCCCGAGAAGTGACCCCATTTTAAAAACTACACCCCTTAAGACATTCATCTAGTGGTGTAGTGAGCATTTTGACCCCACAGTTATTGTGTAAAAGGTAATGCGCAGCAGATGGTGCAAAGTGAGATTTGCAATTTCCTATGCATATATGCCATTTCAGTGTCTGATATATTGTGCCCAGCATGTGCCACTGGAGACATACACCCCATAAATTGTAATGTGGGTTCTCCCGGGTACGGCAATACCCTACATGTGGCTGTTATTAGCTGCCTGGGCACACGACAGGGCTCAGAAGGGAAGGACCACCATTTAGCCTACTGGAGCTTTTCTGGTGCTAAGTCATGTAGGCAGAACCCCTGAGGTACCAGTACAGTTGAAACCCCCGAGAAGTGACCCCATTTTAAAAACTACACCCCTTAAGACATTCATCTAGTGGTGTAGTGAGCATTTTGACCCCACAGTTATTGTGTAAAAGGTAATGCGCAGCAGATGGTGCAAAGTGAGATTTGCAATTTCCTATGCATATATGCCATTTCAGTGTCTGATATATTGTGCCCAGCATGTGCCACTGGAGACATACACCCCATAAATTGTAATGTGGGTTCTCCCGGGTACGGCAATACCCTACATGTGGCTGTTATTAGCTGCCTGGGCACACGACAGGGCTCAGAAGGGAAGGACCACCATTTAGCCTACTGGAGCTTTTCTGGTGCTAAGTCATGTAGGCAGAACCCCTGAGGTACCAGTACAGTTGAAACCCCCGAGAAGTGACCCCATTTTAAAAACTACACCCCTTAAGACATTCATCTAGTGGTGTAGTGAGCATTTTGACCCCACAGTTATTGTGTAAAAGGTAATGCGCAGCAGATGGTGCAAAGTGAGATTTGCAATTTCCTATGCATATATGCCATTTCAGTGTCTGATATATTGTGCCCAGCATGTGCCACTGGAGACATACACCCCATAAATTGTAATGTGGGTTCTCCCGGGTACGGCAATACCCTACATGTGGCTGTTATTAGCTGCCTGGGCACACGACAGGGCTCAGAAGGGAAGGACCACCATTTAGCCTACTGGAGCTTTTCTGGTGCTAAGTCATGTAGGCAGAACCCCTGAGGTACCAGTACAGTTGAAACCCCCGAGAAGTGACCCCATTTTAAAAACTACACCCCTTAAGACATTCATCTAGTGGTGTAGTGAGCATTTTGACCCCACAGTTATTGTGTAAAAGGTAATGCGCAGCAGATGGTGCAAAGTGAGATTTGCAATTTCCTATGCATATATGCCATTTCAGTGTCTGATATATTGTGCCCAGCATGTGCCACTGGAGACATACACCCCATAAATTGTAATGTGGGTTCTCCCGGGTACGGCAATACCCTACATGTGGCTGTTATTAGCTGCCTGGGCACACGACAGGGCTCAGAAGGGAAGGACCACCATTTAGCCTACTGGAGCTTTTCTGGTGCTAAGTCATGTAGGCAGAACCCCTGAGGTACCAGTACAGTTGAAACCCCCGAGAAGTGACCCCATTTTAAAAACTACACCCCTTAAGACATTCATCTAGAGTGTAGTGAGCATTTTGACCCAACAGTTATTGTGTAAAAGGTAATGCACAGTAGATGGTGCAAAGTGAGATTTGCAATTTCCTATACATATATGCCATTTCAGTGTCCGATATATTGTGCCCAGCATGTGCCACCGGAGACATACACCCCATAAATTGTAATGTGGGTTCTCCCGGGTACGGCAATACCCTACATGTGGCTGTTATTTGCTGCTTGGGCACATGGCAGGGCTCAAAAGGGAAAGATGAGGGGGATAAGCTGTGCGGAGTGCATCAGGGTAAATTAAAAATCAAGGGATGTATGGTAAATTTTAAAACAATCTTTCATACAGAGCCCTGGTTTTTCGGGACACGTGTCGCATTGGTATGTTGTGTCCTTCCTTATCCCCCTCTTATAGCACACTTTGCACCTCTTTTGACTTTTTCCCTTCTTGCCAGTTTGGGGAACTTCTCCTGGAAAGTGTTGCCCTGGTACGATGCGTGTGGCCTCGCTTCCAGAAGTACTGGGTGCCCCTCCTTCCTGGTCGCCAAAAATTAGGTTCTTTATAACCACCTCTTGAAATTCCAGGAAAGTTCCCCTCTGGCCTGCACATCGACGTAGCACGTACGCATTGTACAATGCCATCTGTATGATGTGCACGGCCAGCTTCTTATACCACACCCTCGATTTCCGCGTAGCGCTGTAGGGCTTCAGGACTTGATCTGACAAGTCCACCCCTCCCATGTACCTATTGTAGTCCAGGATGCAATCTGGTTTGGGGGTCTCTGTACTGGTACCTCGTACAGGTACATGGGTACTGGTGTGGCCATGTATTGTTGTCAATACAAGGACATCTCTCTTGTCCTTGTACTTGACACACAATATGTTGCTACTAGAATGTGCCCTGCTCTCACCCCTTCTGAGTGTTTGCCCAAGCAGTGTTTTAGGGAGGCCTCTAAGATTTTTTCTAGCAGTGCCGCATGCCGCAGTCCTTCTGGAAGCGAGGCACTTGAAGAGCGGGACGCTGGTATAAAAATTATCCAGGTAGAGGTGGTAACCCTGGTCCAGCAGTGGGTGCACCAAATCCCACACAATTTTTGCGTTAATTCCCAGTAAGGGGGGGCATTCTGGGGGCTGAATACTGCTGTCCTTCCCTTCATATATCCTGAATTTATATGTATACCCTGATGCACTCTCGCACAGCTTATACAACTTCACGCCATACCTTGCCCTCTTACTTGGCAGGTATTGGCGGAATTGAAGCCTCCCTTTAAAATGTACCAGGGACTCATCAATGGAAATACACTTCTCGGGGGTGTATGCTTGGGCAAACCGGGCACTGAAATGGTCTAATAGGGGTCTCAGTTTATATAAACGGTCAAAACTGGGGTCATCTCGGGGTGGGCACTGCTCATTATCGGCATAATGTAGGAAGCGAAGTATTGCCTCATAACGCATCCTGGACATGGCCATACGGTACATCGGGGTGTGGTATAGGATGTCCGTGCTCCAGTAGGTCCTAATGGATGGCTTTTTTAGAAGCCCCATGTTCAAGAGCAGTCCCCAGAACTTGCCCAACTCTGCTGCGTTTACAGGAGTCCACCTCTGGGATTGGGCATAAAATGAGTTGGGGTTCTTGGTGATATACTGTTGGGCATATAAATTAGTCTGGGTGACCATTAGCTCTATAAAGTTATCAGTGAAGAAGAACTTGAAAAAGTCCATCTCACTGAACCCTGCCGTGTTAAATTTGATGCCTGGGCTGCCCGTGTACTCAGGGATTTGGGGTTCATAATGGTCTGGTGTGGGCGTCCAAATGGGGTCACTTCGTTCAGGGGTATCACTTGTTGTGGGGTCACTTCTCTCAGGGATTTCTACTATGGTGGTGGTCCTGGGGCGTCTCCTAGGGGGTCCCTCCTCTTCATCGCTGGATGAGGAGGTAGACAAATAAAATAGTGTATCGCCATCCGACGAGTCTGTGTCGAAGGCCAGAAATGCATACGCCTCTTCAGCAGTAAATGTCCGTTGGGACATGCTTGTTGTGCGAAGACAAAATTTATATACTGCAAAAAAATAAATCCCTAACTGGGAGCAATAGGATAGCACAACTAGCACAAATGTGTGTTTTGTTTTTAGAGAGCAAGTGGACTTCCCTGACACTAAAGCTAACTAGGGCGAGGGTTCCTAACACTAAACCTAACTAAATTTTATGTGGACTTCCCTAACGCTAAACCTAACTACGGCGACGATTCCCTGACACTAAACCTATCTAGATTATTTCAAGCTTCCCTGACACTAAACCTAACTACGGTGATGGATCCCTAACGCTAAGCCTATCTACGGTGACCGATTCCTGACGCTAAATTCCCTGACACTATACCTAACTATGCTTTTTGACGGTTCCCTGACACTAACTAACCCTAATACTAAACTAACCAGTTAAATTTTCAAAATTGGCTAAACTAACTATTTTTTTTTTTTCTTTTTTTTCTTTTTATATTTTTTTTTTGTTTTATGTTTTATATAGAAAAAAATGAAAAAAAAATCCCCAGGGACCAAGAAATGTGGTCCTGAAGACTGAAAAGTGGTCAGTGATAGGAGATCACTGACCAAAAAACGTGGGTAGAACTCAAAGAGGAAGGGAACAGGAGTGGGTAGTGGATGGGGTGGTGGGAAGCAAAAAAAACGTTGTTTTAGAAACTTTTTTTCACTTCTTTTCACTTCTTTTCTCTCTGACTCTCTGCTCACAACCGATCTCAACGCCTCGCTAACTCCAACAGGGCGTTCAGGGCGGTTGCAGCAGGATGTGAGGTCAGAGAGAGGAAGTGACGAGAATGATCGCTGCTATTGGCTAGTTACTCACTGACTAGCCAATAGCGGCGATCGGCGAGGCGGGACCATAGTAAATGGTCCCGGCCCATTATGCTGTGATAGCATGCTGTCAGAAACAGCAGCTATCACAGCTCAGGAACGCCGGGCTCGAGCACTGCTGTGCTGAATGAGACCGATCGCTGCTATTGGCTAGTTACTCACTGACTAGCCAATAGCGGCGATCGGCGAGGCGGGACCATAGTAAATGGTCCCGTCCCATTATGCCGTGATAGCCTGCTGTCAGAAACAGCAGCTATCACAGCGCATGAACGCGCCGGGCGCGCGCACCGCTGTTCTAACTGCAAGACGTACTATTACGGCATGGAGCGCGAACGATAGAGCTGCCATGACGTAATAGTACGTCAAGGAGGCTAATACTAAACTAACCAGTTAAATTTTCAAAATTGGCTAAACTAACTATTTTTTTTGTTTCTTTTTTTTCTTTTTATATTTTTTTTTTTGTTTTATGTTTTATATAGAAAAAAATGAAAAAAAAATCCCCAGGGACCAAGAAATGTGGTCCTGAAGACTGAAAAGTGGTCAGTGATAGGAGATCACTGACCAAAAAACGTGGGTAGAACTCAAAGAGGAAGGGAACAGGAGTGGGTAGTGGATGGGGTGGTGGGAAGCAAAAAAAACGTTGTTTTAGAAACTTTTTTTCACTTCTTTTCTCTCTGACTCTCTGCTCACAACCGATCTCAACGCCTCGCTAACTCCAACAGGGCGTTCAGGGCGGTTGCAGCAGGATGTGAGGTCAGAGAGAGGAAGTGACGAGAATGATCGCTGCTATTGGCTAGTTACTCACTGACTAGCCAATAGCGGCGATCGGCGAGGCGGGACCATAGTAAATGGTCCCGGCCCATTATGCTGTGATAGCATGCTGTCAGAAACAGCAGCTATCACAGCTCAGGAACGCCGGGCTCGAGCACTGCTGTGCTGAATGAGACCGATCGCTGCTATTGGCTAGTTACTCACTGACTAGCCAATAGCGGCGATCGGCGAGGCGGGACCATAGTAAATGGTCCCGTCCCATTATGCCGTGATAGCCTGCTGTCAGAAACAGCAGCTATCACAGCGCATGAACGCGCCGGGCGCGCGCACCGCTGTTCTAACTGCAAGACGTACTATTACGGCATGGAGCGCGAACGATAGAGCTGCCATGACGTAATAGTACGTCAAGGAGCGGGAAGGGGTTAAAAGTTATCACATCGTATATCTATATCCACTATATATGGATCCGACAAAACCTATTAATAGTGGTCTTATTAGATTCATTCGGACCTGTTGGTTTTAGTATTTTTAGTTTGTAGATGGTTTTATTGGATTCATTCAGACCTGTCGGTTTTAATATTTTTAGTTTGTAGGTAAAAATATATTACAATCTATTACAACAATCTGGATGACTGATTAGAGTCTAATCGATTGGAATATTAATTAGAAAACTTTCTTAGAAACACGGAAAAAGACCATCCAAAAGGATGTGGATAAGATACTCCATATACATGCTAAGTGAGAACATATCAGTACCTAAATATATACATATCTAGACATAGAAGAGAATATTATCGGAATTAATAATCACATTTAGAGTGATCACATTGCCTATCTGCATACATTCTATTTGAATCCAAGAAACCGCATTAAATAATGGTCTCATTGAGTTCATTCAGACCTGCCGGTTTCAGTGTTTTTAGTTTGTAGATCCAAAATATTTCTTTTTTACAAAGAACGTTAAAACGATCAGGATGACTCACTGAGATTTGGTCAATTGGGGTGATAGTAAAACATGCAAAATTACCCTCATGTGCTATAGTGCAGTGTCTAGAAACACTATGAAGCAAAAATTTATTCTTACAATTAAACCTATGTTTATTCAGTCTACAATGTAGGGGTTGAATTGTCCTTCCTACGTATTGAATACCACATATACAATTTATAAGATAGATCACAAAACTAGATCGGCAATTTAAATTCGTTTCAATATTAAATGATTTTTCTGTCTGATGTGATCTAAAAATGTACGTTTTGTCTGTGATTGATTTACAACAAAGACATCTATTTTGTCCACATTTAAAACTCCCCTTTTCTAATAGTGGGTCATGTAGTTGTATTTTTTGTGACGAGTCTTTTAAAAAAGACAGATTCACCCGACTTGGAGCCAGAATATTTTTTATTGTTCTAGCTCTTTTAAACGTTACATGTGGTTTTGAAGGTAGAGTTTTTTGTAAAAACGGGTCATTCTGTAATACATGCCAATGTCTTTTTAATATCTCTCCTATTTTCTTATTTGCTGTATTATATTGTGTAATAAAATTGAGACCAAAACTATCTCGATTCTTCTCATCATTTCGTTCTTTAGAGACACTACCAGTATATTTTATTAGGCAGTCTTCTTGGGACAGTGCAGATGTTTTCTTATATGCATCAGTTAATAGTGTATCTGGATAACCTTTGTCTTTAAAACGTTTGTATAAAATTTTACTTTGTTTTTTAAAATCACACCTAAGGGTACAGTTTTTCCTAATTCTTTTATATTGGCTATATGGGATATTTTTAAGCCACTTGGAGTAGTGGCCACTATAGAAATTTAAGTAACTGTTAATGTCTACTTTCTTAAAAAAATTGCATGTTAAAAACCTATCCCCTGAATAAGTAATTGTCAAATCCAGATAATCAATTTCTTTTTCTTGGATATTATAGGTGAAATTGATGCCCCATTGATTTTCATTTAGTGAATTACAAAAATTGGTCGCACTTCTCAAGTCGCCATTCCATATAAAAATCAAATCGTCTATATATCTTTTGTATAAAAGGATATGTTCCCTAGCCCATGGGTGATTCCATATAAAATGCTCTTCAAACGCCCCCATAAAAATATTAGCATAGCTCGGTGCTACTCTAGTGCCCATCGCTGTGCCCTTAACTTGATGGTATATATTATTATTGAACGAAAAAATATTATTCTTTAGAATGAATTCCATACTCTCCAGATAAAATTTAATTTGAATTGGTTGGAGATCTTTATCTTTTTCAAACAAATTTTTCAGGGTACTCATGCCCAAAGAGTGCTCAATATTGCTATATAGTGCACTCACATCCAAAGTAATCAGGAGTGGATAATTTTTTGGTGAAACTAAGCACAGTTCATTGATGAGCTGTGTTGAATCTTTTAAAAAACTGGGCAGGTTTACTACATATTTTTGCAAAATCAGATCTAGATAATGGGACAAATGACAGGTGGGTGACTGAATACCGGAAATAATAGGTCTCCCAGGTGGATTAATGGGGTCCTTATGTATTTTCGGTAGGTGGTAATAGAATGGTAAATTAGAGTTTTGTGGAGTAAGGTATTTCCTTTCATTCTTATTAAGAACCCTATCTAAAAAGGCTTGATCTATCAGAGATCTAAGGTTTTTATTAATGTTCTCGATGGGATTGTAATCAAGGCAGACATAATAATTTGTGTCTGATAGAATTTTTGAAGCTTCATTAAAATAATCCACAGTATTCTGAATTACTGTACCACCACCTTTGTCCGCAGATCTTATTACAATTGATGTATTATCTTTAAGATTCTTCAAAGCTTGTTTCTCACTATAAGATAAATTATTTTTATGTGGAAGATATTGCGATTCTATGTCTTCCAAGTCTCTACCTACTAGATGATAAAAAGTATTGATAAAGTTACCCTGATGGGCTACAGGGTAGAACTTTGAGGGTGCTTTCAGAGCAGTATGTTTAAAGATTGGGGGTGATTCATTTTGTTGGATATTATCTACACCAGATTGGTCTTTGTCAACTAGTGATTTATAAGATGTTAATTGGAAATATCTTTTTAATGTTAGTTTCCTAATGAACCGATGTAAATCAATAAATACATCAAACCCATTTATACCAGAAGTAGGGCAAAAAGCAAGACCCTTTTCCAGGAGCGAAATTTCTGATTTATTTAAAATATAATCGGACAGGTTAAAAATGGATACAAGTGGTAAGACAGGAGGGGGGGCCGAAGTGCCTATTATTCTCTTTTTCTTTTTGCCTCCCCTGGTTCCTCTATAAGATTTTTTCTTTTTTTCGGGCGAAAGAATTCGCTTATAGCCAACTGTTGGGAATTTTGGCAAGGTGGTATCTCTAAAAAAGATGACGAGGAGGGAGAGGGGGAGGAGGGAGACAGTATATTCTCTACAGGTCTGAGACTTCTCTCTCCTACAGGTGTGACACATAGTGCCGGGGTAAGAAATGGAACTGACATGGTGGAACCTTTTTTAGTGTTATCAATAGTAGTCATAACTTTGGACAAATCAGGACTATCCAGAAAGATTATTTCCCTATTATAGTCTTCAGTATTAATTACAGTATTAGATAGTTGGTCATCAGAGATGTCATGTGTTGTTAATATCGATAAATCCATATCTCCATCCGATATAAAACTCTTGGCCCGCTCATTGGTTCTTTCAAAAGCATGAATAGGGGTGGAGTTCACATCTTTATTAGATATATCTTTCTTATTTAGTATATCCCCATGGGGACTTCTAGAAAGCTCATTCATAGGTTGTCGCATTTTTTTAATGTTGTTAGATCTACTATATTTGCTGTTCAAAAAAAGTCTATTGGATTTAGTATAAGCTATTCTTAGTTCCTCATTTTTGTTTCTATTATAATTTATACTTGGTGTTAAAGTAGGCATTACGCGCTGCTGAATACTTTTCAAGGTATCTGCTTTTTGAGGTTGTAATATGGGTACATTCCAGGTTCTAATTTGATTGGAGAGATAGTCCAATCTATCTCTTGCCAATTTATTAGCCTTTCTTTCAATGAGGTCTTGTTCTAATCTGAATATGCGATTAGTAATCCTATGATTTATAGTATGAAAGTCATGATGTAGAGAATATAGTTTTAATGATTCCATTAGGCTTTCTATTTTAATAGTTAATGTCTCACATAGAGTTTGTCTTTTAGTCAATAAACGGTTCATCATCCCCTTTGTACATTCCTCCATAAAAGACTCCCAATCTGAGGTAAAGATTGGGTCGTCCTTAAAGGTGGATGAAAAAGGCATACGTAAACCCCTTGGGGATATTTTTTCAGACAAATAAATCGTAAGAAAAATTACATCAATGTGGTGTTGTAATTCCACCTTGGAAGAATCTTCAAATTCTTTAAATAGATCAACCATAATTTCCGTGTCTTCATTAGTGAATACAGATGCCGGTATAGTCTCATGATGATTGTGTACCGTACTTGCTGTGAGTTTCTGGACTAGTTGATCTCTGGATTCCTTTCTATGCCGAAAATGATCCATAGCTTGTCGTTCTTAGAGTGGTAACGAAAACGGGATTATCAATGTCTCTCAGGTGTAGACCAAGCAGATCAGGCAGATGAAATTGCTGCTCTATTTGCAGACCTTTTAAGGTCTAATCGTGGATAACAAACGTGTGGATATCCACCTCAGAGATGTATCACGCTACAGAGAAAAAAATAAAAACAAAGCGCACATCGTGCCTGAATTTGTATATATAACGAAAAAAGAAAATAGGGTCAAAGGTACTGACCTGGTGATGTTATGCTAGGAGCATAACAACCCACACTTGCATTCAGAGGTAACTCTGTCAAAGTCGGTTGCCGCCACAGTTCCCAATCCGGAGGTTTGAAGGTACAATATCCGCTGAAAAAATCCAATGAATGGAAAAAACCGGGGAAATCCAAGGGCGCAGCCGTGTCCAGATAAAATAGATTTTATTTGTACATATAACAACAACAAAAAAAGATTGTGTTTCGAAGCCGTACCGGCCTCTTCGTCAGGTCAAAGTACAAGTGGTTATCCTACGAAAACACACAGTTTATATAATCCAGAGAACATATATGACTACCGGGTTAGATGAGAGGTCAAATTAAAAGGCGGGTTCAAACAGATCATTATAAACGGAATAAACCCATAAAGACTTGTACATATATATATTTATATACATATATATACATTGATAATATATCTGCCAAACTAACATAGAATTCGTTAACATTAAAAATATATATTAAAAATATAATAAAAATCACGTTAAAAAATATATGTTAAAATATTTTAAAAACAATTCTATTTAAAGGCCATATCTAAAAGAATTGAAAAATATATATATATATATATATATGCGCACCCCTATCTTGGAAATATGAGATAAGACCATCCCAAAGGATGTAAATGCATATATGCGCTAATTGAAAGATATATAGATAAATAAATGAATAAATAAATATCTAAACATAAAACAGATTCGTGCAGAAGAAAAAGAAAAAGAAAAAATGGCATTAAAAGTTATCACATCGTATATCTATATCCACTATATATGGATCCGACAAAACCTATTAATAGTGGTCTTATTAGATTCATTCGGACCTGTTGGTTTTAGTATTTTTAGTTTGTAGATGGTTTTATTGGATTCATTCAGACCTGTCGGTTTTAATATTTTTAGTTTGTAGGTAAAAATATATTACAATCTATTACAACAATCTGGATGACTGATTAGAGTCTAATCGATTGGAATATTAATTAGAAAACTTTCTTAGAAACACGGAAAAAGACCATCCAAAAGGATGTGGATAAGATACTCCATATACATGCTAAGTGAGAACATATCAGTACCTAAATATATACATATCTAGACATAGAAGAGAATATTATCGGAATTAATAATCACATTTAGAGTGATCACATTGCCTATCTGCATACATTCTATTTGAATCCAAGAAACCGCATTAAATAATGGTCTCATTGAGTTCATTCAGACCTGCCGGTTTCAGTGTTTTTAGTTTGTAGATCCAAAATATTTCTTTTTTACAAAGAACGTAAAACTATATTCTCTACATCATGACTTTCATACTATAAATCATAGGATTACTAATCGCATATTCAGATTAGAATAAGACCTCATTGAAAGAAAGGCTAATAAATTGGCAAGAGATAGATTGGACTATCTCTCCAATCAAATTAGAACCTGGAATGTACCCATATTACAACCTCAAAAAGCAGATACCTTGAAAAGTATTCAGCAGCGCGTAATGCCTACTTTAACACCAAGTATAAATTATAATAGAAACAAAAATGAGGAACTAAGAATAGCTTATACTAAATCCAATAGACTTTTTTTGAACAGCAAATATAGTAGATCTAACAACATTAAAAAAATGCGACAACCTATGAATGAGCTTTCTAGAAGTCCCCATGGGGATATACTAAATAAGAAAGATATATCTAATAAAGATGTGAACTCCACCCCTATTCATGCTTTTGAAAGAACCAATGAGCGGGCCAAGAGTTTTATATCGGATGGAGATATGGATTTATCGATATTAACAACACATGACATCTCTGATGACCAACTATCTAATACTGTAATTAATACTGAAGACTATAATAGGGAAATAATCTTTCTGGATAGTCCTGATTTGTCCAAAGTTATGACTACTATTGATAACACTAAAAAAGGTTCCACCATGTCAGTTCCATTTCTTACCCCGGCACTATGTGTCACACCTGTAGGAGAGAGAAGTCTCAGACCTGTAGAGAATATACTGTCTCCCTCCTCCCCCTCTCCCTCCTCGTCATCTTTTTTAGAGATACCACCTTGCCAAAATTCCCAACAGTTGGCTATAAGCGAATTCTTTCGCCCGAAAAAAAGAAAAAATCTTATAGAGGAACCAGGGGAGGCAAAAAGAAAAAGAGAATAATAGGCACTTCGGCCCCCCCTCCTGTCTTACCACTTGTATCCATTTTTAACCTGTCCGATTATATTTTAAATAAATCAGAAATTTCGCTCCTGGAAAAGGGTCTTGCTTTTTGCCCTACTTCTGGTATAAATGGGTTTGATGTATTTATTGATTTACATCGGTTCATTAGGAAACTAACATTAAAAAGATATTTCCAATTAACATCTTATAAATCACTAGTTGACAAAGACCAATCTGGTGTAGATAATATCCAACAAAATGAATCACCCCCAATCTTTAAACATACTGCTCTGAAAGCACCCTCAAAGTTCTACCCTGTAGCCCATCAGGGTAACTTTATCAATACTTTTTATCATCTAGTAGGTAGAGACTTGGAAGACATAGAATCGCAATATCTTCCACATAAAAATAATTTATCTTATAGTGAGAAACAAGCTTTGAAGAATCTTAAAGATAATACATCAATTGTAATAAGATCTGCGGACAAAGGTGGTGGTACAGTAATTCAGAATACTGTGGATTATTTTAATGAAGCTTCAAAAATTCTATCAGACACAAATTATTATGTCTGCCTTGATTACAATCCCATCGAGAACATTAATAAAAACCTTAGATCTCTGATAGATCAAGCCTTTTTAGATAGGGTTCTTAATAAGAATGAAAGGAAATACCTTACTCCACAAAACTCTAATTTACCATTCTATTACCACCTACCGAAAATACATAAGGACCCCATTAATCCACCTGGGAGACCTATTATTTCCGGTATTCAGTCACCCACCTGTCATTTGTCCCATTATCTAGATCTGATTTTGCAAAAATATGTAGTAAACCTGCCCAGTTTTTTAAAAGATTCAACACAGCTCATCAATGAACTGTGCTTAGTTTCACCAAAAAATTATCCACTCCTGATTACTTTGGATGTGAGTGCACTATATAGCAATATTGAGCACTCTTTGGGCATGAGTACCCTGAAAAATTTGTTTGAAAAAGATAAAGATCTCCAACCAATTCAAATTAAATTTTATCTGGAGAGTATGGAATTCATTCTAAAGAATAATATTTTTTCGTTCAATAATAATATATACCATCAAGTTAAGGGCACAGCGATGGGCACTAGAGTAGCACCGAGCTATGCTAATATTTTTATGGGGGCGTTTGAAGAGCATTTTATATGGAATCACCCATGGGCTAGGGAACATATCCTTTTATACAAAAGATATATAGACGATTTGATTTTTATATGGAATGGCGACTTGAGAAGTGCGACCAATTTTTGTAATTCACTAAATGAAAATCAATGGGGCATCAATTTCACCTATAATATCCAAGAAAAAGAAATTGATTATCTGGATTTGACAATTACTTATTCAGGGGATAGGTTTTTAACATGCAATTTTTTTAAGAAAGTAGACATTAACAGTTACTTAAATTTCTATAGTGGCCACTACTCCAAGTGGCTTAAAAATATCCCATATAGCCAATATAAAAGAATTAGGAAAAACTGTACCCTTAGGTGTGATTTTAAAAAACAAAGTCAAATTTTATACAAACGTTTTAAAGACAAAGGTTATCCAGATACACTATTAACTGATGCATATAAGAAAACATCTGCACTGTCCCAAGAAGACTGCCTAATAAAATATACTGGTAGTGTCTCTAAAGAACGAAATGATGAGAAGAATCGAGATAGTTTTGGTCTCAATTTTATTACACAATATAATACAGCAAATAAGAAAATAGGAGAGATATTAAAAAGACATTGGCATGTATTACAGAATGACCCGTTTTTACAAAAAACTCTACCTTCAAAACCACATGTAACGTTTAAAAGAGCTAGAACAATAAAAAATATTCTGGCTCCAAGTCGGGTGAATCTGTCTTTTTTAAAAGACTCGTCACAAAAAATACAACTACATGACCCACTATTAGAAAAGGGGAGTTTTAAATGTGGACAAAATAGATGTCTTTGTTGTAAATCAATCACAGACAAAACGTACATTTTTAGATCACATCAGACAGAAAAATCATTTAATATTGAAACGAATTTAAATTGCCGATCTAGTTTTGTGATCTATCTTATAAATTGTATATGTGGTATTCAATACGTAGGAAGGACAATTCAACCCCTACATTGTAGACTGAATAAACATAGGTTTAATTGTAAGAATAAATTTTTGCTTCATAGTGTTTCTAGACACTGCACTATAGCACATGAGGGTAATTTTGCATGTTTTACTATCACCCCAATTGACCAAATCTCAGTGAGTCATCCTGATCGTTTTAACGTTCTTTGTAAAAAAGAAATATTTTGGATCTACAAACTAAAAACACTGAAACCGGCAGGTCTGAATGAACTCAATGAGACCATTATTTAATGCGGTTTCTTGGATTCAAATAGAATGTATGCAGATAGGCAATGTGATCACTCTAAATGTGATTATTAATTCCGATAATATTCTCTTCTATGTCTAGATATGTATATATTTAGGTACTGATATGTTCTCACTTAGCATGTATATGGAGTATCTTATCCACATCCTTTTGGATGGTCTTTTTCCGTGTTTCTAAGAAAGTTTTCTAATTAATATTCCAATCGATTAGACTCTAATCAGTCATCCAGATTGTTGTAATAGATTGTAATATATTTTTACCTACAAACTAAAAATATTAAAACCGACAGGTCTGAATGAATCCAATAAAACCATCTACAAACTAAAAATACTAAAACCAACAGGTCCGAATGAATCTAATAAGACCACTATTAATAGGTTTTGTCGGATCCATATATAGTGGATATAGATATACGATGTGATAACTTTTAATGCCATTTTTTCTTTTTCTTTTTCTTCTGCACGAATCTGTTTTATGTTTAGATATTTATTTATTCATTTATTTATCTATATATCTTTCAATTAGCGCATATATGCATTTACATCCTTTGGGATGGTCTTATCTCATATTTCCAAGATAGGGGTGCGCATATATATATATATATTTTTCAATTCTTTTAGATATGGCCTTTAAATAGAATTGTTTTTAAAATATTTTAACATATATTTTTTAACGTGATTTTTATTATATTTTTAATATATATTTTTAATGTTAACGAATTCTATGTTAGTTTGGCAGATATATTATCAATGTATATATATGTATATAAATATATATATGTACAAGTCTTTATGGGTTTATTCCGTTTATAATGATCTGTTTGAACCCGCCTTTTAATTTGACCTCTCATCTAACCCGGTAGTCATATATGTTCTCTGGATTATATAAACTGTGTGTTTTCGTAGGATAACCACTTGTACTTTGACCTGACGAAGAGGCCGGTACGGCTTCGAAACACAATCTTTTTTTGTTGTTGTTATATGTACAAATAAAATCTATTTTATCTGGACACGGCTGCGCCCTTGGATTTCCCCGTTTTTTTCCATTCATTGGATTTTTTCAGCGGATATTGTACCTTCAAACCTCCGGATTGGGAACTGTGGCGGCAACCGACTTTGACAGAGTTACCTCTGAATGCAAGTGTGGGTTGTTATGCTCCTAGCATAACATCACCAGGTCAGTACCTTTGACCCTATTTTCTTTTTTCGTTATATATACAAATTCAGGCACGATGTGCGCTTTGTTTTTATTTTTTTATCTGTAGCGTGATACAAACATGTACTTGGCAGTCGTTAAGAGGAAGTATGGAGCGGGATCACGGGCTGGGGTCACTCCATACTTAATTAAATACTGAAGAACAACAATGAGCCATAATGCCAATTCATATAAAAAGTTAATATTTTATTAACATGTATCACAAATACAATTTAAAACATTACATAAGAACAGGACCCTAGTGTAAAATAATGGAGTTAATAATAGTTAACCCTTATCAGGTAATGAACACAGGTGCAGGGGCTATATAGAAATGATTTACATATCCAGGGTGTGAGCCCCAGGAAGGGAAAGAGTAATCCTATTATACGTCCAATACCTATTCGTTAAATTACATAAGTGAAAAGTAAAGGCGATAGGAAAAATAGGATAACATAGTACTATTTAAAGGAATCATTCATATTTAGCAGCTTTACCCATGACAGCAATGTAAGAAGATCGTTGATATTTGCTCCTTCACATGAAACCCCAACGCGCGTTTCGCTACGGTTGCTTCCTCAGGGGGGATGTGTGTGTGTATGTCCTCCTACAAAACAGCCCTTAAATAGTTTGGAGAAAGTCCCTCAGCTGTCAATTGCGGCGCATCTCAAATGCCGCGGCCGGGAGCGAGGCCAGCCCCACTTCCGGTTCCAGGCACAGCAGCGCGTCCCCGGATACCCGACGCGTACGAGAGTTCCGGGCATGCACAATGGGCCTATGGAAGCGGAGAGGGCAGAACGTCGCCGCCAGAAGCCGCTCAGACATGCGCACTTGACAGCAAGAGGGACTCCAGTCTCGTAAGAGTAAAAGTTACTTCCAATATACAAACACTATCTCCCATTTATGTGTAAATAGACATTCATAACCGGTCAGGGGAATTTATATTTCAATATGGGTAGAAAAGGATTGATTATATACACTACTTCAGAACCCTTATTAGCATAAACGAGTATATTAAGATCAGTAAAGAATATATTGTATTACAGAATGTGAGTAGTGTCAATACAGTGAAATGATCAAAAATGCGAATAAATGGCCAATAATTTACATCAAAGAAAAAAGTGAAAGTGACTGTGCGACGCGTCACAAGAAAAAGAATAAGTGAATAGAAGGACAAGAATATGTCAAAAAATAAAAATACAAACAATCGTAAGTGAAAATAAAAATAAGTGAAAATAAAGAATGTAAGAAATTTATTATAACATATATTATATCCATACATGCTAAAACAAAAGCAATAAACAATATATAATATATAAAATACCTGACATATTGTCACAATATAACATCAAACATCAGACGTTCCCCCTGAACCCCAAGCCCGAAGGCAGTCATACTCACCATGTCCTGATGCCGATACCGGGACCACAGCCGTCGAGGGTGTCGGTAGAGATACAGGTGCTGCGGGTGCTACTGGTACCACCGCAACGATCGGTCTTGCTGAGTGACGGCGAACAGAGGCGCGGTTCTATGGCGACGTCGGTCATGGCTGTCCCGCGGACTGCCGTGGTGTGACGACCCAGTGCGTGAGCTCTCTGACCTTGAACCGTAGCTTGACCTTGATGGCGACCTCCTATGCCGTTTACGATGTCTATTTGACCGTCGAGATGAGCGGCGCCTGGATGATCGGCGAGAACGAGAACAGCGGGTCCGGTTGGTATCCCTTGAACCGGAGGGGGATAGATGTGCTGGCGGCCTGGAGCGGCGGGAGGATCGCAGGGAGTGTGCCAGGTAGGGAAGACGCCGGTGCCACAGTCTCTTGAATAAGAGACTGCAGCCATACAGATCCCTCGTCCTGCATCCGGATACGGATAATTTCTTCAAGCTCCTGCTGGTCCATGACAATCAGTTAAGTGTACTCACAATTTTGTAATAACAAATCCCTGCGCAGTAACGGCCAGAAGAGGAAGTTGTCTTCCCTCCTTGCCCTTATAAACCCAGAACGGGGAGGGTGGGTAAGACCGCCCTATATCCCCACAAAAAATGCCCTATAGGCGGGTACCCCATACCCTATAGGCCCCACTAATGTAAACACTACATGGAACAATCCCCCTAGCATAACGTGGCTTAGTTAACCCCTTCATTGCCACCCAGTCATGGGCACAACGGCCAATAAGCCTGAGTGCCTTCAATTACGAGGTCTGGTATACAAGGTGATAATGAGGTGACCTCTACTGACCTGCATATTCTGATAGTAGCTCAATACATTCACCAGATTGAGGACCAACATCGACCACTCTATGATCTTTGCTGTCATTTCACTGATCTGTGAAAAAATATCAAAATATCAAAATTAATACATTAAAAATTGCACAAAGCAAGAACTTTCTGCCCGGGCCGAGGTTTTTCTGCATTCATGTTTACTGCATGGAGCCATGTGACTGACGGCGATGCCAAAACGGACCTGACCCATTGTCATGTGACACCACATCCATTACATTGCGGACGTCACGATCAAAATGGTGCAGAGAACGAGCACAAAGATTATAGGTCCAATTGTATTCCTATAGAACGGCTTCTAGGGGTATAAATAAAATCTATCCAATGATCAGGAATATTTGATAAGCTCATTAATGCCGGATTAAAGGAATTTTACATCCACTGATTTGTACCAGCGGCTCAGCATGTCAATAACTTTATATTATGTATGAGATATACTGTACATATCTTTACACATTGATCTCCAGCACACAGGTGGGTGTATACTGATACCCTACCTCCAATGACTGTATTGGAATTCCATATTGCCGCTCTCCGTTCCACCCAAAAGACGTAAGAATGCCCAAGGATCCATATAACGGGGCGTGAACCTAGAAAGAAACAAATAAACTTAATGCAAAATCAAATCCGGACGGATATAACGAGCGAAACAATTTGAACGCCACCGCCCGATACGCCGAACATCCTCATCAGATAGGCCGAAACCGCTGGCCGATGTAGCGGCTCCAATGCGGAATGAATGTGTTCTGAAATCCTTTGGGGGAAAGCCAGCACGGGTTAAGGCTGACCGAAATATTGCCGTGAACTGGAACCTACCTAGTGAGCGGTTTTTCCATCGGCATGGGAGAAAAATTGGGTACCTGACACACGAACATCTGTATAAAGCGTGACGGCCCAGACAGGGCAGGCTGGCCCAGGAACCGGCCTTAAAGATACCCAACAACATCTGCCAAATATGTCTGTCTTGGATTTCCGTATGGCGAATCGAATCCCAGAGCTGGATAACGCCACATCATTTGCTAACAAACCGCCCGGGCGGGCCGCCGACATGGCAATCAATTTCCGAAATCCGTAACGCTGCAAAAAAGGCCAAAGCAAAGGCCGCTGTAAACAAGGATATTTCAAAATGGGAAGAACAAACGTCTTTAAGGACCTGTAACAACTTTATTAGGATGGGGACGGAAACAGGGCGTCTAGGGCAGAGCGAACGGTAAACCTGCCAATTAAAACGTGAAAGGGCGTCAGCTACATTATTTTGAACACCGGGAATATGACGGGCCCTAATTTGAATGTTGTGCTGCAAGCATCTTAAAACCAAACGTCTAATTAGAACCACAACCGGCGCAGAAGAGGAAGTTAAATGGATAACGGCATGAACCACGCTGGCATTATCAGACCAGAACACCATAGACGAATTTGCTAACTTCTCACCCCACAACTCTATCAATATATTCGTTCCATGCTATATTTTCCCTGGTATCGTGAGACAAATGCGGACCGAGGGGGGGGGGATACCGCAAAAATAAGTATCCCTGAAGGCGGGCAACGACGGGGATGCCATTGACGTGGATGCCTCCACTAGCGTTTTACCTGCCTCCACCTGCGAGGCCGGCACGGATGGAGTCACTGGGGCTCCCGCCAACAGGGATCGCAACACATTAAAAACATCAACATCAGACGTTCCCCCTGAACTCCAAGCCCGAAGGCAGTCATACTCACCGTATCCTGATGCCGATACCGGGACCACAGCCGTCGAGGGTGTCGGTAGAGGTACAGGTGCTGCGGGTGCTACTGGTACCACCGCAACGATTGGTCTTGCTGAGCGACGGCGAGCAGAGGCGTGGTTGCTATGGCGACGTCGGTCATGGCTGTCCCGCGGACTGCCGAGGTGTGACGACCCAGTGCGTGAGCTCTCTGACCTTGAACTGTAGCTTGACCTTGATGGCGACCTCCTATGCCGTTTATGATGTCTAGTTGACCGTCGAGATAAGCGGCGCCAGGATGAACAGCGAGAACGGGAACGGCGGGTCCGGTTGGTATCCCTTGAGCTAACCGAAGAGGCCCTCTCAGTATTCTCTGCCAGGAGGTAAGCCAGAACCCAAACCTGTGGGTATGACGAACGCAGGCCGTGTAGGGGGAGGTGGTGGTGGTTGCTGCACCCTAGGTAGCTCCTGTTCGCCGGGGAAGAAGTCCTCTTCACTGTCCCCCACAGAGCCATCATCCCCGTCGTTCAACGGAGGTGGGGGGAGTCTCATGCCATCCCCCCTGCTACAGTACCTGGGAGGGAGTGCTGAGCGGCTATCCCCCCAGATGCAGTACCTGCTGTTCTCCTTAACGCTGGTGAGCCCCCCTCGGCAGATCTACTGTATGCGTTGGTGGAGTGCGGGTGGTCGAGCTCCTTGCAGCCCCGGGGCGAGGCCTAGCACGGCCCAAGCTGGTGGGAGATGTCATACCCGACGATGGAGGAATGATATCCTCGTCGGGCCCCTTAGCCACCTCTCACTGTTCTTGCGGCGAGAGTGCGGTGTGCGCATGTGTGGCCTGTCTAGCCGACATTGAGCGAACTCTACTGTCGCCGGAGGGGGATAGACGTGCTTGCGGCCTGGAGCGGCGGGAGGATCGTCGCGCAGGGGGTGTGCCAGGTAGGGAAGATGCCGGTGCCACAGTCTCTTGAATAAGAGACAGCAGCCATACAGAAACCTCGTCCTGCATCCGGATACGGATAATTTCTTCAAGCTCCTCCTGGTCCATGACAATCAGTTAAGTGTACTCACAATATTTTAATAACAAATCCCTGCGCAGTAACGGCCAGAAGAGGAAGATGTCTTCCCTCCTTGCCCTTATAAACCCAGAACGGGTAGGGTGGGTAAGACCGCCCTATATCCCCCAAAAAAATGCCCTATAGGCAGATACCCCATACCCTGTAGGCCCCACTAATGTAAATACTACATGGAAAAATCCCCCTAGCATAACGTGGCTTAGTTAACCCTTTCATTGCCACCCAGTCATGGGCACAACGGCCAATAAGCCTGAGTGCCTTCAATTACGAGGTCTGGTATACGAGGTGATAATGAGGTGACGTCTACTGACCTGCATATTCTGATAGTAGCTCAATACATTCACCAGAATGAGGACCAACGTCGACCACTCTATGATCTTTGCTGTCATTTCACTGATCTGTGAACAAATATCAAAATATCAAAATTAATACATTAAAAATTGCCCAAAGCAAGAACTTTCTGCCCGGGCCGAGGTTTTGCTGCATTCATGTTTATTGCATGGAGCCATGTGACTGACGGCGGCGATGCCAAAACGGACCTGACCCATTGTCATGTGACACCACATCCATTACATTGCGGACGTCACGATCAAAATGGTGCAGAGAACGAGCACAAAGACTATAGGTCCAATTGTATTCCTATAGAACGGCTTCTTGGGGTACAAATAAAATCTATCCAATGATCAGGAATATTTGATAATCTCATTAATGCCGGATTAAAGGAATTTTACGTCCACTGGTTTGTACCAGCGGCTCAGCATGTCAATAACTTTATATTATGTATGAGATATACTGTACATACCTTTACACATTGATCTCCAGCACACAGGTGGGTGTATACTGATACCCTACCTCCAATGCCTGTATTGGAAATCCGTATTGCCGCTCTCCGTTCTACCCAGAAGACGTAAGAATGCCCAAGGATCCAGATGACGGGGCGTGAACCTAGAAAGAAACAAACTTAATGCAAAATCAAATCCGGACGGATATAACCAGCGAAACAATTTTGACACCACCGCCCGATACGCCGAACATCCTCATCAGATAGGCCGAAACCGCTGGCCGTGGTAGCGGCTCCAATGCGGAATGAATGTGTTCCGAAATCCTTTGGGGGGAAAGCCAGCACGGGTTAAGGCTGACCAAAATATTGCAGTGAACTGGAACCTACCTAGTAAGCGGTTTTTCCATAGGCATGGGAGAAAAATTGGGTACCTGACACACGAACATCTGTATAAAGATGTACTCGAACATCTGTATATATTATGTATGAGATATACTGTACATATCTTTACATATTGATCTCCAGCGCACAGGTGGGTGTATACGGATACCCTACTTCCAATGACTGGTAATTTATTATATAGGAAAATAACGTTTCTTATGTTTAGTAAGTGTCTTATAGGATTTACTACACTTTTATGTGAGATAAATGGTAATATAATAGATATATAGCAAGGACAGTACCGCTGCTTTCTATTCAGCATCTTCCTGCAAGAAGCTGAACAATGTTACCAGATGGCGCTGTGTTACACCAGCATGTCGCCATCTGACGGCCAAGATCAGAAAATGAAGGGAAATGATCACCTCAGTATCTGATGTTTCCTACATGTGAACCTAAAGACAAGGACAATTGGATTCCATTCAAATATTATTTAAGAAAGGATACAGAAAACCACTAAGGTCACGGCCATTATGGAGGACGCCAGTCTGAAATGGCTGATGACTCTTCGGCTTTTCGGGCACTTTGTAGAGGAGTATGGACTGCCAAAGGTTGTAAAGGCTGCCAAACCCGAATGCAATGAAAGCGCAAATCCGGTGAGTCATTAAATAACGGTAGGTCTAGAAAACAAGCAGACAGAGGTTACAGCAAATCTTATGGAACTAATCACTAATTTACCCTCAGAACTTCCCATTAAATCCTAAATAACGTGTTCTGATATAATAACCCCGGAGACATAATGGATATAGTGGGGGACTCGTGCTTGGGACTCCTCTCTGTTAGATGGAGCAGACACACATCTACTACATGGTCGTCCATTCATTCGAATAAGCCATGTAATACCACTTTAGTGTGTGGCCTCCCGGTGATCACCGCTGATCATGATCACCAGGGGTTCAGCTGCCAGACCCACAGCGATCAGCTGATTACCAGCGGGTCCCTATTTAGTAAAGATGGGAAACCCTATTAACATAAAACATTTATTAACTTACCGAAAACATAGCCATCACGGCCGTCCCAACGCATGATGACCATCCAATTCCCAGGAGGATCTTTTGAACCAAGGTCTGACGATCCCCAAAGGCTTCAGCATGGAGCATAATGAACTTGTAATGTAGAAACGTCAGACCCAGAGCTGAAAAAGAGAAAATGAGCCAAATAAATCCTGTACCACGTGTAAAACAACCTAATAACATCTATGAAGCGCGGACCAAGCGCTAAACCCAACAAGAAACCTACAATAATGGACGGGAACATTTATCTGCATCGTCTGATCCGGACAATTATTATCAATGAAATGAACAAAACTTTATTTATTTTTTACAAAAATCTGATTACTGCTGCATGAAGAGAATATTATAATCACTTCCGTGATTGTTACTTACAGGCAATGGCCATTCCTATGAATCCTATTCTAAACAGGATATTTTCGGGAAAGAAATTTCCAATTTTTTGCGTTTCACTGTAAAACAGAAAAGAAAAAGGTTAATGTTAAATAATATGGAAAAATTGTCAGAATTGTCTCATTTTAACAATCAGCAGTCTGATAATCTATAGGACTGAGGGGATGATGTACATCAGTGGAGGGGGGGCATGGTTGTTGATAACAGTCAGTGTGTAGCCACCAGAGAGCCAGGCCACACACCAAAAGGCAAAGAAGATGGAGAAGAGACTGCATGTATACCATGATCATAAATCATTCCCCCCAATGTGCAGAACCAAAACCGTCGGCACCAGCCGGTGCCGACTAATATCCACCACTTCCGGTAAGGTCTGCAACGATCTTAGGCCCCTCAGGCCGCTCCAATAGATCTCTGCATCCTGGAATCCTAGTGATTTTCCTCCGAGCCCTATAGCCGCTCTCCGTTCAGCCCAAAAAACATATGAATGGCCCATTATCCATACTGACGGCCGGTAATCTAGAAAATAAAAGAAATTAGTGCAGAACCAAATCGGGGCGAACGCATCAGAGCGCTAGTGCCCTATACGACACACCTCAGTATCGGTCAGGCCCAAATAGCTGGTGGTAGTAGCCACTCCAATGCGAAATGAGTGGGTGCCAAAGTTCCCAGGGGGAGGCCGACAGATGACAATGCCTTTTTAAATACTGCAGAGAACTGAAATTTTGTAAGGGGGCTGCCGTGAATATGCGTCATAAACTGAGAGCCACAGTTACGCAAACTTAAGTAGGAAGATGCTAAAGCAACAGGGCAACCCGCACCCCCGATTGCCCACAACGAAACCCAGCAGCCCATGCCAAAAATATCTGTCTTCGATCATCAATGTATTCTAAAACCTTGGCCGGATTCAGACAAACTAACGTCCTCAAATAAAAGGCAGCTCGGCCGCGTAGCACTATGGGGAACTAACTCAGGTATCCGCAGAGCACCAAAAAAGGAAAAAGCCACGGCTAACAGGGCCGAGTCAAACATAGAAGCACATACCTCAGGTAAACAATGCAAAAGTTTTAATAGAATTGCAAAAGAAATCGGACGCCTAGATTGGAACTGCCGACTTCTTCCACCCCTTAATGGACTGCAAAATAAAGAAGGATTTTGTGACATTGGCCCACCCATGAAGCTTAAAGAAAAATGCCAGACCCATAAGGTGACGAAGCGCAACTGCTCAGCCAAACCCGACAAATATTCCATAATATAGGCTAAACGAGGATGTTCCGGAGGACCAATAATACGTTCCCCTACAACTTTCAACCACTCGTTCCATGCATTACCATAAGCCGTCCGGGTAGATCGAGCAAGTGATGCCCTGACGAAAGGCACTAACTGGGATCCGGCAGTCTCCATAGCCCATCCGGGCACTCCGTCCCCTCCTGTTCTGCCTGCGGGAACAATAAATGAAACTGGAAATTAAAACAAGAAAGAGCATCAGCAATTTTATTGTCAACACCTGGAACGTGACGAGCCCTGAACTGGATATTATGTTGTAAGCATCGCAGCACCAGCCAATAAACAATACCTGCCCGCTAATTTTGTGAGCAATTCTAAATGTGTTTTCAGCATTTTAATGATAGGTAGAGTTTGTTAAGATCTACATTAATCACGTTATATAACTAGGAATAATTTACAGTCGCTGTAAGGGTGTCAGTGCACTGTGTTTTTAATCTGATGGTATATCATCTGGCGCAGTGAACTGGTGGCTGGTTTTTCCGCTCAATCCCTTCTTTGTTTACGCTGCTTGACATTGTCCTCCTTGGAAGAAAAGCCGTTTGTGTGTCCGTTCGCTGCAGTCACTGAGCCGTTCTGGTAATCTTTCCTTCGGGAAGAGGCTTTCTTGTATGTCTCAATGTAGAAATTGGTAAAGAGGATGATGAGAGAGATCATGTAGCAGTTCTGGAAATACAGCCATCCCATGGGGACTGCACAGCGCCAAATCATTGCACAGCTGGTCTGAGTCATTGTTAGGACGAACTGGGTCAGCTGGCACTGGGTGATGTATTTCTTCCACCACAGATAAGGTTACATGGCTGGTATAGCTGATAGTCCGTAGTAAAAGTACATGATGACATGGATAAAGCTTTTGAGAGTAGCACCAAAGTAGGAGTGTCCACAAGGCACCCAGTTCATGACAAACCACCAGTTGTTTAGCATGGACGCATGGTGATAGACATGTAGGACGGTGATCTGGTGGTTGTTCTTGCGGAGAATAAAGAAGAAAGTGTCCATGAATTCAATGAGCTTGGAAATGTAGTACCACCAGAGGACTCGAGTTATCTTCATGTCTGCATCACCTCCACTGTGAGTGTCCTGGCAGAAAAAGTTGTATCCTCCTTTCCCATACTCCTGTTACCAGCTCATAAAACATGTACAGCGAGAGCAGTGTAAGGCCAATGTTATAAACTACAAGAATCCCTCTGCAGGAAACTGGTGGTCTGTTTTTCCTGTACTTCGGTCCTAAATAAATACAGGACGGTGCAAACAAATGAGAGGATGTAATTATCTAACATGAACCATCATTTTACTCGCGGGTCTCTTGGTCCAAGCAAGTTGTCTATATATACATTCACTGCTTTATCCATGGCCTCCATTTCTTAAACCGTTCTTTGGCTGCAGCCCGGGTACCGTTATATTCCCAGCGGCTTCACTTTCCTGTATGACTCCTGGCTCAGAGGAGGCACTAGCTGTGTGTGACTCTGCTCCAATTGCAACTTTTTAACCGACAAGGCTGAAACGAACAGGGATTGTAATTTCTATCCCTAAAAAGGAAACCGGGACCCTCGGTTTTCTCTAGGGAAAGTGGAACACCAAGTAGAAATTGGCATTACGGTGACGCAGGGGGGCCAACAAAGACAAAATCGTCTAAATAGTGCGTAATGGACGCAGTGCCGATTTGCTCCTGGAGAACTGATTCAAGCAACAAACTAAACACCTCGAAATAAAAGCATGAAATTGAACAACCCATGGGAAGGCACATGTCATAGTAATATTGGCAACCCAATAAATGAAAGCAATCCTCATGGACCGGCAACATCCGGAACGCTCACTCGATGTCAGATCATAAGGGCCCTGCACCCGGAACTACAAACTAAATCGACAACTTGATCGAACAAAACATAAGACACCGCTGCAATATCCTTGCGAATACCGTCATTAACAGAACGAGCCTTAGGGTATGACAAGTGGTGAATTAAACAAAATGTTTCCACCTCCTTTTTAGCAACCACACAAAGAGGTGAAACACGGAGATTAGGAAAAGGTAAAAAATAAAAAGTTCCCGCCATGCGACCTAAACTCACCTCTGTCCCAACCTTGTCCTTCACAACAGCTGGAAATTCGTTAGCTGACTTTAAAGAGGCTCTGTCACCAGATTATAAGCGCCCTATCTCCTACATAATCTGATCGGCGCTGTAATGTAGAGAACAGCAGTGGTTTTTATTTTGAAAAAAGATAATTTTTGAGCAAGTTATGAGCAATTTTAGATTTATGCTAATTAGTTTCTTAAAGACCAACTGGGCGCGTTTTTACTTTTGATCAAGTGGGTGTTGTACAGAGGAGTGTATGGGGCTGACCAATCAGTGACCAATCAGCGACCAATCAGTGACTAATCAGCATCATACACTTCTCATTGTTCCAGCCCAGCATGATCCACAGCACAGTGTGATTGTGCAGTGAAAGAAGCTGGGCTGGAACAATGAGAAGTGTATGTCACTGATTGGTCACTGATTAGTCACTGATTGGTCGCTGATTGGTCGCTGATTGGTCAGCATGGAGAGGGATGCCGGACACAATAAGAGGGACACACATCTATTACATGGTCGTCCATTCATTGGAATAAGCCAAGTAATACCACTTTAGGGTGTGGCCACCCGGTGATAACCGCTGATCATGATCAACAGGGGTTCAGCTACCAGACCCACAGCGATCAGCTGATTGCCAGCGGGTCCCTATTTAGTGAAGCTGGGACAACCCTATCAACGTAAAACATTTATTAACTTACTGAAAATGCAGCCAGAATGGCCGTCCCAACACATGATGACGATCCGATTGCCAGGAGGATCTTTTGAACCAAGGTCTGACGAGGCCCAAAGGCTTCAGCATGGAGCATGATGAACTTATAATGTAGAAACATCAGGCCCTATATGTAGCCCCGACTGCAAGGATTAGGGTGAATGGGGTACTCTCTGAGCGGGGAACGCGTCAGGGATGTCCATTATCTCCGTTGTTGTTCGCGTTGGCGGTGGAACCATTGGCGTGTGCAGTAAGACAACATGAGCATATTCAGGGGTTGAGATATGGGGGGGTGGAGGAACGAATTGCATTATACGCGGATGATATGCTGTTATTCATGGCGGATGCCGAGCGCACACTCACGTTAGTGATGGCCCTGATTAAGCGGTTTGGGAAATATTCGGGATTGCTCATTAATTGGTCAAAATCGGCTCTAATGCTCATGGACCCGGGGGTTATCCAGACTGGAGAGGAGGAGGTGGAGATACCGGTGGTGACGGAGTTTAAGTACCTGGGGGTCAGGGTGACGGCGAAAGCACAGGATTATATGTCTCTTAATGTAATGCCACTGTTAACAACGATAAAAGCCAAAGTAGAGGCTTGGAATAAGCTACCGCTATCTGCTCTGGGTAGGACTAATCTGATTAAAATGATCCTTATGCCCCAGTTGCTGTACGTCCTACATAACTCCCCGGTATGGATTCCCAAATATTGGTTTAGAAGGTTGCACAACTTGTTTAGAGACCTAGTATGGAAGAAGGGGGAACCCAGGATTAAACTGGAGAAACTCCAACTGCCTAAGGAGGAGGGGGGCCTGGCGGTGCCCAGTGCGTGGGTGTATTATTTAGCTGCCCAATGTCAGAATTTATGTGGGTGGGAGCAGGAAGAGACCTGGGGGTCCAGTGCGCGCATCCTAACATATCTGGGGGGGGGGGAGAACCCGTTGGCAGGACTGGAAGCACACAGCTATAAAAGGATGGCGAGTACCAGACCCACCCTGCTTCTCATACATAAGGTGTGGTGGCAGTGCAAACACTTGCTGGGGATAGGAGAGTGTACTAAATATACACCACTCTGGAGGAATGCATATCTGGGGGAACTGGGTAAATTGGAAGGGATGCAGGGGTGGGAGCAGCAAGGCATAATACGATTGAGTCAGTTGTACGAGGGAGGCATACTCAAATCCTTTCAACAATTACGGGAGGGGTTTCAGTTGGACTCCCGCATGTTCTATCAGTACCTGCAGATTCGGCACGCGGTGCAGACACAAGCGGCCAGTATAGACATGGCAATACATGCCACGGGAGTGTTGGAACATATTGCAAAAGCAGTAACGTCAAAGGGATTAATTTCATTGGTTTATCGCAGGTTGCTGTCGGAACATCTGGGAGATCCTATGGCACCAGTCAAAGCTGCATGGGAAAGGGATGTGGGTCCTATTTCTACAGACCACTGGGAGGCGGTCTTGGCGGCAACATGTACTTTGTCCAACAATGTAGCACAACGGAGATCTCAGTTGTTTCTGATACATAGGGTGTATAGGACCCCTTGGGTGCTGAAACAAATGGGGTTAAGGGCGGACGCCAGGTGCCCTAGGTGCCCGGAGGAAAAGGCAGACATCCTCCATATGTTCTGGTCCTGCGGGAGGTTGGGGACTCTGTGGACAGAAATGTCAGAGCTACTGGGGAGCGTGTTTGAGGTACAGATTCCATGGGATCCAGTGGTAATGCTGCTGGGATATGTTGGAGACTTGGAGGGGGATAGGATGTCAGGTTTGGCAATTGCAAAAATTCTATACCAAGTCAGGAAAGGAATAGCGAAACACTGGCTGGATACGGAGCCACCCTCAAAGCAAGAAATTATAGGGGCACTTAACTCACAGGTTCTGATGGAATATAGGATATACTCCAAGAGGGGGTCCAAGGCAAAGTTTGAAAAACAATGGGCTAGGTGGATTGATCATTCTGGGTACGCTTCGGCGGAGCTACTTACATTACGGTCCCACATTCAGGTATAGGGCTACTGACGGTGGGGTACATACGGGGAGTAGACGTAAGAGGGGGAATGGAAAAGGGAAGGAGAAGGAGATAGGATTAAAAAAGTTGTAACGAGAAGACCGGCTGGGGGGGTACAAGGGGGAGTTGGGGGGAAAGGAATGTTTTGTTAAAAATACATATGCGGGTCTGTGGAAATTTGCTTATACACTGTATGAGAATGTATAATGACCTGTACAGTTGTGAATTTTGTTGAATAAATTGAACTGATTAAAAAAAAGAAACGTCAGGCCCAGAGCTGAAAAAGAGAAAATGAGCCAAATAAATCCTGTAGCATGTCTAAACATTTATCTGCATCGTCTGATCCGGACAATTATTATCAATGAAATGAACAAAACGTAATTATAATTTTTTATAAAGTCTGATTACTACTGCATGAAGAGCATATTATAATCACTTCCATGATATTTACTTACAGGCAATGGCCATTCCTATGAATCCCATTCTAAACAGGATATTTTCTGGAAAGACATTTTCCTATTTCACTGTAAAACAAAAAAGAAAACGCTCAATGTTAAATAATATGGAAAAATTGTCAGAATTGTTTCATCTTAATAATCAGCAGTCTGATAATCTATAGGACTGAGGGGATGATGTACATCAGTGGGGGGGGGGGGGCATGGTCCTTGATAACAGTCAGTGTGTAGCCACCAGAGAGCCAGGCCACACACCAAAAGGCCAAGAAGTTGTGGAAGAATCCCAGTCCATTGATCTCCATAATAGTGAGAAGTCGCCAATAAATTATCAAATCGCGCTCTGTGTCAATTCACGGAAAGAAAGACCGGGCAGCTGTCAGGGGAATATTTATAACCCCTCGTCATCTCTCTGTGACATCAGCATGGCTAGACGTCCTCGGCGGGGAAGATGATGTAGATAATGATGGCGAAGAAGAAGAGGAGGGCTATGGTCAGAAGATGTCGAGGGCGATCTCCGCCTCCGACGAAGACCACTTCTGCCGTGGCGATGCTTGCGCCGACCGTGCCTGTGCCCACCTCCACATCTGCGTTTCCTCTCTCTCCTTGACGATTCCTTTGCCGAACCTAAAAGAGAAAAAAGGGACAAGGCAGACGCGTGACCAACATCACTTTGATCCCCCTTGGCACCAACAGCATGTGCCACATCCCTGCTCGGACCCTACTGCTGCGGGCCAGAACCGGACGGTACATTCAATAAAGGACACAGTTGTGGAGGAGACCGCAGCCCTGGCTGAGACCGGACGACTTCTTCTAAAGCTCTTGTCCTCTGATAGGCGGTTAGACCATGCAATGCCCTCGCTGCAGCGCCCCTGCGACGTCTCCTCTGCCCGGGCCTCCCTCCCCCCCAGCATCTCCTGACACAATAGCCGCTGACCCTGTTTCCTCACCTGATCCCAGCTGAAGCAGATGTTCATCGGCGCAGGTTCCCGGATCAGCGGTGCAGGTATGGTTGTTGATAACAGTCAGTGTGTAGCTAGCAGAGAGCCAGGCCACACACCAAAAGGCCAAGAAGATGGAGAAGAATCCCGATCCGTTGATCTCCATAATAGTGAAAAGTCGCCAATAAATTAGCAAAGCGCACTCTGTGTGAATTCACGGAAAGAAAGACCGGGTTGCACTTCCCTGCAGTCCCTGGCGCTCTACCTATGCGATTCAGCACCATCTAAACAAGATCCTCCTAGAACCGCCCGCTGTGATATCTACAACAGAATAAAATAATTAAAACAGGATGAAAATAAAAATTCACAGAAACTATCAACAAAATGACATTTATCTCCTTAACAAGATGCCACATACATGTACTTGGCAGTCGTTAAGGGGAAGTATGGAGCGGGATCACGGGCTGGGGTCGCTCCATACTTAGCGGGTATTCGCTGTGTAATATAGCCAATACCGCACTGCAAAAAACAGAATAAAAAATCACTTTGATTATGCCCGTTTAACCCCTTAGAGGCCACAGTCAATCACGACCACAGCATCTAACACATTAGAATGAGAGGGGCAACCCCCTCCGACGTGCCATTGTCCCCACACGATGCTATAGCGGGATGCCGATGGTTATCAGGGCAGCCTGGGGGACTGATGAACGGTCTGCCATCTTTGTAATCCGGCAGGTCTTCATAGGTGGCTGTAAGGCTGGATTTACACGAGCGTGTGTGTTTTGTGCACGCAATAAACGCGGTGTTTTGCGCGCGAAAAAGGTACTTAACAGCTCCGTGTGTCATCAGCATATGATGCGTGGCTGCGTCAATTTCGCGCAGCCGCCATCATTATGACACTCTGTTTGTATGTTTGCACGTGCTGCCTTTCTGTTTTCATTCATAGTTTTACTGCTGTTGCATGAATCTTCCGTGTGCTGCACGTGATTTTCACGCACCCATTGACTTCAATGGGTGCGTGATGCGTGAACAACGCACAAATATAGGACATGTCGTGCGTTTCACGAAGCGGACACACGCTGCGTCAAAATCACTGACAGTCTGCACGGCCCCATAGACGAACATAGGTCCGTGCGAAGCGCGTGAAAATCAAGCACGTTGCACGGACGTATTACACGTTCGTCTAAATAAGCCCTGAGGCTGGATTCACACGAGCATGGCGTTTTTGCGCGCGTAAAAAATGCGACGTTTTGCGTGCGTTGTAGTTGCGTGTGTCATGCGTTATGGCTGCGTGTCTGCGTTTTTTACGCACGTATGACATGCGTTTTTCACACGCGTAAATAAAACGCAGGGTGGAGTAATGGAGAGGGCATCCTACAAAAAGGCACCCTTCTCAAACACCTGCTTGATGTGAGCACATGTTCTCATCCTTTTTGCACCTTGCAAAATACTTTGGGGAGTTTATTGTGTTTCTTGCCTTGTTGCCGTCTAAAAAGCCAAAATATGCCGTCGACTCCGCTGGCCCGTGTGCTGCTATGCTGGATGGCTTCTCTGCGATTTTGGGAGCGCCAATGGAGCAGTGCCATGGCAGGAAGATTCTATGTGAAGGGTGGCTTCGTGAAGATTATTGCCAAAATTTGTCATTAGACTGAGGGCAATGGGATGAATTTAGGGGGGAATGTAGTATTAGGGACTCGCAAGACATGAGGACCCTTGACGTGGGTTGCGAGCTTATATCTTTTGGGGTTTCGCCGTGTTGGTTTGCTGCCAAACAACTAATTGTATGTGAATCACATTGGCCAATCAAATGTTGACAAATACAATCACAAAGTTGCTTAGTGCGTCCATTATCATAGCACTGCAACGCCGCAGAGAAGTCGTTGCTGTTTCGAGCTAAACCGTAAAAGATAAACTAAGATCTCAATTATGACATGCAACTACCTTGGGCCCTGGGCAGCATGTTGCAACGTTACCTTGGGACATGTTTGGGAAAGCATGTTACATTACATATATCGAGGGAAACACAGAAACTTTTGTTGCTCCACAAAACCACACTTTATTGGGTAATGGGGCAAAAAATATAGCCTAAAACATAGGACAACAAAACATCAAACAAACGCACCAACATGATGCACAATGTTGAAACATTGGCCCAAATAAGGCCTAAATTACGCAGCAAAACTGTGCGGCATCATCAGCACTACAACTCCTGATAATGGTGGGGTGGGGAGTTGTAGCTGTCCATTTCAGCACCACTATGCTGTGCATGGCCCTGCAGAGGATGTTCCTCAACAGCATAGTGGTGCTGATGCTGCGTGTGGTAGCCTACAGATGGACCATGTGGCAAGTTTACCACGGGTCGGCTGTAGGCTGGAACAGGCCAGTTCCGCATCGGCACTGGACAAGGTGACATGCGGCCCGGCAATGGGCGTTGGAATTTTTGCCGGGCCAAGGGGGTGGCAGGCTGAGAAGGGACAGGTGCATTGAACGGCACCGCTGTCTCTGCCAATCCACGCCAATGCTCCATTGCCTGGAAGCTCGGGCGTGGGTTGTTAGGAGGTGTGGCTGCGTCGATGAGGCTGAGGATCGAGCCTTGGAGGCGCGCCATACGGTCGTCGGGAGAAGCGGGGCAATGCTGCGGCCAAAGGCGTGACAGCCATCCTCCTCGGCGCAGCGACGCAGGTACTCAAGTACCCTGGAGTCCACTTGGGCATCTGCGGATCCGATCTGGCTGCGCCTGCCTGCTGCGGTGGTTTCAGCCGGAACCTCACGAGGCACCTGGGGTTGGCTGGACGCCTGTGGGGCAGGTTCTGGTGCTGTCGCCTTAGGGGTTAAGGGCAGCACGGGATGTTCTTCTGGTGGCGCCTGCGCCTCCTCATGGGCAGCCTCCTCTTCCATGTCCAGAAGATTGTCACTGCATCTGTAATCAAAAATGTACACGTCTTTGTAACATTGCCACAAGGGACAAACCATCAATTTTGGGGGCATGACATGTGAACACAGACATGTCTTCAAAGCACAGTTATTATTTACGGCTGCATTTCCATAATGTCCTTCAGGAACATTAGCTGCTGGGTGTAGATGTATTTCCTCTTTTTGGGGGCCCCGTCACCACTGCAGGAGCGGTGCTGCGGTGGCGGTAGCCGCCATGCGGTGCTGCAACCGCTAGAGTAGGGACCCACTTTAAAAAGGTCGCCGTGAAGTGGCAAGTGGGCTTATACAGTTTGATCAAAAGTTTACAAAGAACCTCATGTTCATGTTTCTAAATTATGCCTAGCGGCTCAGATCAACGTATATATTGTGGATTGTGCGGTTCATGTCTAGTTTCTCACAATGCTGATATAATTATTAACCCCTTGATGTTGCAACCAATTTTGTCCTTGATGCTGCAAATAATTTTTTTCGCTTTTGTCTCCCTTCATTGTGACCATGAGCATTTAAAGAAGCACTCCACTTTATTTATTTTTTTTGCACCCTCCATTTGTGCATTGGTGTGTCAGTGGGGAGCTGGGTGTAGAAATACTTACCGATCCCTGGATCCTGTCGTTTTTTGGTTCCAGTGCCGCGCACGTGATCTTCATTCTGACCTGGTCTGGAATCACTGCTGTTCAGAAAACCGGAAGTCAATGCATTCCTATGGAGACTCGTCCTGGCCTTGTTCTGGCTTCCATAAGAATGCATTGAGAGCCTGAGTTCCGGTTTATTCAAAAGCACCGTGACTCCAGACAAGTCAGAGGGAAGATCAGGTGAGCGGCGTTGGAAAAGAAAAATACAAAATGCGGGGATCAGTCAGTATTTTGCACACAGCACCCCACTGAAACACCAATGTACAAATGGAGGGTGCAATAAAAAAATAACGTGGAGTGCTCCAATAATCTATCTTTATTTTTATTGTTTTTTGTGTTTTTTTATGCCCTTCATCATTCACCATAAATAATATGTTATTGTTCGCGTCTGGAAACTGTTATCGGGGTCAGTAGCTGTCACTATTATTGGGGTCAGTAGCTGTCACTATTATTGGGGTCAGTAGCTGTCACTATTATTGAGGTCAGTAGCTGTCACTATTATTGGGGTCAGTAGCTGTCACTATTATTGGGGTCAGTAGCTGTCACTATTATTGGGGTCAGTAGCTGTTACTATTATTGGGGTCAGTAGCTGTCACTATTATTGGGGTCAGTAGCTGTCACTATTATTGGGGTCAGTAGCTGTCACTATTATTGGAGTCAGTAGCTGTCACTATTATTGGGGTCAGTAGGTGTCACTATTATTGGGGTCAGTAGCTGTCACTGTTATTGGGGTCAGTAGCTGTCACTATTATTGGGGTCGGTAGCTATCACTATTATTGAGGTCAATAGCTGTCACTATTATTGGGGTCAGTAGCTGTCACTATTATTGGGGTCAGTAGCTTTCACTATTATTGGGGTCAGTAGCTGTCACTATTATTGGGGTCAGTAGCTGTCACTACTATTGGGGTCAGTAGGTGTCACTATTATTGGGGTCAGTAGCTGTCACTGTTATTGGGGTCAGTAGGTGTCACTATTATTGGGGTCAGTAGCTGTCACTATTATTGGGGTCAGTAGCTGTCACTATTATTGCGGTCAGTAGCTGTCACTATTATTGAGGGTAGTAGCTGTCACTGTTATTGGGGTCAGTAGCTGTCACTGTTATTGGGGTGAGTAGCTGCCACTATTATTGGGGTCAGTAGCTGTCACTATTATTGGGGTCAGTAGCTGTCACTATTATTGGGGTCAGTAGCTGTCACTATTATTGGGGTCATTAGCTGTCACTATTATTGGGGTCAGTAGCTGTCACTGTTATTGGGGTCAGTAGCTGTCACTGTTATTGGGGTCAGTAGCTGTCACTGTTATTGGGGTCAGTAGCTTTCACTGTTATTGGGGTCAGTAGCTGTCACTATTATTGGGGTCAGAAGATGTCACTATTATTGGGGTCAGTAGCTGTCACTATTATTGGGGTCAGTAGCTGTCAGTATTATTGGGGTCAGTAGCTATCACTATTATTGGGGTCAGTAGCTGTCACTATTATTGGGGTCAGTAGCTGTCACTATTATTGGGGTCAGTAGCTGTCACTATTATTGGGGTCAGTAGCTGTCACTATTATTGGGGTCAGTAGCTGTCACTGTTATCGGGGTCAGTAGCTGTCACTATTATCGGGGTCAGGTAGCTGTCACTATTATCGGGGTCGGTAGCTGTCACTATTATTGGGGTCGGTAGCTATCACTATTATTGGGGTCAGTAGCTGTCACTATTATTGGGGTCAGTAGCTGTCACTATTATTGGGGTCAGTAGCTGTCACAATTATTGGGGTCAGTAGCTGTCTATTATTGGGGTCAGTAGCTGTCACTATTTTTGGAGTCAGTAGCTGTCACTATTATTGGGGTCAGTAGCTGTCACTACTATTGGGGTCAGTAGGTGTCACTATTATTGGGGTCAGTAGCTGTCACTGTTATTGGGGTCAGTAGGTGTCACTATTATTGGGGTCAGTAGCTGTCACTATTATTGGGGTCAGTAGCTGGCACTATTATTGGGGTCAGTAGCTGTCACTATTATTAGGGGTAGTAGCTGTCACTATTATTGGGGTCAGTAGCTGTCACTATTATTGAGGGTAGTAGCTGTCACTGTTATTGTGGTCAGTAGCTGTCACTGTTATTGGGGTGAGTAGCTGTCACTATTATTGGGGTCAGTAGCTGTCACTATTATTGGGGTCAGTAGCTGTCACTATTATTGGGGTCAGTAGCTGTCACTATTATTGGGGTCATTAGCTGTCACTATTATTGGGGTCAGTAGCTGTCACTGTTATTGGGGTCAGTAGCTGTCAGTTATTGGGGTCAGTAGCTGTCACTGTTATTGGGGTCAGTAGCTGTCACTGTTATTGGGGTCAGTAGCTGTCACTATTATTGGGGTCAGAAGATGTCACTATTATTGGGGTCAGTAGCTGTCACTATTATTGGGGTCAGTAGCTGTCAGTATTATTGGGGTCACTAGCTGTCACTATTATTGGGGTCAGTAGCTGTCACTATTATTGGGGTCAGTAGCTGTCACTATTATTGGGGTCAGTAGCTGTCACTATTATTGGGGTCAGTAGCTGGCACTGTTATCGGGGTCAGTAGCTGTCACTATTATCGGGGTCGGTAGCTGTCACTATTATTGGGGTCGGTAGCTATCACTATTATTGGGGTCAGTAGCTGTCACTATTATTGGGGTCAGTAGCTGTCACTATTATTGGGGTCAGTAGCTGTCACTATTATTGGGGTCAGTAGCTGTCTATTATTGGGGTCAGTAGCTGTCACTATTTTTGGAGTCAGTAGCTGTCACTATTATTGGGGTCAGTAGCTGTCACTATTATTGGGGTCAGTAGCTGTCTATTATTGGGGTCAGTAGCTGTCACTATTATTGGGGTCAGTAGCTGTCACTATTATTGGGGTCAGTAGCTGTCACTATTATTGGGGTCAGTAGCTGTCACTGTTATCGGGGTCAGTAGCTGTCACTATTATCGGGGTCGGTAGCTGTCACTATTATCGGGGTCAGTAGCTGTCACTGTTATCGGGGTCAGTAGCTGTCACTATTATCGGGTCGGTAGCTGTCACTATTATCGGGGTCGGTAGCTGTCACTATTATTGGGGTCGGTAGCTATCACTATTATTGGGGTCAGTAGCTGTCACCATTATTGGGGTCAGTAGCTGTCACTATTATTGGGGTCAGTAGCTGTCACTATTATTGGGGTCAGTAGCTGTCTATTATTGGGGTCAGTAGCTGTCACTATTTTTGGAGTCAGTAGCTGTCACTATTATTGGGGTCAGTAGCTGTCAATACTATTGGGGTCAGTAGGTGTCACTATTATTGGGGTCAGTAGCTGTCACTGTTATTGGGGTCAGTAGGTGTCACTATTATTGGGGTCAGTAGCTGTCACTATTATTGGGGTCAGTAGCTGTCACTATTATTGGGGTCAGTAGCTGTCACTATTATTAGGGGTAGTAGCTGTCACTATTATTGGGGTCAGTAGCTGTCACTATTATTGAGGGTAGTAGCTGTCACTGTTATTGGGGTCAGTAGCTGTCACTGTTATTGGGGTGAGTAGCTGTCACTATTATTGGGGTCAGTAGCTGTCACTATTATTGGGGTCAGTAGCTGTCACTATTATTGGGGTCAGTAGCTGTCACTATTATTGGGGTCATTAGCTGTCACTATTATTGGGGTCAGTAGCTGTCACTGTTATTGGGGTCAGTAGTTGTCACTGTTATTGGGGTCAGTAGCTGTCACTGTTATTGGGGTCAGTAGCTGTCACTGTTATTGGGGTCAGTAGCTGTCACTATTATTGGGGTCAGAAGATGTCACTATTATTGGGGTCAGTAGCTGTCACTATTATTGGGGTCAGTAGCTGTCAGTATTATTGGGGTCAGTAGCTGTCACTATTATTGGGGTCAGTAGCTGTCACTATTATTGGGGTCAGTAGCTGTCACTATTATTGGGGTCAGTAGCTGTCACTATTATTGGGGTCAGTAGCTGGCACTGTTATCGGGGTCAGTAGCTGTCACTATTATCGGGGTCGGTAGCTGTCACTATTATTGGGGTCGGTAGCTATCACTATTATTGGGGTCAGTAGCTGTCACTATTATTGGGGTCAGTAGCTGTCACTATTATTGGGGTCAGTAGCTGTCACTATTATTGGGGTCAGTAGCTGTCTATTATTGGGGTCAGTAGCTGTCACTATTTTTGGAGTCAGTAGCTGTCACTATTATTGGGGTCAGTAGCTGTCACTATTATTGGGGTCAGTAGCTGTCTATTATTGGGGTCAGTAGCTGTCACTATTATTGGGGTCAGTAGCTGTCACTATTATTGGGGTCAGTAGCTGTCACTATTATTGGGGTCAGTAGCTGTCACTGTTATCGGGGTCAGTAGCTGTCACTATTATCGGGGTCGGTAGCTGTCACTATTATCGGGGTCAGTAGCTGTCACTGTTATCGGGGTCAGTAGCTGTCACTATTATCGGGTCGGTAGCTGTCACTATTATTGGGGTCGGTAGCTATCACTATTATTGGGGTCAGTAGCTGTCACCATTATTGGGGTCAGTAGCTGTCACTATTATTGGGGTCAGTAGCTGTCACTATTATTGGGGTCAGTAGCTGTCTATTATTGGGGTCAGTAGCTGTCACTATTTTTGGAGTCAGTAGCTGTCACTATTATTGGGGTCAGTAGCTGTCAATACTATTGGGGTCAGTAGGTGTCACTATTATTGGGGTCAGTAGCTGTCACTGTTATTGGGGTCAGTAGGTGTCACTATTATTGGGGTCAGTAGCTGTCACTATTATTGGGGTCAGTAGCTGTCACTATTATTGGGGTCAGTAGCTGTCACTATTATTAGGGGTAGTAGCTGTCACTATTATTGGGGTCAGTAGCTGTCACTATTATTGAGGGTAGTAGCTGTCACTGTTATTGGGGTCAGTAGCTGTCACTGTTATTGGGGTGAGTAGCTGTCACTATTATTGGGGTCAGTAGCTGTCACTATTATTGGGGTCAGTAGCTGTCACTATTATTGGGGTCAGTAGCTGTCACTATTATTGGGGTCATTAGCTGTCACTATTATTGGGGTCAGTAGCTGTCACTGTTATTGGGGTCAGTAGCTGTCACTGTTATTGGGGTCAGTAGCTGTCACTGTTATTGGGGTCAGTAGCTGTCACTGTTATTGGGGTCAGTAGCTGTCACTATTATTGGGGTCAGAAGATGTCACTATTATTGGGGTCAGTAGCTGTCACTATTATTGGGGTCAGTAGCTGTCAGTATTATTGGGGTCAGTAGCTGTCACTATTATTGGGGTCAGTAGCTGTCACTATTATTGGGGTCAGTAGCTGTCACTATTATTGGGGTCAGTAGCTGTCACTATTATTGGGGTCAGTAGCTGTCACTATTATTGGGGTCAGTAGCTGTCACTGTTATCGGGGTCAGTAGCTGTCACTATTATCTGGGTCGGTAGCTGTCACTATTATCGGGGTCGGTAGCTGTCACTATTATTGGGGTCGGTAGCTATCACTATTATTGGGGTCAGTAGCTGTCACTATTATTGGGGTCAGTAGCTGTCACTATTATTGGGGTCAGTAGCTGTCACTATTATTGGGGTCAGTAGCTGTCTATTATTGGGGTCAGTAGCTGTCACTATTTTTGGAGTCAGTAGCTGTCACTATTATTGGGGTCAGTAGCTGTCACTATTATTGGGGTCAGTAGCTGTCTATTATTGGGGTCAGTAGCTGTCACTATTATTGGGGTCAGTAGCTGTCACTATTATTGGGGTCAGTAGCTGTCACTATTATTGGGGTCAGTAGCTGTCACTATTATTGGGGTCAGTAACTGTCACTGTTATTGGGGTAAGTAGCTGTCACTATTATTGGGGTCAGTAGCTGTCACTGTTATTGGGGTCAGTAGCTGTCACTGTTATTGGGGTGAGTAGCTGTCACTATTATTGGGGTCAGTAGCTGTCACTATTATTGGGGTCAGTAGCTGTCACTATTATTGGGGTCAGTAGCTGTCACTATTATTGGGGTCATTAGCTGTCACTATTATTGGGGTCAGTAGCTGTCACTGTTATTGGGGTCAGTAGCTGTCAGTTATTGGGGTCAGTAGCTGTCACTGTTATTGGGGTCAGTAGCTGTCACTGTTATTGGGGTCAGTAGCTGTCACTATTATTGGGGTCAGAAGATGTCACTATTATTGGGGTCAGTAGCTGTCACTATTATTGGGGTCAGTAGCTGTCAGTATTATTGGGGTCACTAGCTGTCACTATTATTGGGGTCAGTAGCTGTCACTATTATTGGGGTCAGTAGCTGTCACTATTATTGGGGTCAGTAGCTGTCACTATTATTGGGGTCAGTAGCTGGCACTGTTATCGGGGTCAGTAGCTGTCACTATTATCGGGGTCGGTAGCTGTCACTATTATTGGGGTCGGTAGCTATCACTATTATTGGGGTCAGTAGCTGTCACTATTATTGGGGTCAGTAGCTGTCACTATTATTGGGGTCAGTAGCTGTCACTATTATTGGGGTCAGTAGCTGTCTATTATTGGGGTCAGTAGCTGTCACTATTTTTGGAGTCAGTAGCTGTCACTATTATTGGGGTCAGTAGCTGTCACTATTATTGGGGTCAGTAGCTGTCTATTATTGGGGTCAGTAGCTGTCACTATTATTGGGGTCAGTAGCTGTCACTATTATTGGGGTCAGTAGCTGTCACTATTATTGGGGTCAGTAGCTGTCACTGTTATCGGGGTCAGTAGCTGTCACTATTATCGGGGTCGGTAGCTGTCACTATTATCGGGGTCAGTAGCTGTCACTGTTATCGGGGTCAGTAGCTGTCACTATTATCGGGTCGGTAGCTGTCACTATTATCGGGGTCGGTAGCTGTCACTATTATTGGGGTCGGTAGCTATCACTATTATTGGGGTCAGTAGCTGTCACCATTATTGGGGTCAGTAGCTGTCACTATTATTGGGGTCAGTAGCTGTCACTATTATTGGGGTCAGTAGCTGTCTATTATTGGGGTCAGTAGCTGTCACTATTTTTGGAGTCAGTAGCTGTCACTATTATTGGGGTCAGTAGCTGTCAATACTATTGGGGTCAGTAGGTGTCACTATTATTGGGGTCAGTAGCTGTCACTGTTATTGGGGTCAGTAGGTGTCACTATTATTGGGGTCAGTAGCTGTCACTATTATTGGGGTCAGTAGCTGTCACTATTATTGGGGTCAGTAGCTGTCACTATTATTAGGGGTAGTAGCTGTCACTATTATTGGGGTCAGTAGCTGTCACTATTATTGAGGGTAGTAGCTGTCACTGTTATTGGGGTCAGTAGCTGTCACTGTTATTGGGGTGAGTAGCTGTCACTATTATTGGGGTCAGTAGCTGTCACTATTATTGGGGTCAGTAGCTGTCACTATTATTGGGGTCAGTAGCTGTCACTATTATTGGGGTCATTAGCTGTCACTATTATTGGGGTCAGTAGCTGTCACTGTTATTGGGGTCAGTAGTTGTCACTGTTATTGGGGTCAGTAGCTGTCACTGTTATTGGGGTCAGTAGCTGTCACTGTTATTGGGGTCAGTAGCTGTCACTATTATTGGGGTCAGAAGATGTCACTATTATTGGGGTCAGTAGCTGTCACTATTATTGGGGTCAGTAGCTGTCAGTATTATTGGGGTCAGTAGCTGTCACTATTATTGGGGTCAGTAGCTGTCACTATTATTGGGGTCAGTAGCTGTCACTATTATTGGGGTCAGTAGCTGTCACTATTATTGGGGTCAGTAGCTGGCACTGTTATCGGGGTCAGTAGCTGTCACTATTATCGGGGTCGGTAGCTGTCACTATTATTGGGGTCGGTAGCTATCACTATTATTGGGGTCAGTAGCTGTCACTATTATTGGGGTCAGTAGCTGTCACTATTATTGGGGTCAGTAGCTGTCACTATTATTGGGGTCAGTAGCTGTCTATTATTGGGGTCAGTAGCTGTCACTATTTTTGGAGTCAGTAGCTGTCACTATTATTGGGGTCAGTAGCTGTCACTATTATTGGGGTCAGTAGCTGTCTATTATTGGGGTCAGTAGCTGTCACTATTATTGGGGTCAGTAGCTGTCACTATTATTGGGGTCAGTAGCTGTCACTATTATTGGGGTCAGTAGCTGTCACTGTTATCGGGGTCAGTAGCTGTCACTATTATCGGGGTCGGTAGCTGTCACTATTATCGGGGTCAGTAGCTGTCACTGTTATCGGGGTCAGTAGCTGTCACTATTATCGGGTCGGTAGCTGTCACTATTATTGGGGTCGGTAGCTATCACTATTATTGGGGTCAGTAGCTGTCACCATTATTGGGGTCAGTAGCTGTCACTATTATTGGGGTCAGTAGCTGTCACTATTATTGGGGTCAGTAGCTGTCTATTATTGGGGTCAGTAGCTGTCACTATTTTTGGAGTCAGTAGCTGTCACTATTATTGGGGTCAGTAGCTGTCAATACTATTGGGGTCAGTAGGTGTCACTATTATTGGGGTCAGTAGCTGTCACTGTTATTGGGGTCAGTAGGTGTCACTATTATTGGGGTCAGTAGCTGTCACTATTATTGGGGTCAGTAGCTGTCACTATTATTGGGGTCAGTAGCTGTCACTATTATTAGGGGTAGTAGCTGTCACTATTATTGGGGTCAGTAGCTGTCACTATTATTGAGGGTAGTAGCTGTCACTGTTATTGGGGTCAGTAGCTGTCACTGTTATTGGGGTGAGTAGCTGTCACTATTATTGGGGTCAGTAGCTGTCACTATTATTGGGGTCAGTAGCTGTCACTATTATTGGGGTCAGTAGCTGTCACTATTATTGGGGTCATTAGCTGTCACTATTATTGGGGTCAGTAGCTGTCACTGTTATTGGGGTCAGTAGCTGTCACTGTTATTGGGGTCAGTAGCTGTCACTGTTATTGGGGTCAGTAGCTGTCACTGTTATTGGGGTCAGTAGCTGTCACTATTATTGGGGTCAGAAGATGTCACTATTATTGGGGTCAGTAGCTGTCACTATTATTGGGGTCAGTAGCTGTCAGTATTATTGGGGTCAGTAGCTGTCACTATTATTGGGGTCAGTAGCTGTCACTATTATTGGGGTCAGTAGCTGTCACTATTATTGGGGTCAGTAGCTGTCACTATTATTGGGGTCAGTAGCTGTCACTATTATTGGGGTCAGTAGCTGTCACTGTTATCGGGGTCAGTAGCTGTCACTATTATCTGGGTCGGTAGCTGTCACTATTATCGGGGTCGGTAGCTGTCACTATTATTGGGGTCGGTAGCTATCACTATTATTGGGGTCAGTAGCTGTCACTATTATTGGGGTCAGTAGCTGTCACTATTATTGGGGTCAGTAGCTGTCACTATTATTGGGGTCAGTAGCTGTCTATTATTGGGGTCAGTAGCTGTCACTATTTTTGGAGTCAGTAGCTGTCACTATTATTGGGGTCAGTAGCTGTCACTATTATTGGGGTCAGTAGCTGTCTATTATTGGGGTCAGTAGCTGTCACTATTATTGGGGTCAGTAGCTGTCACTATTATTGGGGTCAGTAGCTGTCACTATTATTGGGGTCAGTAGCTGTCACTATTATTGGGGTCAGTAACTGTCACTGTTATTGGGGTAAGTAGCTGTCACTATTATTGGGGTCAGTAGCTGTCACTGTTATTGGGGTCAGTAGCTGTCACTGTTATTGGGGTCAGTAGCTGTCACTGTTATTGGGGTCAGTAGCTCTCACTATTATTGGGGTCAGAAGATGTCACTATTATTGGGGTCAGTAGCTGTCACTATTATTGGGGTCAGTAGCTGTCAGTATTATTGGGGTCAGTAGCTGTCACTATTATTGGGGTCAGTAGCTGTCACTATTATTGGGGTCAGTAGCTGTCACTATTATTGGGGTCAGTAGCTGTCACTATTATTGGGGTCAGTAGCTGTCACTATTATTGGTGTCAGTAGCTGGCACTGTTATCGGGGTCAGTAGCTGTCACTATTATCGGGGTCGGTAGCTGTCACTATTATTTGGGTCGGTAGCTATCACTATTATTGGGGTCAGTAGCTGTCACTATTATTGGGGTCAGTAGCTGTCACTATTATTGGGGTCAGTAGCTGTCACTATTATTGGGGTCAGTAGCTGTCTATTATTGGGGTCAGTAGCTGTCACTATTTTTGGAGTCAGTAGCTGTCACTATTATTGGGGTCAGTAGCTGTCACTATTATTGGGGTCAGTAGCTGCCTATTATTGGGGTCAGTAGCTGTCACTATTATTGGGGTCAGTAGCTGTCACTATTATTGGGGTCAGTAGCTGTCACTATTATTGGGGTCAGTAGCTGTCACTGTTATCGGGGTCAGTAGCTGTCACTATTATCGGGGTCGGTAGCTGTCACTATTATCGGGGTCAGTAGCTGTCACTGTTATCGGGGTCAGTAGCTGTCACTATTATCGGGTCGGTAGCTGTCACTATTATCGGGGTCGGTAGCTGTCACTATTATTGGGGTCGGTAGCTATCACTATTATTGGGGTCAGTAGCTGTCACTATTATTGGGGTCAGTAGCTGTCACTATTATTGGGGTCAGTAGCTGTCACTATTATTGGGGTCAGTAGCTGTCTATTATTGGGGTCAGTAGCTGTCACTATTTTTGGAGTCAGTAGCTGTCACTATTATTGGGGTCAGTAGCTGTCAATACTATTGGGGTCAGTAGGTGTCACTATTATTGGGGTCAGTAGCTGTCACTGCTATTGGGGTCAGTAGGTGTCACTATTATTGGGGTCAGTAGCTGTCACTATTATTGGGGTCAGTAGCTGTCACTATTATTGGGGTCAGTAGCTGTCACTATTATTAGGGGTAGTAGCTGTCACTATTATTGGGGTCAGTAGCTGTCACTATTATTGAGGGTAGTAGCTGTCACTGTTATTGGGGTCAGTAGCTGTCACTGTTATTGGGGTCAGTAGCTGTCACTGTTATTGGGGTCAGTAGCTGTCACTGTTATTGGGGTGAGTAGCTGTCACTATTATTGGGGTCAGTAGCTGTCACTATTATTGGGGTCAGTAGCTGTCACTATTATTGGGGTCAGTAGCTGTCACTATTATTGGGGTCATTAGCTGTCACTATTATTGGGGTCAGTAGCTGTCACTGTTATTGGGGTCAGTAGCTGTCACTGTTATTGGGGTCAGTAGCTGTCACTGTTATTGGGGTCAGTAGCTGTCACTGTTATTGGGGTCAGTAGCTGTCACTATTATTGGGGTCAGAAGATGTCACTATTATTGGGGTCAGTAGCTGTCACTATTATTGGGGTCAGTAGCTGTCAGTATTATTGGGGTCAGTAGCTGTCACTATTATTGGGGTCAGTAGCTGTCACTATTATTGGGGTCAGTAGCTGTCACTATTATTGGGGTCAGTAGCTGTCACTATTATCGGGGTCAGCAGCTGTCACTGTTATCGGGGTCAGTAGCTGTCACTATTATCGGGGTCAGTAGCTGTCACTATTATCGGGGTCAGTAGCTGTCACTATTATCGGGGTCGGTAGCTGTCACTATTATCGGGGTCGGTAGCTGTCACTATTATTGGGGTCGGTAGCTATCACTATTATTGGGGTCAGTAGCTGTCACTATTATTGGGGTCAGTAGCTGTCACTATTATTGGGGTCAGTAGCTGTCACTATTATTGGGGTCAGTAGCTGTCTATTATTGGGGTCAGTAGCTGTCACTATTTTTGGAGTCAGTAGCTGTCACTATTATTGGGGTCAGTAGCTGTCACTATTATTGGGGTCAGTAGCTGTCTATTATTGGGGTCAGTAGCTGTCACTATTATTGGGGTCAGTAGCTGTCACTATTATTGGGGTCAGTAGCTGTCACTATTATTGGGGTCAGTAGCTGTCACTATTATTGGGGTCAGTAACTGTCACTGTTATTGGGGTAAGTAGCTGTCACTATTATTGGGGTCAGTAGCTGTCACTGTTATTGGGGTCAGTAGCTGTCACTATTATTGGGGTCAGTAGCTGTCACTATTATTGGGGTCAGTAACTGTCACTGTTATTGGGGTCAGTAGATGTCACTGTTATTGGGGTCAGTAGCTGTCACTATTATTGGGGTCAGTAGCTGTCACTATTATTGGGGTCAGTAGCTGTCACTATTATTGGGGTCAGTAGCTGTCACTATTATTGGGGTCAGTAACTGTCACTATTATTGGGGTCAGTAGTTGTCACTATTATTGTGGTCAGTAGCTGTCACTATTATTGGGGTCAGTAGCTGTCACTGTTATTGGGGTCAGTAGCTGTCACTATTATTGGGGTCAGTAGCTGTCACTATTATTGGGGTCAGTACATTTCACTATTATTGGGGTCAGTAGCTGTCACTATAATGGTGGCAGTAGTTGTTGCCTCTAGAGGATCTGGCTGTTACTGCATGGTGGGCTGTGGTTGTCACTTATCAGACCCTCCAATCTACCTACTAACTCTCAGCTTTTGAATTGGTTGCTATGGTTACTTCTGGGAAGATGTGGAGTAGAAAATTGAGCAGGTATAAAGCATGGAAACATTGCCCATAGCAACCAATCAGATCACTTCTTTCATTTTCTAACCTTTCTTAGAAAAATAAAACCAGGAATCTGATTGGTTGCTATGGACAACTCCTCCATGTATTTTCTATACTAATATATTTCTCTATAAAGCAGGGGCCCTGTAGGTAAGGGGGAGGGGGGCACTGTCACATTAACCCCTTCCCGCAAAATGACGTGTCTGGTACTTCGGTATTGCAAGTAACTTACTGCAGTCCTATGTACCAGGCATGTCATGACTTTAAACTGTCACTTATGTAAAGCGACACAGTGACAGAACCGGCAAATCAGATCTAAAGCAGAGTTGCCGGGCAGAAGATGCCGGCATGGGACCAATCAGAATGGTCCAGTGCCCTAAGCGCTGTGATTGGCCAGTCTGCACTGACTGGCCAATCACAACGCAGACGTATTGTTTTACCGGCATCTCCTGCTCTGTGAGGGCTCAACTGTGTCCTGGAGCCTGACAGAGCCAGATGCTATGTAGATAGGGATGAAAATTGGACATAAAGCCGGCAATCAGTCCCCTCACCAGCTGATAAAACACTACAACCACCATCATCTGGTGATCAGCATCACCAGACCTGTCCTCAGACCTGTCCTCAGTCCTGTCCTCAGTCCTGTCACCGCCTCTCATCCCCTGTACCCAGCTGTATACCCCTAGATTGCCCACTGCCCGAGGTCCCGGTTAGGTAGCAATGACACCTCTCATTTAGAATTTGGTAGGTAGGTAGGGTATCCCCACTTTCAAATACAGCAGGGTCACTGGTGGACGCTCCGCTCCTATTGTTCAGTTGAAATATAAAAAAACAAAACAAAGATCATCGCCTGTCATCTGACCTGTCATCGCCTGTCATCAGACCTGTCATCAGAGCTGTCATCGCCTGTCATCAGACCTGTCATCGCCTGTCATCTCCAGTTAGAGATATAAAATATGGCCCAAAGGCTTTACACCACTGATGTGACAAACCAAATGTTATTCTCAGAAACAGACTCAGCAGGTGAAGGTGAAGCAGTTTGTGATTTCATCTGAATCTAGAGAAACTGACTCTGAACCCCCCGTCAGCGCGGAAGAGTCGCAGGTGCTGCTATGCCTGGATTATCACGGGTAGCTGCAGATAATTATAGCCCCCCAAGTGCCTGATTTTACAGCCTCCTCAGGTATCAATTTGATGCCACAGGGTTCGAGGCCATTGATTTTTTTTCAATTTTCTTTCTGACTCCCTAATAAATTTGATGGTTGAGCAGGCGAACATCTATGCTGCTCCGTTTATCTCCCAAAACCCTGACCCCCTACTATGCCAGAGGCCAAAATTGTACTCCAACAAATGCAGCAGAGCTGTATACATTCTGGGGCATGTTTAAGTTTTGGCATTATAAAAAGCCCCCTATTAGAGATGACTGGTCCTCTGATATATTATATAGCCCCCCTCTCCACCGCACAATAATGAGCAGGACACGCTTTGCGGCGATAATTAAATTCCTGCATTTTAGTGATAACAGTCGCTGCCCCCCCCCCCCAGATGCCCTGAATTTTGACCGTTGTTTTTAAATAAGGCCAATAATTGACCATTATTCTCAAACATTTTCCCAAAATGATATCCCTATACAGAATATTGCGGTGGATGAATCCCTTGTTTGTTTTGAGGGAAGGCTCAGGTTTAGGCAGCACCTTCCAAAAAAAAGGGCCCTTTATGTTATTAAATTATATAAAATCTGTGGGAGTGCCCCCGGGTATACCCATCGCTTCAGGGTGTATGAGGGAAAGGACTCTAAAATTGATCCCCTGTATGCCCCCCCTCCTTTCCTAGGAGTCAGCGGGAAGATTTGTGTGGGACCTTGTGCATCTGCTGCTTGGCAAAGTGTACCATTTATATATAGATCATTTCTACAATAGTGTCCCGATGGGTTAAAGTCTGTGCGTCCCGATCCACATTGGCCTGCGGCACAATCCGGAAAAACCATAAAGGTCTCCCCAAAACTCTGCTAGGACAGTCGTTAAGGGTGGGAGAGAGCAGGGCCGTCTGCAGCGAAGATCTGCTGCTCCTCAGATACAGAGACAGAGGAGACGTCCTGATCCTGACCACCATTACTAATGGCAGCCGGAGCCTTGTCCCTGTATGCGGATCCACCACCCAATCCTGCAAACCCTTGTGTGTACAATAAATTTATGGGTGGCGTTGATGTTTCAGATCAAGTCATCAAACCACACAGCGCCATGCGCAAAACAAGGGTATAGTATAAGAAGCCGTACCCGGCCAACATTTCATCACAGAAGCCCCCCCCCACTGAAAAAAAACAGAGGCCCCAGAAAAGATGTCACGTGTGCTCAAAACAGGAGGGACACGCGATATATGTGCAAAACGTCCCCCACAAACCTCAGATTGTGTCTCCAGTGTTTTCAAATTTACGACACTTTTTTAGACTTTTAATTTAATTTTATTTTAATTCTTCATCCACCTTCACTCTTCCATATTGGCCATAACATTTTTTTTTCACTGACAAGTCCTTTACCTCAATGTAATATTAGTAAAAACCCCAAATAAACTATATTAAATATTCTCCCTATACCCAATACACTATGCCCTATAGGCAGCTGGAATAGTAATGGAGGGAGTGACCCCCTCACCCGGATTATAAAGCTAAGTGAGAGGATAAAATGCAGAGTAGATGTGTTACCTCAGCAAAAAAAAAAAATCATGTTTTTAATAAATGTATTTTCTGGGCTGCATTTTATGGAATGGTGGGTGGGTTGGCAGTGGGACCTGCCATTCCACCTCCGTACAGTGCGGGATTTTCAGGCTGCCAACTTCACAACTAATAATTCTTACTATACCCCTAGATGAATACCATGACAGGTGTCCGTCACAAAGTCACAATTTTCACTATACCCCCAGGTAAATTCCTTGAGGGGTGTAGCGTCAAAAATTGGGTTATTTCTGTGGATTTAGAATATTTTGACACCTCAGATCATCTGTAATCATGGCACAATGTGATAAATACCACCATAGTGGGCATGAAATATTGCATAGTGCTCCTTATTTCCTGAGCCCAACCGTGTGCCTAAACACAAGTTTACATCCACATATGGGGTGTTGCCGTACTCAGTAAAAATTGTGTACAAACTTTTGCCGTGCTATTTCTCCTATTACACCTTAGGAAAAAAATGGAGAAGATTAGATTTTTCATTTTTCATGGACCATTTCTAACAAACACCTGTGGGGACAAGTTTACTAGGCCACTAGATTAATTCCTTTCCTTTATGGGTATAGATTCTAAAATGGCATCATTTTTGGGGGTTTCCACTGTATTGATACCTCAGGGGCTCTGAAAATGCAATATGGCGGCAATTCCACATCCTGACCGAGATCTTTTTGTAATAAAGAAATTGTTTTGCCAGCTTCGGTGAGTGCCTCGATCATTCTTCTATTATATATTTAGCTGGTTGTGCTACACTTTCGATGAGCAACTCCATGGCAACTTATCTGCAACTATCCAAATAGAAAGAAAGTCATTTTCCATATTCCCATTCCGATTGTGCGGTTTTAGCAGTGCCAGCCTTTTTTCCTTCTTCCCATTTCATTTCATACAAGTTTACTAGGCCACTAGATTAATTCCTTTCCTTTATGGGTATAGATTCTAAAATTGCATAATTTTTGGGGGTTTCCACTGTATTGATACCTCAGGGGCTCTGAAAATGCAATATGGCAGCCTAAAAGCATTCCAACAAAATCTGTGCTCCAAAATCCAAATGGCGCTCCTTCCCTTCTGAGCTCTGCCGTGGGTCCAAATAGCAGTTTATTACCACATATGGGGTATTGCAGTAATCGGGAGAAATTGCTTTACAAATATTGGGGTTCTTTTTCTCCTTTATTCCTTCCAAAAATTTGAAAATTCAAAGATTTTTTTAGAAAAAAAGTAGATTTTCATTTTCACAGACTAATTCAAGTCAATTTTGCAAAAAAACTGTGGGGTCAAAATGCTACTTAAACCTCTAGAAAAATTCCTTGAGGGGTGTAGTTTCCAGAATGGGGTAAATTTTGGGGGGTTTCCACTATTTTGGCACCTAAAAAATGTTTTGGAGCCTGAAATATATTGTAAAAAATAAGGAGGCCCCAAAATCCGCTAGGTGCTCCTTTGCTCCTGAGGCCTCCAAATGCTTTACAAATTAATTTTGACAAAAAAAACATAAAAGTTACATTTCACCTGTAACTCCTTTGAAACGCCTAAAGGGTTAAAACACTTTGTGAATGCTGTTTTGAATACTTTGAGGGGTGCAGTTTTCAAAATTGTGTGATTTATGTGGGTTTCTAATATATGGGCCCTCAAGGCCACTTTAGAACTGAACCAGTCCCTGAAACAATAGCCTTTTGAAATTTTCTTGAAAATGTGAGAAATTGCTGCTAAAGTTCTAAGCCTTGTACCGGCCCAGAAAAAAGATGCCAACATAAAGTAGACATATGGGGGATGTGAACTAGTAACTATTTTGTGTGGTATAATTATCTGTCTTACAAGTAGATACATTTATATTTTATAGAAAACTCATAATTTTTGTACATTTTCTCACAATTTTGGTGTTTTTCACAAATAAATACTGAATTTATCGACCAAACTTTTCCACTAATATAAAGTACAACATGTCCCAAGAAAACAATCTCAGAATCGCTTCGATAGGTAAAAGCATTCCCAAGTTATTACCCCATAAAGGGACACGTGCCAGATTTGAAAAAATCGACTTCGTTTTCATGGCCAAAATAGGCTGCGTCCTGAAGGGGTTAAAGCCGCTTTCTTCTGTGTATTAGATCGCATGTAAGGGCCGGAGGTGATTCATTTTATGGCTAACAATTACTGATGGATTGGTAGAGCGACATAAGGCGGGTGATCGATGATGAGATATTGCAGAGCAAGGGCCCCATATACTGTTCTTGCATGTGGCCCCCGGCTGTCTACAGCGAGTGCATGGAGTACATTGGGGCCGGTCACATGACTAAGAGTCGTGTCGTCATGAAGGAAGACTGTGCATCTAGACTTCCGGTCCCCCGGCAGAGGCGTAAAAATCTATTAACATCTCATAATCAGCGCAACGAGGGACCGGAATGTATATTAGCGAGTGATCTCACGTACTGCAGGGACTGCACTGCGGATACTTTTTGGTCCCCACGTAACCCCTTTAATCCTGGTGGGGGCCCGTCTGCTGTAATGTTAAATTAGAGAACAGTATCACTACAGCTCATAACCAATATATTAGTGGAGTGTGTGCTGATTCCTATTAAATGAGGGCGTTTCTGGTTGTTTTAGGGTGTTCCCAGGTGGAACGGGGTGGTGCTAAAATATCCTGCAATTTGGGATTCAAATTCTTGTAAAGCCCCATGCACACAACCGTAGAATTTGTCCGTAATTACAGACCTATTCATTTCTATTGGCCACGGACACATTCCCATATATTTACCGGAAGGTGTCCGGGCCGTAGAAAGCCGCCACATAAGACATGTCCTATCTTTTCCTTTTATGGACCGAACTCCCATACTTTGTATGGTAGAACTGGCCGAAAATGCGGGTGCCTGCCTGCAGCTGACCCTGCCTGCAGCTGACCCTGCCTGCAGCTGACCCTGCCTGCAATTACGGGCACAGCCGTGTGAATGAGGTCTTAATATGTGTCCACATACACCAGTAACTTCTAACATGTTAGGCTCTGTGGTGAACGTCCAGCCTATAGACTGGGAAAATCTCCAGAGATATAAAACACGTACATGGCGTGGACAGGGCCTTGAAGACAAACTGTGCAGGGCCTGCAATTCTCTCTTTGGTGTTCTTTGAATCCCTGTGTCATGCTCCGCCCCCTCAGGTCCTGTGCTCGGAATAACACAGTGTATCGGTTTTGTCTGGAATGTTCCTTTAACAAATTTCTGCAATTGACACTTTGCCCAATTTTCCCTGCATTTTGTATGTTCAGTAATTGGAGAAAATCCTTAAAAACCCAAAATAAAATAAATATTCTCCCTATACCCAATATACTATGCCCTGTAGGCAGCTGGAATAGTAATGGAGGGAGTGACCCCCTCACTCGGGTTGTAAAGCTGGGTGAGAGGATAAAATGCAGAGTAGATCTGTTACCTCAGCAAAATAAAAATTCATATGTATTTACTGGGCTGCATTTTATGGAATGGTGGGTGGGTTGGCAGTGGGACCTGCCATTCCACCTCCCTCCAGTGCTGGATTTTCAGGCTGCCAACTTCACAACTAATAATTCTTACTATACCCCTAGATGAATACCATGAGAGGTGTCCGTCACATAGTCACTATTCTCACTATACCCCCACTTTGCCCAATTTTCCCTGCATTTTGTATGTTCAGTAATTGAAGAAAATCCTTATAATTGCCTTGGGCATTCTGGTCTCTATACATTATAGTCAATGAGGCCGCGTCACTGCTATGGAGACTGGCAGGTGGGTTGCAGTGGGCTGTGCCTACCACTAGTGCCCGTGTCCAATACTGAAATTTGCTGTTGGGGGAGATGAGCCAGAACCTCCCGGCCTATCCCATGAAAGTCTGACATTGATGACCCAGCATGGGCCCCATATATTCACTGGGCACGTATAGGATCGTGGCAGAAAGCTCCCTGGTCAATTATTATTTATTCTCAATATATTCCCATTATAATTATTTTAAGAGTCAAATATGAAACGACTGTCCCCTAATAAGCATCTTGGAGGGGAGATAAGTGGCCACTAAACACATCTAGTGAAGGTTAAAATCACACCCATACGCCCCTTATCAGCCCCCGTAGTCACAATACACAGTACATAGTAAAAAACGGACGTCACAATTCCCTGGTTCGATAAAAACGTCTAATAGTCTGGTATCCGAACAGAGCCGCAAATGTGAACAGAACCGCAAATGTGAACAGAGCCACAAATGTGACCAGAGCCGCAAATGTGACCAGAGCCGCAAATGTGAACAGAACCGCAAATGTGAACAGAACCGCAAATGTGAACAGAGCCGCAAATGTGAACAGAACCGCAAATGTGAACAGAACCGCAAATGTGAACAGAGCCGCAAATGTGAACAGAGCCGCAAATGTGAACAGAACCGCAAATGCGAACAGAACCGCAAATGTGAACAGAGCCGCAAATGTGAACAGAGCCGCAAATGTGAACAGAACCGCAAATGTGACCAGAGCCGCAAAGGTTAACAGAGCCGCAAATGTGACCAGAGCCGCAAATGTTAACAGAGCCTTAGTCACAGAGATATTAGGCACTCAGCTCATAATAATCATATAATAACGTAATCCCACAGAATATTAGGACTGGTGCAGGTCTTCAGAATTGCAGAATTTGTGCCCCCCACATTAGAATTCATGGGGGACATCTGGTGGCCTCCATTATAACCCTGGTCTATGTGATCTCGCAGTATTTATAGCCTCTGTAATAATAAGTACGGACTGTTGAACCTGCGCCTCGTATTTTAACACACTTCCAGGGTAAGGGCTGATTCAGATAAACGTGACGCTTTTTTGCGCATGGCAGCAGCGTGTGGCATGCGTATTTTGGGCGTTTGTGTGTTGAATACGCACGGAGTTGTGAGCTTTTCGCCAGCCTACAAAAAGGCCAACAATGCAACACCCCTGCTTGATGTGCGCACCTGTGATGCAGCATTTTTGACCTTTTTGTGCAACAGAGTGTTTAATACAACCTCTAATTTGTGGTTATTTTGCATGCTTAACTGCATTGATGCCACCTAGCTCGCTGGCCCGTGTTCTGCTAGCATGGATGGTTTCCCGGAGATTTGGTGTACACCGTACCATGCTACTGCCACACCGTCGGAGAAGAGGTAGGATTTGGGTCCAACGCACCTCCAAAGGCCATTTTCATACCCTGTATGCTGACCTCCGTCGTCACCCGGATAAATTTCGCTCCTTTTGCCGCCTGTGTGTCGGCGCCTTTGATATGCTGCTTGAGCTGGTTCGGCCAGGAATAACCTACCAGGACACCAACATGCGGCGCTGTATTTCCTCAGAGGAGCGTCTCCTTGTCACCTTGAGGTAATTGATGTTTGTTAAGCGAGCTTACACTGTGGTTTGTGTGCTACATGTCCTACCTAACATGTTGGCTTTGTTGTTTGTGTTTCTGATTTCATGCAGATTTTTGGCTACAGGCAATAGCTACCATTCGCTTCATTTCGAATTCCTTCTTGGGGTGTCCACAATTTGCGGCATTGTCACATCAACCTGTGTGGTCCTGTGGCTGAGATTGAAGAGCACCGTGATGCCTCTGCCAACGGCCCAAAACTGGCTTCGAATAGCCGACCAGTTTGTTACCGACACCCAATTTCCACACTGCATTGGTGCACTCGATGGGAAGCACATTCGTGTCAAGAAGCCCCCCCACTCTGGCTCGAGATACTTCAACTACAAGCAGTTTTTTCAATAGTCTTGCTGGCCTTGGCGGACTGTAATTTCTGCTTTACCATCGTAGACATCGGGTCCTATGGAAGCTCTGCGGATGCCCGCATATTCTAGTCGTCCAGAATGGGCCAGCGCCTAATGTCAAGTCAACTTGATGTTCCAGAACCTAACATCCTCCCTGGCACCAGCGGCCCACCACTTCCATATGTTATGGTTGCAGATGAGGGTTTTGCCCTCACCAGACAAGTAATGCGTCCATTTGCGCGGAGGGGCTTGGATAACCGTAGGCGCATGTTCAATAACCGGCTAGGCAGAGCACGCAAATGTGTGGAATGCGCCTTTGGCATCATGTCAAACAAGTGGAGGGTCCTGATGACATCAATGCAAATGTCTCCGGCCAATGTGACACGTGTGATCAAAGCGTGTGTTGTGCTGCAAAACTTTACCCGCATCCATGATGCCAGTCATGATGGGGAATATATGTTACCAACTGCACCCACCACCAACATTGTGCCGGCAGGTCGCCCCCCAACATCGAGTGCGTCAGCAATTTGCCGAGTATTTTGACAGCCCGGCTGGAGCTGTACCCTGGCTGCACGTTGCCATTTGAAGTGTTGCGAAGTTATAATTTTGTTCGAGAACGGTTGTTTCTCCCTCTAGTCCTTTTTTGTTTTGGGGGGGGGGGGGAGTTGTGTTAGGGGCTCGCAATACTTGAGGACCTTTGACGTGGGTTGCGAGCTTAAAAATCGGTAGGGCTTTGGAGTTCCATTTTTTGTGGCCACCAATTCCTTGGCACAACATCCCCTTGTGTAGACCAATGATTTCCTGTCCTATGTCAGCGGCCCTTTCTGCCTGAGGCAAGCTAGTTGTGGCCAACAAAATACTAACACCTTAGTACCTGGCATTCCAAACCCCTACCGATCAACTAATACCTCAATGATGTGGTGGAGAAATGTCGTACCCTGCAAACCTCTTAAGACATGTCACCTCATAGCGGTAGAGGCAATACTAATTTGTGAGATATGTAAAAGAAGGATTGTCCACACGGATTGAAACAAATTACTTCAGAGTTTATGTTCTCGTCACATAAACTCCAAAAAAACAGACGACATAGTTTGATAAAATACCCAAACATATTTTTGCACCAACATGATGCTATCAACATAATATACCGTAACGAACACAACCCTGTCAAGGCTTTCACCAATTTTAAATTATTCAAGGGCCTTGACCAGGCACACCTACAAATTCTGGTATGAATGCGGCGGCGAGGTGTAGGCGGACATATCAGCAACACTATGCTGTCCACGGCCCTGAGGAGGATGGTCCTGAACAGCATAGTGGTGATGAAACTGGGGCTGGTAGCCGTGAGGCTGGATGGGAGGCTGAAAGGTTGGGGCAGGTCGGGAGTAGGGAGGTAACTGCCGGTCAGGGCCAGCCATCGGGCCAGGGGAGAAGTGGCTTGGCCCTGGACCATATTGCAGCATATGCGATATGGCTGGGGCAGGTTGTGGGGGCCCAGGCAAATGGACCCCTGCCGAGGGCACAGGGACAGTACGCTACTGCTCTATTGCAATGAAGCACCGCCCTTGACTATGCGGGGGTGTAGCACTGTCGATCAGCGACAGGATGTTGGACTGGAGGCGCCCCAGCCTATGCTCCGGTACCCGGCGCATTAAAGGGGCTATGCTGCGTCAAAAGAAATCACAGTTGTCCTCATCTGCGGCGCCAGTAGTCTAGAACAGTAGCGTCCACCTGTGCACCTGCGGGCGGGTCCACTGGCCGTCTGCGTCGGGGTGCTGCAGGCGAGGGTGCCACTTCCTCAGGTGGGCCTGCTTCTGGCGCCGAGGCTACTGGGGCAGGCTCCTCTGCTGTGGATTCCGGGGTTAGGGTGACCAGGGGAGCGGCGGCTTCGGACACCTGAGACGACTCGGCCCGTGCCTCCTCTTGAGAGTTGTCAAGATTGTCGCTAGTTCTAGAATAATAGAAACGAGAGTTGAGTATCACATTTTAATGTTGGAAAACCCAGCCTCTTTGGCGTATATGACATTTCAGCGAGGTCACGTTTGCAAAAAGGTGAAAGGTCAATTACTTACTGTCGCATGTCCATGATTTTGTGCAAGAAAAGCAGCTGCTCATAGTATATATACCGGCGCTTCCTGGTGGCACCATCTCTGCTGCGCCCGCTGGACCCATATACACGGTGGAACTGGTCGCGTGAGCTTCGCCACCGTCTCTTTACATCAACCACTGTAGAATGAACACACATAATGTTACTGCCCACACAGGCACTGCTTAGAAACGACAGGACGACACCTACACAGAACAACACACATTACTTTAAGCTGCTAAAGCTGCGAGTGAACCGAAACGTTGGACATGAGAGGAACTGTTACCACAGGGACACACTAGTGAATATGGATGACATTACACGTATATCTATACAGACATCGAGTCACCAATGCGCTGCTAGTCGCGGGACAGGCTCTTGGCCCAATCCTGCTCGAACAGAGCCTCCGCAATATGGTCCCATGCCACCTCCTTCAGTGTCCGGTCATGGTATGACTCCGCACAGGTGTTCCATACCTCCGGGCGCTCATGAACTAAAATGATTAGCTTCTCAACATCCATGTGGCGTGGCATGTCTGCAACTTGCTTGTGCTGCTGGAGTATGGTCTGTTCTCTTTTCAAACCTGGCCTCTAAAGAACTTCCTGCTTTTCTGCTGGTTTTGACAAGTTTGTTCAAACTCATTAGCATAGAGACAACGAGTCCGGCGTGAAAAACTCACGTTCCACGCAGGTGCCTCCGTGTGGCATGCGGGATTTTCATGCACCCATTGACTTCAATGGGTGCGTGATGCGCGAAAAACGCTGAGATATAGAACTTGTCGCAACTTTTACGCAGCGGACAAACGCTGCGCAAAAAACACGGACTGTCTGTACTGACCCATAGACTACTATTGGTCTGTGCGAGGTGCCTGAAAACAACGCGGGCTGCACGGATGTAAATCACGTTCGTGTGAATCCGCCCTAAGAGTGAGAAAAACGTCCGGAACATAACGAGTGAGAGGATTTTACAGCAGATTACTGATGTCCACAAATGTCCTGCCTTCTCTTTATTTCCCCTCTAATGTCTTTGCTCCCAAAGTGTCAGCTTTGAGTAAAAATGTTCTGGATCAGCAGGACGAGGCGTTGTGTGTGTGATCTAGGGGGCGCTCAACACAAAGAATCAGAGGACATTTAAAGGGCCAGTACATGAGGAATGAAGTAAATCATCATTTTTATAAAAACAATGCAAAAAGCACATGATTGGCCCCCAATATACAATAAAAAGAGGGGATGCCGGATAAGAATGGATAATCTGAGCTGGTCCCGCACTTCCCATGTGCCCCATACCAGCTGATGACCTCGGGTGATGAAGAAAGGTACAAAGGGTATGACGAATGCAGGCCGTGTAGGGGGAGGTGGTGGTGGTTGCTGCACCCTAGGTAGCTCCTGTTCGCAGGGGAAGAAGTCCTCTTCACTGTCCCCCACGGAGCCATCATCCCCGTCGTTCAATGGAGGGGGGGGGGGGAGTCTCATGCCATCCCCCTGCTACAGTACCTGGGAGGGAGTGCTGAGCGGCTGTCCCCCCAGATGCAGTACCTGCTGTTCTCCTTAACGCTGGTGAGCCCCCCTCGGCAGATCTACTATATGCGTTGGTGGAGTGCGGGTGGTCGTGCTCCTCGCGGCACCGAGGCGAGGCCTAGCACGGCCCAAGCTGGTCAGACCCGACAATGGAGGAATGACATCCTCGTCGGGCCCCTTAGCCACCTCTCGCTATACTTGCGGCGAGAGTGCGGTGTGCGCATGTGCGGCCTGTCTAGCCGACAGTGAGCGAACTCTACTGTCGCCGGAGGGGGATAGACGTGCTGGCGGCATGGAGCGGCGGGAGGATCGTCGCGCAGGGAGTGTGCCAGGTAGGGAAGACGCCGGTGCCACAGTCTCTTGAATAAGAGACTGCAGCCATACAGAACCCTCGTCCCGCATCCGGATACGGATAATTTCTTTAAGCTCCTCCTGGTCCATGACAATCAGTTAAGTGTACTCACAATTTTGTAATAATAAATCCCAGCGCAGTAACGGCCAGAAGAGGAAGATGTCTTCCCTCCTTGCCCTATAAACCCAGAACGGGGAGGGTGGGTAAGACCGCCCTATATGCCCCCAAAAAATGCCCTATAGGCGGGTACCCCATACCCTATAGGCCCCACTAATGTAAACACTACATGGAACAATCCCCCTAGCATAACGTGGCTTAGTTAACCCCTTCATTGGCACCCAGTCATGGGCACAACGGCCAATAAGCCTGAGTGCCTTCAATTACGAGGTCTGGTATACGAGGTGATAATGAGGTGACGTCTACTGACCTGCATATTCTGATAGTAGCTCAATACATTCACCAGAATGAGGACCAACGTCGACCACTCTATGATCTTTGCTGTCATTTCACTGATCTGTGAAAAAATATCAAAATTAATACATTAAAAATTGCACAAAACAAGAACTTTCCACCCGGGCCGAGGTTTTTCTGCATTCATGTTTATTGCATGGAGTCATGTGACTGACGGTGATGCCAAAACGGACCTGATCCATTGTCATGTGACACCACATCCATTACATTGCGGACGTCACGATCAAAATAGTGCAGAGAACGAGCACAAAGATTATAGGTCCAATTGTATTCCTATAGAACGGCTTCTAGGGGTGCAAATAAAATCTATCCAATGATCAGGAATATTTGATAATCTCATTAATGCCGGATTAAAGGAATTTTACATCCACTGGTTTGTACCAGCAGCTCAGCATTTCAATAACTTTATATTATGTATGAGATATACTGTACATAGCTTTACACATTGATCTCCAGCGCACAGGTGGGTGCATACGGATACCCTACCTCCAATGACTGTATTGGAATTCCATATTGCCGCTCTCCGTTCCACCCAGAAGATGTAAGAATGCCCAAGGATCCATATGACGGGGCGTGAACCTAGAAAGAAACAAACTTAATGCAAAATCAAATCCGGACGGATATAACCAGCGAAACAATCTGAACGCCACCGCCCGATACGCCGAACATCCTCATCAGATAGGCCGAAACCGCTGGCCGTGGTAGCGGCTCCAATGCGGAATGAATGTGTTCCGAAATCCTTGGGGGGAAAGCCAGCACGGGTTAAGGCTGACCGAAATATTGCCGTGAACTGCAACCTAGTGAGCGGTTTTTCCATCGGCATGGGAGAACAATTGGGTACCTGACACACGAACATCTGTATAAAGCGTGACGGCCCAGACAGGGCAGGCTGGCCCAGGAACCGGCCTTAAAGATACCCAACAACCTCAGCCGAATATGTCTGTCTTGGATTTCCGTATGGGGAATCGAATCCCAGAGCTGGATAACGCCACATCATTTGCTAACAAACCGCCCGGGCGGGCCACCGACAGGGCAATCAATTTCCGAAATCCGTACCGCTGCAAAAAAGGCCAAAGCAAAGGCCGCTGTAAACAAGGATATTTCAAAATGGGAAGAACAAACGTCTGTTAGAGGGTGCATGGGGGGCCACAGCCGCACGTGGCTAACTTATCAAGTCTGGTTTGCAACTAAATAGTCCACACCAGGAGAAATTGCAGCCCCCTTTATACAGGTACAATAATGTAGCAGACACAGTTGATTCAATGTTCACACTTTACTGGAGATAAACTCTCTTGGAGGAGCAGAATTCTTGAACGTTACAAATGTAATAACACAGTCTCTTAATAAATGCAACTACATACATTGGCTGACAACCTGGTCATTACCAGCCCTTGACGGCTTGTGCCCTGCATGGCAATCCAGCATTTATATCAATTCAGCGGCTCCCGCCCTGCCTGGCAATCCAGCATTTATATCAATTCAGCGGCTCCCGCCCCGCGTGGCAATCCAGCATTTATATCAATTCAGCGGCTCCCGCCCCGTCTGGCAATCCAGCACTGAGGCCTATTCAGCGGCTCCCGCCCCGCTTGGCAATCCGGCTGATTACAGCCCTTGGCGGCTCCCGCCCCGTCTGGCATACAGTTCGAGCAGTACTCCGTGGCTTATGCCCCGCTTAGCAATCTGAGTATTTACAGTCCTTGACGGCTCCCGCCCCACCTGGCATATCTAGGCACTGCACACACACCCTTATCTGTGATCCGGCTGGCCATCTATTGTGGTCACTTACTTTACTCGTGTCCTCAGACCAGTCTTTGGCTATCAAAGGGGAGGACAAGTCTTTACTGCTCACCGCTCCATGTGTTCCATAAACTGGCTTGAATCTCCATGTCATTACTCGGACCTAGTTGTACAGCACCGCTCAGTACTCAGGGTTTTCAGGTACTTCACTCCAGCCCTTGCATGTGTGTATATATTGCAGCTCACCCGCTTACTCCATGGTGTCAGTGTTTGGGCCTCCTCGCTCACACACTCAGCAGCCCCTCTCTGTCTTTCTCCACTCACCCTGCACTCCACATCACTTCCTCCTTCCTGCTTTCTATCTCTTCCTGCCAGTATGGAGCCATCTAGTGGCCAAAGTAAATTATTACAGCTGATACACATGTAATACATACACGGCAAAACAAATAAACAATGGAACAGACTTAATAAAAAGCATAAACTCAGTTCTTTTACGTAAGTGGAAATACAGTGTTCGACCCCCTTACATATTCCCCGGGTTTAACGAGTGCAGTCCCCTGCACTCACAGTTCTTGTCCACCAGGTATTCAGTCCTTCTGCCACGGATGCTGGGACAACCATCTCCCATCTCTGTGGACCTGACTCCACTTCAGCTTCCTTTATGGGCTCCACCAACTGAGAAGCAATTGCTAAAGGCCGGGCATGCCCCTCTCTGGGCCGGACACAGAAGCCAAGACCAGAGCCCTTGAGTTGATGGCACTGCAATGCCTTGCCACACACAGAACCATCTTTCAGTCCTGATGTTGGTACCTGACGGGAAGGTCTTCTGCTGACCCCCACCAGACTGGGCTTGTCGGTTTCTGACTGTACTTGTAAAGGAAGTTCTGAGTGAGTCATCTGTTGACTGGACTTGCCGACTACTGCATAACTTTTAGCCCTCAACCTCTCTGCAGTAGCCACTTTCTTCGGCTTATAGGAATACAGACATGGACGTTTCTGGTGAGAGTTAAACCCGTTCACTTTAACTGGGGCCCTTCCTGGAACAGTAATATCAATAGCAAAGTCACCCTTTTCTCCTTCGACTAATTCAAACTCTACAGTCTCTCCCTCTACAAGACTGCCAGGGCACTTGGTCATACCGCTTTGCTTCAGAGCCATTCGGTCGACAAATACATCTTTATCAGTGATGCTCCGGCTTATGAATCCATATCCCCTGTGAGCATTGAACCACTTTACTGCCCCTTGCACACAGACAGCTTGCACTTCTTCCAATGCCTGACTGTCCTTTGAGCTTGCCTGCCGACCAGTTTGTCCCCTCAAGCAGTGCCTGGCAGGTGCTCCTGTAACTGTCATGGAGCTTTGAGCAAAAGTCGGTGCTGCTAGGCCCACAGCAAGGCCTTTTTGTTCAATTGGAGCAACATGTTTTCTGTGGCCTTTTAGAGACTGACACCTTTTGTCAAAATGTCCAAGCTGACCACTCCTCCAGCCACTACGAGGGATGACTATTTCCTCTCTGGGGTCATGGACGTAACCTCCACTTCTTGTACTTGCCTCTTTTAGCTGGGCAATCTCTGCTGCAAGTTCTTCTAGCCAGCCCACAAAATGTTCGGCAAATTTCAGGAACACTGTCACAGGGACTGTGGGTACACTCATGGATGATGCAGATGCAGGGGTTGACCCATGGAGACTCATCCTGCCGACTACGCCAAGTGTTAGAGGGTGCATGGGGGGCCACAGCCGCACGTGGCTAACTTATCAAGTCTGGTTTGCAACTAAATAGTCCACACCAGGAGAAATTACAGGCCCCCTTTATACAGGTACAATAATGTAGCAAACACAGTTGATTCAATGTTCACACTTTACTGGAGATAAACTCTCTTGGAGAGGCAGAATTCTTGAACGTTACAAATGTAATAACACAGTCTCTTAATAAATACAACTACATACATTGGCTGACAACCTGGTCATTACCAGCCCTTGACGGCTTGTGCCCCGCATGGCAATCCAGCATTTATATCAATTCAGCGGCTCCCGCCCCGCGTGGCAATCCAGCATTTATATCAATTCAGCGGCTCCCGCCCCGCTTGGCAATCCAGCATTTATATCAATTCAGCGGCTCCCGCCCCGCTTGGCAATCCAACACTGAGGCCTATTCAGCGGTTCCCGCCTCGCTTGGCAATCCGGCTTGGCAATCCGGCTGATTACAGCCCTTGACGGCTCCCGCCCCGTCTGGCATACAGTTCGAGCAGTACTCCATGGCTTATGCCCCGCTTAGCAATCTGAGTATTTACAGTCCTTGGTGGCTCCCGGCCCACCTGGCATATCTAGGCACTGCACACACCCTTATCTGTGATCCAGGCGGCCAACTATTGTGGTCACTTACTTTACTCGTGTCCTCAGACCAGTCTTTGGCTATCAAAGAGGAGGACAAGTCTTTACTGCTCACCGCTCCATGTGTTCCATAAACTGGCTTGAATCTCCATGTCATTACTCGGACCTAGTTGTACAGCACCGCTCAGTACTCAGGGTTTTCAGGTACTTCACTCCAGCCCTTGCACGTGTGTATATTGCAGCTCACCCGCTTACTCCATGGTGTCAGTGTTTGGGCCTCCTCGCTCACACACTCAGCAGCCCCTCTCTGTCTTTCTCCACTCACCCTGCACTCCACGTCACTTCCTCCTTCCTGCTTTCTATCTCTTCCTGCCAGTATGGAGCCATCTAGTGGCCAAAGTAAATTATTACAGCTGATACACATGTAATACATACACGGCAAAACAAATAAACAATGGAACAGACTTAATAAAAAGCATTAACTCAGTTCTTTTACGTAAGGGGAAATACAGTGTTCGACCCCCTTACACGTCCTTAAGGACCTGTAACAACTTTATGAGGATGGGGACGGAAACAGGGCGTCTAGGGCAGAGCGAACGGTAAACCTGCCAATTAAAATGTGAAAGGGCGTCAGCTACATTGTTTTGAACACCGGGAATATGACGGGCCCTAAATTGAATGTTGTGCTGCAAGCATCTTAAAACCAAATGTCTAATTAGAACCACAACCGGCGCAGAAGAGGAAGTTAAATGGTTAACGGCATGAACCACGCTGGCATTATCAGACCAGAACACCATAGATGAATTTGCTAACTTCTCACCCCACAACTCTATCAATATATTCGTTCCTTGCTATTTTTTCCCTGGTATCGTCAGACAAATGCGGACCGAGGGGGGGGGGGGAATACCGCAAAAATAAGTATCCCTGAAGGCGAGTAGCGACGGGGATGCCATGGACGTGGATGCCTCCACTAGCGTTTTTTCCTGCCTCCACCTGCGAGGCCGGCAGGGATGGAGCCGCGGGGGCTCCCGCCAACAGGGATCGCAACACATTAAAAACATCAACATCAGACGTTCCCCCTGAACCCAAAGCCCGAAGGCAGTCATACTCACCGTGTCCTGATGCCGATACCACAGCCGTCGAGGGTGTCGGTAGAGGTACAGGTGCTGCGGGTGCTACTGGTACCACCGCAACGATTGGTCTTGCTGAGCGACGGCGAGCAGAGGCGCGGTTGCTATGGCGACGTCGGTCATGGCTGTCCCGTGGACTGCCGAAGTGTGACGACCCAGTGCGTGAGCTCTCTGACCTTGAACTGTAGCTTGACCTTGATGGCGACCTCCTATGCCGTTTATGATGTCTAGTTGACCGTCGAGATGAGCGGCGCCTGGATGAACGGCGAGAACGGCAACGGCGGGTCCGGTTGGTATCCCTTGAGCTAACCGAAGAGGCCCTCTCAGTATTCTCTGCCAGGAGGTAAGCCAGAACCCAAACCTGCGGGTATGATGAATGCAGTCCGTGTAGGGGGAGGTGGTGGTGGTTGCTGCACCCTAGGTAGCTCCTGTTCGCAGGGGAAGAAGTCCTCTTCACTGTCCCCCACGGAGCCATCATCCCCGTCGTTCAACGGAGGGGGGGGGGAGTCTCATGCCATCCCCCTGCTACAGTACCTGGGAGGGAGTGCTGAGCGGCTGTCCCCCCAGATGCAGTACCTGCTATTCTCCTTAACGCTGGCGAGCCCCCCTCGGCAGATCTACTATATGCGTTGGTGGAGTGTGGGTGGTCGTGCTCCTCGCGGGCCCGGGGCGAGGCCTAGTATGGCCCAAGCTGGTGGGAAATGTCAGACCCGGAGATGGAGGAATGACATCATCGTCGGGCCCCTTAGCCACCTCTCGCTATACTTGCGGCGAGAGTGCGGTGTGCGCATGTGCGGCCTGTCTAGCCGACAGTGAGCGAACTCTACTGTCGCCGGAGGGGGATAGACGTGCTGGCGGCATGGAGCGGCGGGAGGATCGTCGCGCAGGGAGTGTGCTAGGTAGGGAAGACGCCGGTGCCACAGTCTCTTGAATAAGAGACTGCAGCCATACAGAACCCTCGTCCCGCATCCGGATACGGAAAATTTCTTCAAGCTCCTCCTGGTCCATGACAATCAGTTAAGTGTACTCACAATTTTGTAATAACAAATCCCTGCGCAGTAACGGCCAGAAGAGGAAGATGTCTTCCCTCCTTGCCCTTATAAACCCAGAACGGGGAGGGATGGTAAGACCGCCCTATATCCCCCAAAAAAATGCCCTATAGGCGGGTACCCCATACCCTATAGGCCCCACTAATGTAAACACTACATGGAAGAATCCCCCTAGCATAACGTGGCTTAGTTAACCCCTTCATTGCCACCCAGTCATGGGCACAACCGCCAATAAGCCTGAGTGCCTTCAATTACGAGGTCTGGTATACGAGGTGATAATGAGGTGACGTCTACTGACCTGCATATTCTGATAGTAGCTCAATACGTTCACCAGCATGAGGACCAACATCGACCACTCCATGATCTTTGCTGTCATTTCACTGATCTGTGAAAAAATATCAAAATTAATACATTAAAAGTTGCGCAAAGCAAGAACTTTCCACCCGGGCCGAGGTTTTTCTGCATTCATGTTTATTGCATGGAGTCATGTGACTGACGGCGATGCCAAAACGGACCTGACCCATTGTCATGTGATACCACATCCATTACATTGCGGACGTCACGATCAAAATGGTGCAGAGAACGAGCACAAAGATTATAGGTCCAATTGTATTCCTATAGAACGGCTTCTAGGGGTGCAAATAAAATCTATCCAATGATCAGGAATATTTGATAATCTCATTAATGCCGGATTAAAGGAATTTTACGTCCACTGGTTTGTACCAGCGGCTCAGCATGTCAATAACTTGATATTATGTATGAGATATACTGTACATACCTTTACACATTGATCTCCAGCGCACAGGTGGGTGTATACGGATACTCTACTTCCAATGACTGGTGGGTTATTATATAGGAAAATAAAGTTTCTTATGTTTAGTAAGCGTCTTATAGGATTTACTACACTTTTATGTGAGATAAATGTTAATATAATACATATATAGCAAGGACAGTACCGCTGCTTTCTATTCAGTATCTTCCTGCAAGAAGCTGAACAATGTTACCAGATGGCGCTGTGTTACACCAGCATGTCGCCATCTGACCGCCAAGATCAGAAAATGAAGGGAAATTATCACCTCAGGATCTGATGTTTTCTACATGTGAACCGAAAGACAAGGACAATTGGATTCCATTCAAATATTATTTAAGAAAGGATACAGAAAACCACTAAGGTCACGGCCATTATGCAGGACGCCAGTCTGAAATGGTCTAGAAAACAAGCAGACAGAGGTTACAGCAAATCTTATGGATCTAATCACTAATTTACCCTCAGAACTTCCCAATAAATCCTAAATAACGTGTTCTGATATAATAACCCTGGAGACATAATGGATATATATTGGGGTCTCGTGCTTGTGACTCCTTTCTATTAGACACATCTATTACATGGTCGTCCATTCATTCGAATAAGCCATGTAATACCACTTTAGTGCGTGGCCACCTGGTGATAATCACCAGGGGTTCAGCTGCCAGACCTACAGCGATCAGCTGATTGCCAGAGGGTCCCTATTTAGTAAAGATGGGACAACCCTATTAACATAAAACATTTATTAACTTACCGAAAACATAGCCATCACGGCCGTCCCAACGCATGATGACCATCCAATTGCCAGGATGATCTTTTGAACCAAGGTCTGACGATCCCCAAAGGCTTCAGCATGGAAATGACGAACTTATAATGTAGAAACGTCAGGCCCAGAGCTGAAAAAGAGAATATGAGCCAAATAAATCCTGTACCACGTGTAAAACAACCTAATAACATCTATGAAGCGCGGACCAAGCGCTAAACCCAACAAGAAACCTACAATAATGGACGGGAACATTTATCTGCATCGTCTGATCCGGACAATTATTATCAATTGAAATGAACAAAACTTTATTTATTTTTTAGAAAAATCTGATTACTGCTGCATGAAGAGAATATTATAATCACTTCCGTGATTGTTACTTACAGGCAATGGCCATTCCTATGAATCCCATTCTAAACAGGATATTTTCGGGAAAGAAATTTCCAGTTTTTTTGCGTTTCACTGTAAAACAGAAAAGAAAAAGGTTAATGTTAAATAATATGGAAAAATTGTCAGAATTGTTTCATTTTAACAATCAGCAGTCTGATAATCTATAGGACTGAGGGGATGATGTACATCAGTGGGGGGGCATGGTTGTTGATAACAGTCAGTGTGTAGCCACCAGAGAGCCAGGCCACACACCAAAAGGCCAAGAAGATGGAGAAGAGACTGCATGTATACTATTATAAGCCCATCAACAACTTAGCTAGGGATAACCTAACATTAAAATTAACACAGAACAAACTTGTTTCCTTTTAACATGGGTTGACTCGGGGTCGGCCACAGCTTTTTTTTAATAAATACTAATATTGAAAATAACATTAACTTTTAAAGTAAACACCCGTATGCCAGCCGCCAACATAAGTGGGCATGTAGGTCATTTACCTTACAAAACCGCCATAAGGAGGACGTGTACTCACACTACATGTGCCTCTGCCCCACTACGACCCCCAGCCAATAGGAAAAGTGCCTGCTCAATCCCATCCTGCAGACCGGACAGGAATATATTCAGGCCAATATCTGTAAGGTGAACTCCGTCTGACAGTAACAGGCATCTGTTGTCACCCTCCAGTTGTCTGTGCCTGATCACTACTCCCCCCCTTTCTCCCACAAAGCGAGATACACGTGTATTCAGGAGCCTCCGGCCCCTCTCAATTGGATTACCACCCCGGGCCCCGTGCCACACTGCCCTGGGGATTACTTCTAAACATACAAGCACGAGCTCCGGAAGAAGGAAGCAAACTACTCAAGGTCTGACTGGATTAGGGCAATCAACTCACCAAGGCGCACTGATCATAAATCATAAAAAAAATAATAAAATGGGACCTTAATTATTTCATCTTTGGAGAAAGATTTAGTAAAATTGAGTGTGAAATTTTTGGATTGGATACTCTTTACTTGGAAGCCTGATGTGTGCCTTTGGTCTGGATATCCCGTTTCCTATACAATGGTAATCTACTTTTAGTGGAATGAATATGAGCAATCTTATTTCCAATATGAAATGAATCAATTGGATAAATAATATAAAATAAATGAACATAATATTTATCTCTTACAATCATTTGTAGCGAGGGGATTTGCGTTTTGGGTCTCCGTGGGTTGTGGAAATTAGGGATCCATTGTTCTATGGACATTGGATCCCTCTTCCTGTCCCCTTTGGGATCTCACGACGGCTTTTATCATGTGCCATAGTCTTATACATATACACATATTATTATGAAATTCAGTAGTACATTACCAAACGAATGTTAATTCTATTAAAATCAAATTCATTTGGGGGTGGTGGGGACCCGGGTCCTAATACCTTAACAGGTCATGGTCCTCTCTCCCTGCTTCCCCTGAAGTATTATATGAATTTCATATTATATATGTATGGGTAGTTAAAAAACTAAAAAATCGAACAGATTTCGGTGACTTTTGTCCAAATGGAATAATAGAGGATCCTTTATTGAAGAAAAATTTATTCCTTCACAAATCCACTATAGGGTCTGGTTAGTAGTAGTTAACCGTATTTACGGAAGAATTGATATTAATAATTGAATTCAGGTAGCAATTGTACTCCTATGTAAAATTTAATTATTGGTCTTATCTTGACGAAGTAGTGACACACCATTGATTGCCCTCTCCTTGAAAATACCGAATATACTTATGGATGTGATTTAATGGATATACGAATTGCATGTTTGAATATAAAAATGTCTATGTCTGTTATTAAAGTTGAGAGATATATAGCATTGCGGCATCCCATGAAAGATCTAGATATACTATCTATAACATCTTTTAAACATTATGTTTTTTATTATTGAACCAATGAATGAATTTGGGACACTATAAATATAGTGTGTTTGGCAGTACCTGTCAAACTGCTCTGAAGAAATCCCGTTCAGGGATGAAACGCGTCCGCTGTTCTAATTAACGGGGCGGGTAGTGACGTCCAAACCCTGCCCTGAGAATACCTGTCCAGTGTTGAAGATCACACGTGGAAGGAGACATACTCTAGAATTTTTACTTACCTGGTTGCCGGCGTGCGATCCTGTCCAGCTGGGTCCGTTCCTCTCGAAGTGCCTTTACTCACCTGATATACCGGCGTGCGATCCTGCATTGTCAGGCTCGTATCTCCTTGAGTGCAGTGGTGGCTGCCCGCATGGATCAAGGGAGGATAACGTCAGGGAATATAATGGTGGAGATTTGGAGGTTTTGAACTCTCCTTCCGTGGAGATTTGCTGTTTTCCACCCCGGAGCTGACTGCTTCCCTGTATGGTTTCCCGGCACTTGTTGGATGTCGAAGGCAAAGGTAAAAACCTATAAAAGTTGATGTCTTGCTTCAAAGCTCAATATCTATACCGAGCTACACATTGACCCAAAGGTCTGTGAAAAGACTTCCTATCACCACAAGATCTGATTTGGAACTGAGGATCCATTGATGGGAGGAAAAAAGCACGCTGTTAACCACATTCCTTTAATCCATGAGGCTATTTTTCTATCTTGAGAGTTAAGTCACATTATCTGCATATAAAGAGAATTTCTTTAAAAATCTCATTACCAGCTACTCCAAATAGGAACTCTGGCCATTTTGTGATATAAATAATATATATGTTTGAAAACCGCAAGTGTGAACACAACCCAGCGGTTTTTCATTTTTTGAAATCTTTTCAAAATTGTTTACACATGTATAGTTTGCTATATATCCATCAGGCAATATCACCTATGTTTTGAAGGTTCTACTGTATGTTTTCTTTCCTGGCCAGGAGAATTCTCTTTTTAAATTGTTATTTTTGTATTTATATATAAATTAAGTTTTGCCGGTATTATCTGGATTCAAAAATAAAATACTATGTTAAATTTTATTCAACCCAAGAGTGCCTAGTTATATTTCTGGATCAATTTCCTTTTTTCTTTTTTCTATAATCTGTATCAGGAATGGCACCGTGCTATATTATATTGCAATTTTGGGTTTGTTAGGTATGGTTTGGTTATAACCACATCTTTTTTCTATATAAAATTGTAATTTCTATCCCTAAAAAGGAAACCGGGACCCTCGGTTTTCTCTAGGGAAAGTGGAACACCAAGTAGAAATTGGCATTGCGGTGACGCAGGGGGGCCAACAAAGACAAAATCGTCTAAATAGTGCATAATGGACGCAGTGCCGATTTGCTCCTGGAGAACTGATTCAAGCAACAAACTAAACACCTCGAAATAAAAGCATGAAATTGAACAACCCATGGGAAGGCACATGTCATAGTAATATTGGCAACCCAATAAATGAAAGCAATCCTCATGGACCGGCAACATCCGGAACGCTCACTCGATGTCAGATCATAAGGGCCCTGCACCCGGAACTACAAACTAAATCGACAACTTGATCGAACAAAACATAAGACACCGCTGCAATATCCTTGCGAATACCGTCATTAACAGAACGAGCCTTAGGGTATGACAAGTGGTGAATTAAACAAAATGTTTCCACCTCCTTTTTAGCAACCACACAAAGAGGTGAAACACGGAGATTAGGAAAAGGTAAAAAATAAAAAGTTCCCGCCATGCGACCTAAACTCACCTCTGTCCCAACCTTGTCCTTCACAACAGCTGGAAATTCGTTAGCTGACTTTAAAGAGGCTGTCACCAGATTATAAGCGCCCTATCTCCTACATAATCTGATCGGAGCTGTAATGTAGAGAACTGCAGTGGTTTTTATTTTGAAAAAAGATAATTTTTGAGCAAGTTATGAGCAATTTTAGATTTATGCTAATTAGTTTCTTAAAGACCAACTGGGCGCGTTTTTACTTTTGATCAAGTGGGTGTTGTACAGAGGAGTGTATGGGGCTGACCAATCAGTGACCAATCAGCGACCAATCAGTGACTAATCAGCATCATACACTTCTCATTGTTCCAGCTCAGCATGATCCACAGCACAGCGTGATTGTGCAGTGAAAGAAGCTGGGCTTGAACAATGAGAAGTGTATGTCACTGATTGGTCACTGATTAGTCACTGATTGGTCGCTGATTGGTCGCTGATTGGTCAGCATGGAGAGGGATGCCGGACACAATAAGAGGGACACACATCTATTACATGGTCGTCCATTCATTGGAATAAGCCATGTAATACCACTTTAGGGTGTGGCCACCCGGTGATAACCGCTGATCATGATCAACAGGGGTTCAGCTACCGGACCCACAGCGATCAGCTGATTGCCAGCGGGTCCCTATTTAGTGAAGCTGGGACAACCCTATCAACGTAAAACATTTATTAACTTACTGAAAATGCAGCCAGAATGGCCGTCCCAACACATGATGACCATCCGATTGCCAGGAGGATCTTTTGAACCAAGGTCTGACGAGGCCCAAAGGCTTCAGCATGGAGCATGATGAACTTATAATGTAGAAACGTCAGGCCCTATATGTAGCCCCGACTGCAAGGATTAGGGTGAATGGGGTACTCTCTGATCGGTTTGCGCTGGAGCGGGGAACGCGTCAGGGATGTCCATTATCTCCGTTGTTGTTCGCGTTGGCGGTGGAACCATTGGCGTGTGCAGTAAGACAACATGAGCATATTCAGGGGTTGAGATATGGGGGGGGGTGGAGGAACGAATTGCATTATACGCGGATGATATGCTGTTATTCATGGCGGATGCCGAGCGCACACTCCCGTTAGTGATGGCCCTGATTAAGCGGTTTGGGAAATATTCGGGATTGCTCATTAATTGGTCAAAATCGGCTCTAATGCTCATGGACCCGGGGGTTATCCAGACTGGGGAGGAGGAGGTGGAGATACCAGTGGTCACGGAGTTTAAGTACCTGGGGGTCAGGGTGACGGCGAAAGCACAGGATTATATGTCTCTTAATGTAATGCCACTGTTAACAACGATAAAAGCCAAAGTAGAGGCGTGGAATAAGTTACCGCTATCTGCTCTGGGTAGGACTAATCTGATTAAAATGATCCTTATGCCCCAGTTGCTGTACGTCCTACATAACTCCCCGGTATGGATTCCCAAATATTGGTTTAGAAGGTTGCACAACTTGTTTAGAGACCTAGTATGGAAGAAGGGGGTACCCAGGATTAAACTGGAGAAACTCCAACTGCCTAAGGAGGTGGGGGGCCTGGCGGTGCCCAATGTGTGGGTGTATTATTTAGCTGCCCAATGTCAGCATTTCTGGGGGTGCGAGCAGGAAGAGACCTGGGGGTCCAGTGCGCGCATCCTATCATATTTGGGGGGGGGGGGAGAACCCGTTGGCAGGACTGGAAGCACACAGCTATAAAAGGATGGCGAGTACCAGACCCACCCTGCTTCTCATACATAAGGTGTGGTGGCAGTGCAAACACTTGCTGGGGATAGGAGAGTGTACTAAATATACACCACTCTGGAGGAATGCATATCTGGGGGAACTGGGTAAATTGGAAGGGATGCAGGGGTGGGAGCAGCAAGGCATAATACGATTGAGTCAGTTGTACGAGGGAGGCATACTCAAATCCTTTCAACAATTACGGGAGGGGTTTCAGTTGGATTCCCGCATGTTCTATCAGTACCTGCAGATTCGGCACGCGGTGCAGACACAAGCGGCCAGTATAGACATGGCAATACATGCCACGGGAGTGTTGGAACATATTGCAAAAGCAGTAACGTCAAAGGGATTAATTTCATTGGTTTATCGCAGGTTGCTGTCGGAACATCTGGGAGATCCTATGGCACCAGTCAAAGCTGCATGGGAAAGGGATGTGGGTCCTATTTCTACAGACCACTGGGAGGCGGTCTTGGCGGCAACATGTACTTTGTCCATCAATGTAGCACAACGGAGATCTCAGTTGTTTCTGATACATAGGGTGTATAGGACCCCTTGGGTGCTGAAACAAATGGGGTTAAGGGCGGACGCCAGGTGCCCTAGGTGCCCGGAGGAAAAGGCAGACATCCTCCATATGTTCTGGTCCTGCGGGAGGTTGGGGACTCTGTGGACAGAAATGTCAGAGCTACTGGGGAGCGTGTTTGAGGTACAGATTCCATGGGATCCAGTGGTAATGCTGCTGGGATATGTTGGAGACTTGGAGGGGGATAGGATGTCAGGTTTGGCAATTGCAAAAATACTATACCAAGTCAGCAAAGGAATAGCGAAACACTGGCTGGATACGGAGCCACCCTCAAAGCAAGAAATTATAGGGGCACTTAACTCACAGGTTCTGATGGAATATAGGATATACTCCAAGAGGGGGTCCAAGGCAAAGATAAAACAATGGGCTAGGTGGATTGATCATTCTGGGTACGCTTCGGCGGAGCTACTTACATTACGGTCCCACATTCAGGTATAGGGCTACTGACGGTGGGGTACATACGGGGAGTAGACGTAAGAGGGGGAATGGAAAAGGGAAGGAGAAGGAGATAGGATTAAAAAAGTTGTAACGAGAAGACCGGCTGGGGGGGTACAAGGGGGAGTTGGGGGGAAGGGAATGTTTTGTTGAAAATACATATGCGGGTCTGTGGAAATTTGCTTATACACTGTATGAGAATGTATAATGACCTGTACAGTTGTGAATTTTGTTGAATAAACTTGAACTGATTAAAAAAAAGAAACGTCAGGCCCAGAGCTGAAAAAGAGAAAATGAGCCAAATAAATCCTGTAGCATGTCTAAACATTTATCTGCATCGTCTGATCCGGACAATTATTATCAATGAAATGAACAAAACTTAATTATAATTTTTTATAAAGTCTGATTACTACTGCATGAAGAGCATATTATAATCACTTCCGTGATATTTACTTACAGGCAATGGCCATTCCTATGAATCCCATTCTAAACAGGATATTTTCTGGAAAGAAATTTTCCTATTTCACTGTAAAACAAAAAAGAAAACGCTCAATGTTAAATAATATGGAAAAATTGTCAGAATTGTTTCATCTTAATAATTAGCAGTCTGATAATAATCTATAGGACTGAGGGGATGATGTACATCAGTGGGGGGGGGGGCATGGTCCTTGATCACAGTCAGGGTGTAGCCACCAGAGAGCCAGGCCACACACCAAAAGGCCAAGAAGATGGAGAAGAATCCCAGTCCATTGATCTCCATAATAGTGAGAAGTCGCCAATAAATTATCAAATCGCGCTCTGTGTCAATTCACGGAAAGAAAGACCGGGCAGCTGTCAGGGGAATATTTATAACCCCTCGTCATCTCTCGGTGACATCAGCACGGCTAGACGTCCTCGGCGGGGAAGATGATGTAGATAATGATGGCGAAGAAGAAGAGGAGGGCTATGGTCAGAAGATGTCGAGGGCGATCTCCGCCTCCGACGAAGACCACCTCTGCCGTGGCGATGCTTGCGCCGACCGTGCCTGCGCCCACCTCCACATCTGCGTTTCCTCTCTCTCCTTGACGATTCCTTTGCCGAACCTAAAAGAGAAAAAAGGGACAAGGCAGACGCGTGACCAACATCACATCGATCCCCCTTGGCACCAACAGCATGCACCACATCCCTGCTCAGACCCTCCTGCTGCGGGCCAGAACCGGACGGTACATTCAATAAAGGACACAGTTGTGGAGGAGACCGCAGCCCTGGCTGAGACCGGACGACTTCTTCTCCAGCTCTTGTCCTCTGATAGGCGGTTAGACCATGCAATGCCCTCGCTACAGCGCCCCTGCGACGTCTCCTCTGCCCGGGCCTCCCTCCCCCCCAGCATCTCCCGACACAATAACTGCTGACCCTGCATCCTCACCTGATCCCAGCTGAAGCAGATGTTCATCGGCGCAGGTTCCCGGATCAGCGATGCAGGTATGGTTGTTGATAACAGTCAGTGTGTAGCTAGCAGAGAGCCAGGCCACACACCAAAAGGCCAAGAAGATGGAGAAGAATCCCGATCCGTTGATCTCCATAATAGTGAAAAGTCGCCAATAAATTAGCAAAGCGCACTCTGTGTCAATTCACGGAAAGAAAGACCGGGTTGCACTTCCCTGCAGTCCCTGGTGCTCTCCCTATGCGATTCACCGCCATCTACACAAGATCCTCCTAGAACCGCCGCTGTGATATCTACAACAGAATAAAATAATTAAAACAGGATGAAAATAAAAATTCACAGAAACTATCAACAAAATGACATTTATCTCCTTAACAAGATGCCACATGCATGTACTTGGCAGTCGTTAAGGGGTAGTATGGAGCGGGATCACGGGCTGGGGTCGCTCCATACTTAGCGGGTATTCGCTGTGTAATATAGCCAATACCGCACTGCAACAAACAGAATAAAAAATCACTTTGATTATGCCCGTTTAACCCCTTAGAGGCCACAGTCAATCACGACCACAGCATCTAACACATTAGAATGAGAGGGACGACCCCCTCCGACGTGCCATTGTCCCCACACGATGCTATAGCGGGATGCCGATGGTTATCAGGGCAGCCTGGGGGACTGATGAACGGTCTGCCATCTTTGTAATCCGGCAGGTCTTCATAGGTGGCTGTAAGGCTGGATTTACACGAGCGTGTGTGTTTTGCGCACGCAATAAACGCAGTGTTTTGCGCGCGAAAAAGGTACTTAACAGCTCCGTGTGTCATCAGCATATGATGCGTGGCTGCGTCATTTTCGCGCAGCCGCCATCATTATGACACTCTGTTTGTATGTTTGCACGTGCTGCCTTTCTGTTTTCATTCATAGTTTTACTGCTGTTGCATGAATCTTCCGTGTGCTGCACGTGATTTTCACGCACCCATTGACTTCAATGGGTGCGTGATGCGTGAACAACGCACAAATATAGGACATGTCGTGCGTTTCACGAAGCGGACACACGCTGCGTCAAAATCACTGACAGTCTGCACGGCCCCATAGACGAACATAGGTCCGTGCGAAGCGCGTGAAAATCAAGCAAGTTGCACGGACGTATTACACGTTCGTCTAAATAAGCCCTGAGGCTGGATTCACACGAGCATGGCGTTTTTGCGGGCATAAAAATTGCGACGTTTTGCGTGCGTTGTAGTTGCGTGTGTCATGCGTTATGGCTGCGTGTCTGCGTTTTTTACGCACGTATGCCATGCGTTTTTCACGCGCGTAAATAAAACGCAGGGTGGAGTAATGGAGAGGGCATCCTACAAAAAGGCACCCTTCTCAAACACCTGCTTGATGTGAGCACATGTTCTCATCCTTTTTGCACCTTGCAAAATACTTTGTGGAGTTTATTGTGTTTCTTGCCTTGTTGCCGTCTAAAAAGCCAAATTATGCCATCGACTCCGCTGGCCCGTGTGCTGCTATGCTGGATGTCTTCTCTGCGATTTTGCAAGCACCAATGGAGCAGTGCCATGGCAGGAAGATTCTATGTGAAGGGTGGCTTCGTGAAGATTATTGCCAAAATTTGTCATTAGACTGAGGGCAATGGGATGAATTTAGGGGGGGAATGTAGTATTAGGGACTCGCAAGACATGAGGGCCCTTGACGTGGGTTGCGAGCTTATATCTTTTGGGGTTTCGCCGTGTTGGTTTGCTGCCAAACAACTAATTGTATGTGAATCACATTGGCCAATCAAATGTTGACAAATACAATCACAAAGTTGCTTAGTGCGTCCATTATCATAGCACTGCAACGCCTCAGAGAAGTCGTTGCTGTTTCGAGCTAAACCGCAAAAGATAAATTAAGATCTCAATTATGACATGCAACTACCTTGGGCCCTGGGCAGCATGTTGCAACGTTACCTTGGGACATGTTTGGGAAAGCATGTTACATTACATATATCGAGGGAAACACAGAAACTATTGTTGCTCCACAAAACCACACTTTATTGGGTAATGGGGCAAAAAATGTAGCCTAAAACATAGGACAACAAAACATCAAACAAACGCACCAACATGATGCACAATGTTGAAACATTGGTCCAAATAAGGCCTAAATTACGCAGCAAAACTGTGCGGCATCATCAGCACTACAACTCCTGATAATGGTGGGGTGGGGAGTTGTAGCTGTCCATTTCAGCACCACTATGCTGCGCATGGCCCTGCAGAGGATGTTCCTCAACAGCATAGTGGTGCTGATGCTGCGTGTGGTAGCCTACAGGTGGACCGTGTGGCAAGTTTACCACGGGTCGGCTGTAGGCTGGAACAGGCCAGTTCCGCATCGGCACTGGACCAGGTGACATGTGGCCCGGCAATGGGCGTTGGAAGTTTTGCCGGGCCAAGGGGGTGGCAGGCTGAGAAGGGACAGGTGCATTGAACGGCACCGCTGTCTCGGCCAATCCACGCCAATGCTCCATTGCCTGTAAGATTGGGCGTGGTTTGTTAGGAGGTGTGGCCGAGTCGATGAGGCTGAGGATCGAGCCTTGGAGGCGCGCCATACGGTCGGCGTGAGAAGTGGGGCAATGCTGCGGCCAAAGGCGTCACAGCCGTCCTCCTCGGCGCAGCGTCGCAGGTACTCAAGTACCCTGGAGTCCACTTGGGCAGCTGCGGATCCGATCTGACTGCGCCTGCCTGCTGCGGTGGTTTCAGCCGGAACGTCACGAGGCACCTGGGGTTGGCTGGACGCCTGTGGGGCAGGTTCTGGTGCTGTCGCCTCAGGGGTTAAGGGCAGCACGGGATGCTCTGCTGGTGGTGCCTGCGCCTCCTCATGGGCAGCCTCCTCTGCCGTGTCCAGAAGATTGTCACTGCATCTGTAATCAAAAATGTACACGTCCTCGTAACATTGCCACAAGGGACAAACCATCAATTTTGGGGGCATGACATGTGAACACAGACATGTCTTCAAGGCACAGTCATTACTTACGGCCGCATTTCCATAATGTCCTTCAGGAACATTAGCTGCTGGGTGTAGATGTATTTCCTCTTTTTGGGGGCCCCATCACCACTTCGGCCTCTAGCGCCATTTTCACGGCGGAATTGATCCTGGTAGCTCCTCCACCGGGTTTTTGCATCATCAACTGTAGAAAAGACCAAAACAACAAAATGGTACTGTCTCTTGCGGTCTCATGTGCTGCCTTTAGCCGACAGTGAGCGAACTCTACTGTCGCCGGAGGGGGATAGACGTGCTGGCGGCCTGGAGCGGCGGGAGGATCGTCGCGCAGGGAGTGTGCCAGGTAGGGAAGACGCAGGTGCCACAGTCTCTTGAATAAGAGACTGCAGCCATACAGAACCCTCGTCCTGCATCCGGATATGGATAATTTCTTCAAGCTCCTCCTGGTCCATGACAATCAGTTAAGTGTACTCACAATTTTGTAATAACAAATCCCTGCGCAGTAACGGCCAGAAGAGGAAGATGTCTTCCCTCCTTGCCCTTAGAAACACAGAACGGGGAGGGTGGGTAAGACCGCCCTATATCCCCCCAAGAAATGCCCTAAAGGCGGGTACCCCATACCCAATAGGCCCCACTAATGTAAACACTACATGGAACAATCCCCCTAGCATAACGTGGCTTAGTTAACCCCTTCATTGCCACCCAGTCATGGGCACAACGGCCAATAAGCCTGAGTGCCTTCAATTACGAGGTCTGGTATACGAGGTGATAATGAGGTGACGTCTACTTACCTGCATATTCTGATAGTAGCTCAATACATTCACCAGATTGAGGACCAACATCGACCACTCTATGATCTTTGCTGTCATTTCACTGATCTGTGAAAAAAGATCAAAATATCAAAATTAATACATTAAAAATTGCACAAAGAAAGAACTTTCCACCCGGGCCGAGGTTTTTCTGCATGCATGTTTATTGCATGGAGTCATGTGACTGACGGCGATGCCAAAACGGACCTGACCCATTGTCATGTGATACCACATCCATTACATTGCGGACGTCACGATCAAAATGGTGCAGAGAACGAGCACAAAGATTATAGGTCCAATTGTTTTCCTATAGAACGGCTTCTAGGGATACAAATAAAATCTATCCAATGATCAGGAATATTTAATAATCTCATTAATGCCGGATTAAAGGAATTTTACGTCCACTGGTTTGTACCAGCAGCTCAGCATGTCAATAACTTGATATTATGTATGAGATATACTGTACATACCTTTACACATTGATCTCCAGCGCACAGGTGGGTGTATACTGATACCCTACCTCCAATGACTGTATTGGAATTCCGTATTGCCGCTCTCCGTTCCACCCAGAAGACGTAAGAATGCCCAAGGATTCATATCACGGGGCGTGAACCTAGAAAAAAACAAATAGACTTAATGCAAAATCAAATCCGGACGGATATAACCAGCGAAACAATTTCAATTGCATGGAGTCATGTGACTGACGGCGATGCCAAAACGGACCAGACCCATTGTCAAAATGGGGCAGAGAACTGGGCGTGGTTTGGCTGCCGAGGGAGATGGCCGCTTGATCTGTGAGCTCCGGCACTAGCACAGCGACTACCACAGCACGGCTTTTCAGAACCGGTTATTCTGCCTGGAGAAAATACATAACTGCCTGTGGATGATGACCAGGGGTAAGAGAAGTCTGAAGTAACAGGGCAAACTGGAGTTTTATTTTGATAAAGATCGGGAGGAAGTTGGCGGCGGGCCCGGGATGGCCTCGCGCTCACAAGTCTCTCATACAGAGTCCTGCACAGCTCCGTCCTCGCCTGGATCAGGTTCCTCATCGGGGGATCCGGTGTCCTCTGACAAAATGGGATATACTAGACGAGGAAAGGTGACAGGATCCAGATATAGTCCTCTGATGGAGGATATAGCGACGAGTCTGGGCGCCGAGTTGGTCACGCGGCAGACGCCATCTTCTCCATCCACGAGCCCGGTCAAGCAAAAGTCTTGTCTACAGAGTCCCTCCCCGCCGAGTGCGGAGGTAAGTGAGGCTTTACCATCGGGGCTATCTAATGCCTTTCTAGATATACCTACTACTGACCAACCTGCGTCAGGCACCTTACTGAAGGAGATGCTACTGGCCTTCAGCCTATCTATGCACAAGGAGATTACTTCTCTCCTTGTTCCTATTCAATCCACGGTGCAAACACTGGGTAATAGAATACACCATGTGGAACTAAAAATGGGAGATTTTGCTGACTCACATAACCAATTGGTGGACTCTCATGAGGATCTTAAGACTGAGTTGGATAGTCTGCGGGCCAAGGTCACGGATTAGGAGGACCGGTCCAGACGAAACAATGTGAAGTTTCGTGGTATCTCGGAGGATATACACCCTAAAGATCTTTCAAACCATATACAAGGCCTCATCAGGGCTGTATTGCCGTCAAGTTCTGATACGGATGTCATCATTGACAGAGCACACCGCTTACCTCGTCCAAAGCACCTTCCGGACTCTATACCAAGGGATGTCCTTGCTCGCATCCACTACTACCATATTAAAGAAGCATTGCTGTTCTCAGCAAGGAAACAAGGCGACTTACCGGCGCCATATCATCGTATTCAACTCTATGCTGATCTATCTCAAACCACACTTCGTCTACGTAAACAACTGGCTCCAATTACTGCTGCACTTCGGGATAATCAAATTGCATATAGATGGGGCTTCCCTGTGAAGTTGCTAATACGGCGTAATGACTCATTACATGTCATTCTTTCTTTGGAAGAGGGGAAGAAACTTTTACATATGTGGAAAATTCCGCTTCCTGCCCTCGAGGATCGTTCATCTCTCCCTGAAAGGGTAGACAAAGATTGGCGGATGGTGTCCCCTGGGAGGAGAAATAACCGCTGAAGAGCTGTTAAATCGAGATGTCTGTGCCGGATTGAGCTCGGCCATATTTCTGGGTAACAATCCTGAGTGACTGTCCCGTTAACCTGTTTCAGCTTCTAAAGCTGCATATATGTTTTTATGTTTTGTTTGCACATACCATTTCTGTTCATTATGCATTTTTGACATGTACATATGGGTTGCTCATTCTGGTCAAAGATGAAATGCACAACTATACATTTCTTAAGCGGACACGAGTGGGAGAGTATGCATTATGGAAGGGAATACATCTCTATATAGGGGGTTCATACATATATATAGTTATGACACTTGGAGATAGGAATGTTCTCTATTGCCAATTGGGTTTTTTCACTCCAACTGAAGCACTTTATTTGATGTACCCTGGTTATTAAATTGGCTTCTTTAAATGTGAAGGGCCTGAACAACCCTTCTAAAAGATCTTTCATGTGGAAGGAGGCTATGTCTTCAAACTGTGATATATTTTGTGCTCAAGAGACTCACATAATTGAGAAAGACGCTCACAGAATTAAACATCCCCAATTTCCTACAATTGTCCTATCCCACCATGCCAAAAAGCAAAGGGGGCTACTTCTGGCTGTCAGGAACACTATAGCTTTTACATCAATCTTGTCTCTGACTGACCCACATGGCAGGTATATTATTCAGATTGGTGACATTAATAATGTGAGATACACTATTGTAGTAATATACGCCCCAAACACTCACCAACAGCGCTTTCTCAAGAAAGTACTACACAAAACACACCAGGTCGCACAAGGTCATCTAACTGTTTGCAGGGACTTTAACTCAGTACCAGATGTTCAGATGGATTCCTCCTCAACACACAGGTCCCAATCCCATTTCCTAGCTCCCCTACTTAATGAGACGGATTTATATGATATATGGCGGATTCAACATGACTCAGAAAGGGATTACACGCACTTCTCTCAAGTACACAAAACTTATTCCTGCATTGACCTTTTTTGCAATTTCTAGATCTCTAGTGCAGAGAGTTAAAAAGACAAACATTGATGTGATCAAATGGTCAGACCATGCGACGATCAGCTTGGACGTGGAGGAGTCTTACCCTCATACATCTGATTTCCTTTGGAGAAACAACACCTTTCTGATGTCTCACTCCACATATAGGGAGGAACTTCAGAAGAGTTTAGATGAATACTTCCTTTTAAATATTGACTCGGTACAGGACCCTTTCATTTTGTGGAATGCACATAAGGCTTTCATAAGGGGGATGTTCATTAAGTGGGGGCACAGGGCAAAAAAGGAAAGAGACGGCCGGTTAGACGGTATAATAAATCAGATTAGGGAATTAGAACGTCTGAATAAATCCTGTCCGTCCTCGACACATGGGGACAAGTTGAGGGTCCTTAGGATTCAACTTAAAGATTGCATGTTACATACGTATGAAAAAAATCTTTAAAAAGTTAAGGCACAATATTATTCTCAGGACAATAAGGCAAGTAAACTGCTAGCGCAAAGAGTGAAGAATTGGTCTTTGAGGAACAAAATACCCTTCCTAGTTAATCCCTCCACCTCTCAAAAAACGTACACCCCCAGAGACATAGCAAATAAATTTATGGAATACTATCGATCATTATATAACCTTCATAACACACACCCTTCGATGTCGGAGTCCCAGCAAATTCTTACACATATTTTAGACTCTGTTAATCTTCCCAAGCTTACGGTGGGACAGTTGAGGGGATTGGATCTTCCCTGAACGAGACAGGAAGTTTCTAAAGTGATTCGTTCTTTCCCATCAAATAAAGCTCCTGGCCCACTTGGTTTATCGGGGGCTTATTACAAGACCTTTGAGGAGACCTTACTTCCACATTTGTTTGAAGTCCTACAGCACGCCATTAAAATGGGTTCCTTCCCTAAAGAAATGTTAAATGCGGTAATAGTGACTCTTCCAAAGCCAGGTAAAACTCCTGATGTCCCCCAAAACTTTAGACCGATATCCCTGTTAAATTCTGACTTTAAATTTTTTGCCAAAATATTAGCAAATCGTTTAGCTCTGAATATTCCCTTGTTAATACATCAGGATCAAGTGGCTTTCATCCGGGGTAGACAGGCATCTGATAATACCAGGAGGGTTCTGAATATTGTGGATAGGCTGGGGGCACGAGAGATGCCCGCGGTCTTAGTTACTTTAGACGCTGAGAAGGCGTTCGATCGCGTAAATTGGTCATTTGTTTTTGCAGTGTTGGGCAAATTGGGGTTTGAAGGGCCAATTTTAGACGCTATAGGAGCTTTATACACTGTCCCATCTGCAAGGGTATTTGTGAACGGCACTCTATCAGATGATTTTCCAATAACGAACGGGACTAGGCAGGAGTGCCCATTATCTCCACTGATATTTCTTCTTTCAATAGAGCCCTTAGCTCAGGCAATTAGACAACACACAGAGATAAAGGGGGTCCGGATTGGGGATCGTGTACATAGCATTTCCCTGTATGCAGACGATATTTTCTTGACTCTAGAGAGACCAGAGTCGTCACTGGCAGCTGCTCTGACCCTGATTGAGAAATTTGGACTTGTGTCCGACTATAAAATTAACGTGGGGAAATCTCAAGCTTTGCCGTTGAATTGTGCACACATCAAACTTTTGTCATTGCAAACTCGGTTTTCCTTAGATTGGCAACAGAAACAAATTACTTATTTAGGGATTCATATTACCACAAAGGTTTCTCATCTGTATCAATCTAATTATCTCCCGATTCTGGACGTAGTAGCGCAAGATATGCATAAGATAGCCTCATATGAGGTGTCTTGGATAGGTAGAATAGTAGCATATAAGATGCTGATTCTTCCTAAGCTGATGTACCTATTCAGGACGCTACCGTTGAAACTACCTCAATCCTTTTTCCAAAAAACTCATAAATTGTTGAACTCTTTTGTGTGGCGGAAGGGTAAGCCACGTATAGCGGCCCAGATTCTTCAACGGGGCAAGAAATTTGGTGGATTGAGTTTTCCGAATGTTTACCATTACTTTTTGGCCACTTAGGTAGCTCAATTGAGGCATTGGTGGGAGGGGGATATCTCTCGCCATTGGATTCATATAGAATCATCTCTAATACCCACACGGAACTTGAGGGCACTTCTACTAGTCTGAGCTCTGGTCATACCACCACTCCCTTACCATACGTGCTGTGCACCTCAATCTTTCATTGGTTACAATTTCACTCCATATGTACCCGATCGGATATTTCATTGATCACATGCGCCCCGGTGGAGACATTGGAGCTCCTTCTCCCTAGCTTGGATCTACGGGCTTGGACAACAAAAGGCCTGACACAGGTGCAACAGCTAATGGATGGAACTCAATTATTGCCATTTTCCTCATTACATGAAAATTTTCATATAGCCAATAGAGACTTTTATAAATATCTCCAAATAAGACATCTATTGCGCACGGATTGTCCTTTTGCAGTAACAGCAAATACGGATGTTTTAAAATTATGGTCCAATCCAGATGGGAAATTTGGGGGGCTACGACCCTTATATGACCTTCTGGGTCAGAAGACTACATTTATTAAATTGGTTCCGTTTCTGGCCTGGGAGAGGGAGCTCAAACAAGAATATACCAATGCCAGGTGGAAAAATGCTATTACGTTTGTTTCACAGAACTTTAAATGTACACTTCACTATGAGGCAGCAATGAAGACCATCTTACGTTGGTACTATACTCCGGATAGACTTTACCGGATGTTCCCTGGTACATCCCATCTATGTTGGAGGGGGTGTGGGGCTAGGGGTACACTTCTGCATATCTTATGGGAGTCCCCAATGTTAGTTAATTTGTGGAAGTCCTCATTTGAGTTGATTTCTCATATAATGGGAACACAGGTTCATATGTCCCCTTCTCTAGCTTTACTTTTTTTGAACTTGGACCTCATCCCCACGAGACACAGAGTGGTGGTAGCACATATTCTTTTTGCAACTAAGCTGGCCATCACTAGGTATTGGAAGAGCACAGAACATCCTCTTCCTCAAGAAATTATCAATCAGGTTAACAGTACGTGCTCACATGAGAAAATGTTAGCTTATAAGGATCATACTTACACGAAATATGAGAAGGTATGGGGCCCATGGGTGAGTAGTGCTTATAAAAAAAAATTGTGCACAGAACGAGCACAAAGATTATAGGTCCAATTGTATTCCTATAGAACGGCTTCTAGGGATACAAATAAAATCTATCCAATGATCAGGAATATTTGATAATCTCATTAATGCCGGATTAAAGGAATTTTACATCCACTGGTTTGTACCAGCGGCTCAGCATGTCAATAACGTTATATTATGTATGAGATATACTGTACATATCTTTACACATTGATCTCCAGCGCACAGGTAGGTGTATACGGATACCCTACCTCCAATGACTGGTAATTTATTATATAGGAAAATAACGTTTCTTATGTTTATTAAGTGTCTTATAGAATTTACTACATATTTATGTGAGAAACAACAACAAGACCTAAAGTTCGGAGTCTGACACACCAAAATAATTTAAAACAAAAGTTTCTTTATTAAGTACATCTAAAAAGTAACATAAATTAAAAACTGAGATGAATTCCACAGTGCAGAAAGACAACCAGATCACAAGTATGTAATATATCCAAATATATGGGTAATGGGCGACACTGTTTAAATACAGAAATGCAAAAATACATCAGTGGTATGTTACATTTATATGATGTGCATATTCTGTTACATAACCAGCATGAAAAACTAATAGCAGCAGGAAAAACTATTCAGCAGCAGGACAGCTCAGTATATCTTTCTACACAAAAAAGGTAGGATTAGAATAAATGTAAATTACAGCGTGTATAGCAGTGTAAGTACCCCTGACAAGAGCCAGACAAAGAAAACAGTAATCATACTATGCACACAAAATATATGGCTCAGCTTGACCCCATAAATAAAGAGCACAAAGCAAAATCAGAGCTGTGGCTGTGTTGTCAGCCACAAGTGCAAACAGCCACTGCCCATTGGGTTAATCTAAATGAAAGACTCATAATGCTGAAAGTAAACATATGCTGGAAACGGAGCTCATACCCATTTGAACAGGTCACCGTCACTGGAGTCACCCCGACGCGCGTTTCGGCCCGGAAGCCTTCGTCTGGGGATATTTATGTGAGATAAATTTAGCATCTTCCTGCAAGAAGCTGAACAATGTTACCAGATGGCGCTGTGTTGCACCAGCATGTCGCCATCTGACGGCCAAGATCAGAAAATGAAGGGAAATTATCACCTCAGGATCTGATGTTTTCTACATGTGAACCTAAAGACAAGGACGGTTGAATTCCATTCAAATATTATTTAAGAAAGGATACAGAAAACCACTAAGGTCACGGCCATTATGCAGGACGCCAGTCTGAAATGGCTGATGACTCTTCAGCTTTCGGGCACTTTGTAGAGGAGTATGGACTGCCAAAGGTTGTAAAGGCTGCCAAACCCGAATGCAATGCAAGCGCTAATCCGGTGAGTCATTGGATAACGGTAGGTCTAGAAAACAAGCAGACAGAGGTCAGAGCAAATCTTATGGATCTAATCACTAATTTACCCTCAGAACTTCCCAATAAATCCTAAATAACGTGTTCTGATATAATAATCACAGAGACATAATGGATATATATTGGGGACTCGTGCTTGGGACTCCTCTCTATTAGACTGAGCAGACACACATCTACTACATGGTAGTCCATTCATTCGAATAAGCCATGTAATACCACTTTAGTGTGTGGCCACCTGGTGATAATCACCAGGGGTTCAGCTGCCGGACCCACAGCGATCAGCTGATTGCCAGCGGGTCCCTATTTAGTAAAGATGGGACAACCCTATTAACATAAAACATTTATTAACTTACCGAAAACATAGCCATCACGGCCGTCCCAACGCATGATGACCATCTAATTCCCAGGAGGATCTTTTGAACCAAGGTCTGACGATCCCCAAAGGCTTCAGCATGGAAATGACGAACTTATAATGTAGAAACGTCAGACCCAGAGCTGAAAAAGAGAATATGAGCCAAATAAATCCTGTACCATGTGTAAAACAACCTAATAACATCTATGAAGCGCGGACCAAGCGCTAAACCCAACAAGAAACCTACAATAATGGACGAGAACATTTATCTGCATCGTCTGATCCGGACAATTATTATCAGTTGAAATGAACAAAACTTTATTTATTTTTTTAGAAAAATCTGATTACTACTGCATGAAGAGCATATTATAATCACTTCCGTGATTGTTACTTACAGGCAATGGCCATTCCTATGAATCCCATTCTAAACAGGATATTTTCGGGAAAGAAATTAAATGAAAAAGAAAAAGTCAATGTTAAATAATATGGAAACATTTTCAGAATTGTTTGATCTTAACAATCAACAGTCTGATAATCTATAGGACTGAGGGGATGATGTACATCAGTGGGGGGGCATGGTTGTTGATGTGAGGTCAGGGTGTAGCTAGCAGAGAGCCAGGCCACACACCAAAAGGCCAAGAAGATGGAGAAAAATCCCAATCCGTTGGTCTCCATAATAGTGAGAAGTCGCCAATAAATTATCAAATCGCGCTCTGTGTCAATTCACGGAAATAAAGACCGGGCAGCTGTCAGGGGAATATTTATAACCCCTCGTCATCTCTCTGTGACATCAGCACGGCTCGACGTCCTCGGCGGGGAAGATGATGTAGATAATGATGGCGAAGAAGAAGAGGAGGGCTATGGTCAGAAGATGTTGAGAGCGATCTCCGCCTCTGAGGACGACCACCTCTGCCGTGGCGATGCTTGCGCCAACCGTGCCTGCGCCCACCTTCACATCTGCGTTTCCTCCCTCTTCTTGACGATTCCTTTGCCGAACCTGAAACAGAAAAAAGGGACAAGGCAGACGTGTGACCAACATCACATCGATCCCCCTTGGCACCAACAGCATGCGCCACATCCCTGCTCGGACATTCCTGCTGCGGGCCAGAACTGGACGGTACATTCAATAATGACACAGTTGTGGAGGAGACCGCAGCCCTGGCTGAGACCGGACGACTTCTTCTCCAGCTCTTGTCCTCTGATAGGGGGTTGGGTCATGTAATGCCCTCGCTGCAGCGCCCCTGCGACGTCTCCTCTGCCCGGGCCTCCCTCCCCCCCAGCATCTCCCGACACAATAGCCGCTGACCCTGCTTCCTCACCTGATCCCAGCTGAAGCAGATGTTCATCGGCGCAGGTTCCCGTCAAAGCGGCGTAGGTATGGTTGTTGATAACAGTCAGGGTGTAGCCACCAGAGAGCCAGGCCACACACCAAAAGGCCAAGAAGATGGAGAAGAATCCCAATCCGTTGATCTCCATAATAGTGAGAAGTCGCCAATAAATTAGCAAAGCGCACTCTGTGTCAATTCACGGAAAGAAAGACCGGGTTGCACTTCCCCGCAGTCCCTGGCGCTCTCCCTATGCGGTTCAGCGCCATCTAAACAAGATCCTCCTAGAACCGCCGCTGTGATATCTACAACAGAATAAAATAATCAAAACAGGATGAAAATAAAAATTCACAGAAACAATCAACAAAATGACATTTATCTCCTTAACAAGATGCCACATACATGTACTTGGCAGTCGTTAAGGGGAAGTATGGAGCGGGATCACGGGCTGGGGTCACTCCATACTTAATTAAATACTGAAGAACAACAATGAGCCATAATGCCAATTCATATAAAAAGTTAATATTTTATTAACATGTATCACAAATACAATTTAAAACATTACATAAGAACAGGACCCTAGTGTAAAATAATGGAGCAAATAGTTAACCCTTATCAGGTAATGAACACAGGTGCAGGGGCTATATATAAATGATTTACATATCCAGGGTGTGAGCCCCAGGAAGGGAAAGAGTAATCCTATTATACATCCAATATCTATTCGTTAAATTACATAAGTGAAAAGTAAAGGCGATAGGAAAAATAGGATAACATAGTACTATTTAAAGGAATCATTCATATTTAGCAGCCTTACCCATGACAGCAATGTAAGAAGATCGTTGATATTTGCTCCTTCACATGAAACCCCAACGCGCGTTTCGCTACGGTTGCTTCCTCAGGGGGGATGTGTGTGTGTATGTCCTCCTACAAAACAGCCCTTAAATAGTTTGGAGAAAGTCCCTCAGCTGTCAATTGCGGCGCATCTCAAATGCCGCGGCCGGAAGCGAGGCCAGCCCCACTTCCGGTTCCAGGCACAGCAGCGCGTCCCCGGATACCCGACGCGTACGAGAGTTCCGGGCATGCACAATGGGCCTATGGAAGCGGAGAGGGCAGAACGTCGCCGCCAGAAGCCGCTCAGACATGCGCACTTGACAGCAAGAGGGACTCCAGTCTCGTAAGTGGAAAAGTTACTTCCAATATACAAACGCTATCTCCCATTTATGTGTAAATAGACATTCATAACCGGTCAGGGGAATTTATATTTCAATATGGGTAGAAAAGGATTGATTATATACACTACTTCAGAACCCTTATTAGCATAAACGAGTATATTAAGATCAGTAAAGAATATATTGTATTACAGAATGTGAGTAGTGTCAATACAGTGAAATGAACAAAATAAATGGCCAATAATTTACATCAAAGAAAAAAGTGAAAGTGACTGTGCGACGCGTCACAAGAAAAAGAATAAGTGAATAGAAGGACAAGAATATGTCAAAAAATAAAAATACAAACAATCGTAAGTGAAAATAAAAATAAGTGAAAATAAAGAATGTAAGAAATTTATTATAACATATATTATATCCATACATGCTAAAACAAAAGCAATAAACAATATATAATATATAAAATACCTGACATATTGTCACAATATAACACCAAACATCAGACGTTCCCCCTGAACCCCAAGCCCGAAGGCAGTCATACTCACCATGTCCTGATGCCGATACCGGGACCACAGCCGTCGAGGGTGTCGGTAGAGATACAGGTGCTGCGGGTGCTACTGGTACCACCGCAACGATCGGTCTTGCTGAGTGACGGCGAACAGAGGCGCGGTTCTATGGCGACGTCGGTCATGGCTGTCCCGCGGACTGCCGTGGTGTGACGACCCAGTGCGTGAGCTCTCTGACCTTGAACCGTAGCTTGACCTTGATGGCGACCTCCTATGCCGTTTACGATGTCTATTTGACCGTCGAGATGAGCGGCGCCCGGATGAACGGCGAGAACGAGAACAGCGGGTCCGGTTGGTATCCCTTGAACCGGAGGGGGATAGATGTGCTGGCGGCCTGGAGCGGCGGGAGGATCGCAGGGAGTGTGCCAGGTAGGGAAGACGCCGGTGCCACAGTCTCTTAAATAAGAGACTGCAGCCATACAGATCCCTCGTCCTGCATCCGGATACGGATAATTTCTTCAAGCTCCTGCTGGTCCATGACAATCAGTTAAGTGTACTCACAATTTTGTAATAACAAATCACTGCGCAGTAACGGCCAGAAGAGGAAGTTGTCTTCCCTCCTTGCCCTTATAAACCCAGAACGGGGAGGGTGGGTAAGACCGCCCTATATCCCCACAAAAAATGCCCTATAGGCGGGTACCCCATACCCTATAGGCCCCACTAATGTAAACACTACATGGAACAATCCCCCTAGCATAACGTGGCTTAGTTAACCCCTTCATTGCCACCCAGTCATGGGCACAACGGCCAATGAGCCTGAGTGCCTTCAATTACGAGGTCTGGTATACGAGGTGATAATGAGGTAATGTCTACTTACCTGCATATTCTGATAGTAGCTCAATACATTCACCAGATTGAGGACCAACATCGACCACTCTATGATCTTTGCTGTCATTTCACTGATCTGTGAAAAAATATCAAAATATCAAAATTAATACATTAAAAATTGCACAGAGCAAGAACTTTCCACCCGGGCCGAGGTTTTTCTGCATTCATGTTTACTGCATGGAGCCATGTGACTGACGGCGATGCCAAAACGGACCTGACCCATTGTCATGTGACACCACATCCATTACATTGCAGACGTCACGATCAAAATGGTGCAGAGAACGAGCACAAAGATTATAGGTCCAATTGTATTCCTATAGAACGGCTTCTAGGGGTATAAATAAAATCTATCCAATGATCAGGAATATTTGATAATCTCATTAATGCCGGATTAAAGGAATTTTACATCCACTGATTTGTACCAGCGGCTCAGCATGTCAATAACTTTATATTATGTATGAGATATACTGTACATATCTTTACACATTGATCTCCAGCACACAGGTGGGTGTATACTGATACCCTACCTCCAATGACTGTATTGGAATTCCATATTGCCGCTCTCCGTTCCACCCAGAAGACGTAAGAATGCCCAAGGATCCATATAACGGGGCGTGAACCTAGAAAAAAACAAATAAACTTAATGCAAAATCAAATCCGGACGGATATAACGAGCGAAACAATTTGAACGCCACCGCCCGATACGCCGAACATCCTCATCAGATAGGCCGAAACCGCTGGCCGATGTAGCGGCTCCAATGCGGAATGAATGTGTTCTGAAATCCTTTGGGGGAAAGCCAGCACGGGTTAAGGCTGACCGAAATATTGCCGTGAACTGGAACCTACCTAGTGAGCGGTTTTTCCATCGGCATGGGAGAAAAATTGGGTACCTGACACACGAACATCTGTATAAAGCGTGACGGCCCAGACAGGGCAGGCTGGCCCAGGAACCGGCCTTAAAGATACCCAACAACATCTGCCGAATATGTCTGTCTTGGATTTCCGTATGGCGAATCGAATCCCAGAGCTGGATAACGCCACATCATTTGCTAACAAACCGCCCGGGCGGGCCGCCGACATGGCAATCAATTTCCGAAATCCGTAACGCTGCAAAAAAGGCCAAAGCAAAGGCCGCTGTAAACAAGGATATTTCAAAATGGGAAGAACAAACGTCTTTAAGGACCTGTAACAACTTTATTAGGATGGGGACGGAAACAGGGCGTCTAGGGCAGAGCGAACGGTAAACCTGCCAATTAAAACGTGAAAGGGCGTCAGCTACATTATTTTGAACACCGGGAATATGACGGGCCCTAATTTGAATGTTGTGCTGCAAGCATCTTAAAACCAAACGTCTAATTAGAACCACAACCGGCGCAGAAGAGGAAGTTAAATGGATAACGGCATGAACCACGCTGGCATTATCAGACCAGAACACCATAGACGAATTTGCTAACTTCTCTCCCCACAACTCTATCAATATATTCGTTCCATGCTATATTTTCCCTGGTATCGTGAGACAAATGCGGACCGAGGGGGGGGATACCGCAAAAATAAGTATCCCTGAAGGCGGGCAACGACGGGGATGCCATTGACGTGGATGCCTCCACTAGCGTTTTACCTGCCTCCACCTGCGAGGCCGGCACGGATGGAGTCACTGGGGCTCCCGCCAACAGGGATCGCAACACATTAAAAACATCAACATCAGACGTTCCCCCTGAACTCCAAGCCCGAAGGCAGTCATACTCACCGTATCCTGATGCCGATACCGGGACCACAGCCGTCGAGGGTGTCGGTAGAGGTACAGGTGCTGCGGGTGCTACTGGTACCACCGCAACGATTGGTCTTGCTGAGCGACGGCGAGCAGAGGCGTGGTTGCTATGGCGACGTCGGTCATGGCTGTCCCGCGGACTGCCGAGGTGTGACGACCCAGTGCGTGAGCTCTCTGACCTTGAACTGTAGCTTGACCTTGATGGCGACCTCCTATGCCGTTTATGATGTCTAGTTGACCGTCGAGATGAGCGGCGCTAGGATGAACAGCAAGAACGGGAACGGCGGGTCCGGTTGGTATCCCTTGAGCTAACCGAAGAGGCCCTCTCAGTATTCTCTGCCAGGAGGTAAGCCAGAACCCAAACCTGCGGGTATGACGAACGCAGGCCGTGTAGGGGGAGGTGGTGGTGGTTGCTGCACCCTAGGTAGCTCCTGTTCGCCGGGGAAGAAGTCCTCTTCACTGTCCCCCACAGAGCCATCATCCCCGTCGTTCAACGGAGGTGGGGGGAGTCTCATGCCATCCCCCCTGCTACAGTACCTGGGAGGGAGTGCTGAGCGGCTATCCCCCCAGATGCAGTACCTGCTGTTCTCCTTAACGCTGGTGAGCCCCCCTCGGCAGATCTACTGTATGCGTTGGTGGAGTGCGGGTGGTCGAGCTCCTTGCAGCCCCGGGGCGAGGCCTAGCACGGCCCAAGCTGGTGGGAGATGTCATACCCGACGATGGAGGAATGATATCCTCGTCGGGCCCCTTAGCCACCTCTCACTGTTCTTGCGGCGAGAGTGCGGTGTGCGCATGTGTGGCCTGTCTAGCCGACATTGAGCGAACTCTACTGTCGCCGGAGGGGGATAGACGTGCTTGCGGCCTGGAGCGGCGGGAGGATCGTCGCGCAGGGGGTGTGCCAGGTAGGGAAGACGCCGGTGCCACAGTCTCTTGAATAAGAGACAGCAGCCATACAGAAACCTCGTCCTGCATCCGGATACGGATAATTTCTTCAAGCTCCTCCTGGTCCATGACAATCAGTTAAGTGTACTCACAATATTGTAATAACAAATCCCTGCGCAGTAACGGCCAGAAGAGGAAGATGTCTTCCCTCCTTGCCCTTATAAACCCAGAACGGGTAGGGTGGGTAAGACCGCCCTTTATCCCCCAAAAAAATGCCCTATAGGCAGATACCCCATACCCTGTAGGCCCCACTAATGTAAATACTACATGGAAAAATCCCCCTAGCATAACGTGGCTTAGTTAACCCTTTCATTGCCACCCAGTCATGGGCACAACGGCCAATAAGCCTGAGTGCCTTCAATTACGAGGTCTGGTATACAAGGTGATAATGAGGTGACCTCTACTGACCTGCATATTCTGATAGTAGCTCAATACATTCACCAGATTGAGGACCAACATCGACCACTCTATGATCTTTGCTGTCATTTCACTGATCTGTGAAAAAATATAAAAATATCAAAATTAATACATTAAAAATTGCACAAAGCAAGAACTTTCCGCCCGGGCCGAGGTTTTTCTGCATGCATGTTTATTGCATGGATTCATGTGACTGACGGCGATGCCAAAACGGACCTGACCCATTGTCATGTGACACCACATCCATTACATTGCGGACGTCACGATCAAAATGGTGCAGAGAACGAGCACAAAGATTATAGGTCCAATTGTATTCCTATAGAACGGCTTCTAGGGGTACAAAAAAAATCTATCCAATGATCAGGAATATTTGATAATCTCATTAATGCCGGATTAAAGGAATTTTACATCCACTGGTTTGTACCAGCGGCTCAGCATGTCAATAACTTTATATTATGTATGAGATATACTGTACATACCTTTACACATTGATCTCCAGCGCACAGGTGGGTGTATACGGATACCCTACTTCCAATGACTGGTAATTTATTATATAGGAAAATAACGTTTCTTATGTTTAGTAAGTGTCTTATAGGATTTACTACACTTTTATGTGAGATAAATGTTAATATAATACATACATAGCAAGGACAGTAACGCTGCTTTATATTTAGAATCTTCCTGCAAGAAGCTGAACAATGTTACCAAATGGCGCTGTGTTGCACCAGCATGTCGCCATCTGACCGCCAAGATCAGAAATTGAAGGGAAATTATCACGTCAGGATCTGATGTTTTCTACATGTGAACCTAAAGACAAGGACAATTGGATTCCATTCAAATATTATTTAAGAAAGGATACAGAAAACCACTAAGGTCACGGCCATTATACAGGACGCCAGTCTGAAATGGCTGATGACTCTTCGGCTTTCGGGCACTTTGTAGAGGAGTATGGACTGCCAAAGGTTGTAAAGGCTGCCAAACCCGAATGCAATGAAAGCGCAAATCCGGTGAGTCATTGGATAACGGTAGGTCTAGAAAACAAGCAGACAGAGGTTACAGCAAATCTTATGTAACTAATCACTAATTTACCCTCAGAACTTCCCAATAAATCCTAAATAACGTGTTCTGATATAATAACTCTGGAGACATAATTGATATATATTGGGGTCTCGTGCTTGGGACTCCTCTCTATTAGACTGAGCAGACACACATCTATTACATGGTCGTCCATTCATTCGAATAAGCCATGTAATACCACTTTAGTGTGTGGCCACCTGGTGATAATCACCAGGGGATCAGCTGCCGGACCCACAGAGATCAGCTGATTGCCAGCGGGTCCATATTTAGTAAAGATGGGACAACCCTATTAACATAAAACATTTATTAACTTACCGAAAACATAGTCATCATGGCCGTCCCAACGCATGATGACCATCCAATTGCCAGGAGGATCTTTTGAATCATGGCCTGACGATCCCCAAAGGCTTCAGCATGGAAATGACGAACTTATAATGTAGAAACGTCAGACCCAGAGCTGAAAAAGAGAATATGAGCCAAATAAATCCTGTACCACGTGTAAAACAACCTAATAACATCTATGAAGCGCGGACCAAGCGCTAAACCCAACAAGAAACCTACAATAATGGACGGGAACATTTATCTGCATCGTCTGATCCGGACTATTATTATCAATGAAATGAACAAAACTTTATTTATTTTTTAGAAAAATCTGATTACTGAAGAGAATATTATAATCACTTCCGTGATTGTTACTTACAGGCAATGGCCATTCCTATGAATCCCATTCTAAACAGGATATTTTCTGCAAAGAAATTTTCCCATTTCACTGTAAAACAAAAAAGAAAACGCTCAATGTTAAATAATATGGAAAAATTGTCAAAATTGTTTCATCTTAACAATCAACAGTCTGATAATCTATAGGACTGAGGGGATGATGTACATCAGTGGGGGGCATGGTTGTTGATGTGAGGTCAGGGTGTAGCTAGCAGAGAGCCAGGCCACACACCAAAAGGCCAAAAAGATGGAGAAGAATCCCAATCCGTTGATCTCCATAATAGTGAGAAGTCGCCAATAAATTATCAAATCGCGCACTGTGTCAATTCACGGAAAGAAAGACCGGGCAGCTGTCAGGGGAATATTTATAACCCCTCATCATCTCTCTGTGACATCAGCACAGCTCGACGTCCTTGGCGGGGAAGATGATGTAGATAATGATGGCGAAGAAGAAGAGGAGGGCTATGGTCAGAAGATGTCGAGGGCGATCTCCGACTCTGAGGACGACCACCTCTGCCGTGGCGATGCTTGCGCCGACCGTGCCTGCGCCCACCTCCACATCTGTGTTTCCTCCCTCTCCTTGACGATTCCTTTGCCGAACCTAAAAGAGAAAAAAGGGACAAGGCAGACGCGTGACCAACATCACATCGATCCCCCTTGGCACCAACAGCATGCGCTACATCCCTGCTCGGACACTCCTGCTACGGGCCAGTACCGGACGGTACATTCAATAAAGGACACAGTTGTGGAGGAGACCGCAGCCCTGGCTGAGACCGGACGACTTCTTCTCCAGCTCTTGTCCTCTGATAGGCGGTTAGACCATGCAATGCCCTCGCTGCAGCGCCCCTGCGACGTCTCCTCTGCCCGGGCCTCCCTCCCCCCCAGCATCTCCCGACACAATAGCCGCTGACCCTGCTTCCTCACCTGATCCCAGCTGAAGCAGATGTTCATCGGCGCAGGTTCCCGGATCAGCGGTGCAGGTATGGTTGTTGATAACAGTCAGGGTGTAGCTAGCAGAGAGCCAGGCCGCACACCAAAAGGCCAAGAAGATGGAGAAGAATCCCAATCCGTTGATCTCCATAATAGTGAGAAGTCGCCAATAAATTAGCAAAGCGCACTCTGTGTCAATTCACGGAAAGAAAGACCGGGTTGCACTTCTCTGCAGTCCCTGGCGCTCTACCTATGCGATTCACCGCCATCTAAACAAGATCCTCCTAGAACCGCCCGCTGTGATATCTACAACAGAATAAAATAATCAAAAAATAAAAATTCACAGAAACAATCAACAAAATGACATTTATCTCCTTAACAAGATGCCACATACATGTACTTGGCAGTCGTTAAGGGGAAGTATGGAGCGGGATCACGGGCTGGGGTCGCTCTATACTTAGCGGGTATTCGCTGTGTAATATAGCCAATACCGCACTGCAACAAACAGAATAAAAAATCACTTTCATTATGCCCGTTTAACCCCTTAGAGGTCACAGTCAATCACGACCACAGCATCTAACACATTAGAATGAGAGGGGCAACCCCCTCCGACGTGCCATTGTCCCCACACGATGCTATAGCGGGATGCCGATGGTTATCAGGGCAGCCTGGGGGACTGATGAACGGTCTGCCATCTTTGTAATCCGGCAGGTCTTCATAGGTGGCTGTAAGGCTGGATTTACACGAGCGTGTGCATTTTGCGCGCGCAATAAACGTGGTGTTTTGCGCGCGAAAAAGGTACTTAACAGCTCCGTGTGTCATCAGCATATGATATGACATATCATTTTCGCGCAGCCGCCATCATTATGACACTCTGTTTGTATGTTTGCACGTGCTGCCTTTCTGTTTTCATTCATAGTTTTACTGCTGTTGCATGAATCTTCCGTGTGCTGCACGTGATTTTCACGCACCCATTGACTTCAATGGGTGCGTGATGCGTGAACAACGCACAAATATAGGACATGTCGTGTGTTTCACGAAGCGGACACACGCTGCGTCAAAATCACTGACAGTCTGCACGGCCCCATAGACGAACATAGGTCCGTGCGAAGCGCGTGAAAATCAAGCACGTTGCACGGACGTATTACACGTTCGTCTAAATAAGCCCTGAGGCTGGATTCACACGAGCATGGCGTTTTTGCGCGCGTAAAAAATGCGACGTTTTGCATGCGTTGTAGTTGCGTGTGTCATGCGTTATGGCTGCGTGTCTGCGTTTTTTACGCACGTATGCCATGCGTTTTTCACGTGCGTAAATAAAACGCAGGGTGGAGTAATGGAGAGGGCATCCTACAAAAAGGCACCCTTCTCAAACACCTGCTTCATGTGAGCACATGTTCTCATCCTTCTTGCACCTTGCAAAATACTTTGGGGAGTTTATTGTGTTTCTTGCCTTGTTGCCATCTAAAAAGCCAAATTATGCCGTCGACTCCGCTGGCCCGTGTGCTGCTATGCTGGATGGCTTCTCTGCGATTTTGCGAGCGCCAATGGAGCAGTGCCATGGCAGGAAGATTCTATGTGAAGGGTGGCTTCGTGAAGATTATTGCCAAAATTTGTCATTAGACTGAGGGCAATGGGATGAATTTAGGGGGGGAATGTAGTATTAGGGACTCGCAAGACATGAGGACCATTGACGTGGGTTGTGAGCTTATATCTTTTGGGGTTTCGCCGTGTTGGTTTGCTGCCAAACAACTAATTGTATGTGAATCACATTGGCCAATCAAATGTTGGCAAATACAATCACAAAGTTGCTTAGTGCGTCCATTATCATAGCACTGCAACGCCGCAGAGAAGTCGTTGCTGTTTCGAGCTAAACCGCAAAAGATAAACTAAGATCTCAATTATGACATGCAACTACCTTGGGCCCTGGGCAGCATGTTGCAACGTTACCTTGGGACATGTTTGGGAAAGCATGTTACATTACATATATCGAGGGAAACACAGAAACTTTTGTTGCTCCACAAAACCACACTTTATTGGGTAATGTGGCAAAAAATTTAGCCTAAAACATAGGACAACAAAACATCAAACAAACGCACCAACATGATGCACAATGTTGAAACATTGGCCCAAATAAGGCCTAAATTACGCAGCAAAACTGTGCGGCATCATCAGCACTACAACTCCTGATAATGGTGGGGTGGGGAGTAGTAGCTGTCCATTTCAGCACCACTATGCTGCGCATGGCCCTGCAGAGGATGTTCCTCAACAGCATAGTGGTGCTGATGCTGCGTGTGGTAGCCTACAGGTGGACCGTGTGGCAAGTTTACCACGGGTCGGCTGTAGGCTGGAACAGGCCAGTTCCGCATCGGCACTGGACCAGGTGACATGTGGCCCGGCAATGGGCGTTGGAAGTTTTGCCGGGCCAAGGGGGTGGCAGGCTGAGAAGGGACAGGTGCATTGAACGGCACCGCTGTCTCGGTCAATCCACGCCAATGCTCCATTGCCTGGAAGATCGGGCGTGGGTTGTTAGGAGGTGTGGCCGCGTCGATAAGGCTGAGGATCGAGCCTTGGAGGTGCGCCATACGGTCGGCGTGAGAAGTGGGGCAATGCTGCGGCCAAAGGCGTCACAGCCGTCCTCCTCGGCGCAGCGACGCAGGTACTCAAGTACCCTGGAGTCCACTTGGGCAGCTGCGGATCCGATCTGGCTGCGCCTGCCTGCTGCGGTGGTTTCAGCCGGAACGTCACGAGGCACCTGGGGTTGGCTGGACGCCTGTGGAGCAGGTTCTGGTGCTGTCGCCTCAGGGGTTAAGGGCAGCACGGGATGTTCTTCTGGTGGCGCCTGCGCCTCCTCATGGGCAGCCTCCTCTGCCGTGTCCAGAAGATTGTCACTGCATCTGTAATCAAAAATGTACACGTCCTCTAAAATAACACCTACAGAGAATGGGGTACAATTAACACGAAAAGTGGAGCAGAATAATCACAAACTTTATTGACAAATATAACAATGATAAAAAATGAGTCATGCAAAGCATGGATAAAAACGTTCAAAAATTACAGGGAATGAGGTACAGAAAAATGGGAACAAAGTTGCTGACATAAACTAAGGTGAGGCAACAAGACTAGTTGGTAACGTGATCAGAGCAAAAATACAACATTGGTGATATATTGTAATCAAATAGTATGTATAGATGCTGATATAATTTGATGTATAGCAAGTCTGTTGCCAAACACTCATCTACCATGAAACTGTTATGAAGATAAGAACATGTGAATAAATACTTCAAGTAAATGAATCATGGAACAAAACAGCATGGGAGAAGTAGATGAACATGACATACCCATGGTGATGAAAAACCCTGTAATGAGAGACCGTCAGACCCGACGCGCGTTTCGGCGGGATGCCTTCGTCCGGGGGTGGCCTTCAATTTTTTTCAAACCGTCAATTTTGGGGGCATGACATGTGAACACAGACATGTCTTCAAGGCACAGTCATTACTTACGGCCGCATTTCCATAATGTCCTTCAGGAACATTAGCTGCTGGGTGTAGATGTATTTCCTCTTTTTGGGGGCCCCATCACCACTTCGGCCTCTAGCGCCATTTTTACGGCGGAATTGATCCTGGCAGCTCCTCCACCGGGTTTTTGCATCATCAACTGTAGAAAAGACCAAAACAACAAAATGGTACTTTCACCAGGTGCCATACCCGAAATATGCACTTGTTGTAAACGTTGCCATTCCCTTACACACCAATATACATGATCTACAAGCTGACTGATGCTGTGACACACCCGGAACGTTGGCCATTGGGAACATGTTAACACAAGGATACACTACAGCATGTGGGTTTTACAGGGCATAGATAAAACAATGTACTTACCAATGCTCTTGCGGTCTTGTGTGCTGCCTTTAGCCGACAGTGAGCGAACTCTACTGTCGCTCGAGGGGGATAGACGTGCTGGCGGCCTGGAGCGGCAGGAGGATCGTCGCACAGGGAGTGTGCCAGGTAGGGAAGACGCCGGTGCCACAGTCTCTTGAATAAGAGACTGCAGCCATACAGAACCCTCGTCCCGCATCCGGATACGGATAATTTCTTCAAGCTCCTCCTGGTCCATGACAATCAGTTAAGTGTACTCACAATTTTGTAATAACAAATCCCTGCGCAGTAACGGCCAGAAGAGGAAGTTGTCTTCCCTCCTTGCCCTTAGAAACACAGAACGGGGAGGGTGGGTAAAACCGCCCTATATCCCCCCAAGAAATGCCCTAAAGGCGGGTACCCCATACCCTATAGGCCCCACTAATGTAAACACTACATGGAACAATCCCCCTAGCATAACGTGGCTTAGTTAACCCCTTCATTGCCACCCAGTCATGGGCACAACGGCCAATAAGCCTGAGTGCCTTCAATTACGAGGTCTGGTATACGAGGTGATAATGAGGTGACGTCTACTGACCTGCATATTCTGATAGTAGCTCAATACATTCACCAGAATGAGGACCAACGTCAACCACTCTATGATCTTTGCTGTCATTTCACTGATCTGTGAACAAATATCAAAATATCTAAATTAATACATAAAAAATTGCCCAAAGCAAGAACTTTCTGCCCGGGCCGAGGTTTTGCTGCATTCATGTTTATTGCATGGAGCCATGTGACTGACGGCGGCGATGCCAAAACGGACCTGACCCTTTGTCATGTGACACCACATCCATTACATTGCGGACGTCACGATCAAAATGGTGCAGAGAACGAGCACAAAGACTATAGGTCCAATTGTATTCCTATAGAACGGCTTCTTGGGGTACAAATAAAATCTATCCAATGATCAGGAATATTTGATAATCTCATTAATGCCGGATTAAAGGAATTTTACGTCCACTGGTTTGTACCAGCGGCTCAGCATGTCAATAACTTTATATTATGTATGAGATATACTGTACATACCTTTACACATTGATCTCCAGCACACAGGTGGGTGTATACTGATACCCTACCTCCAATGACTGTATTGGAAATCCGTATTGCCGCTCTCCGTTCTACCCAGAAGACGTAAGAATGCCCAAGGATCCAGATGACGGGGCGTGAACCTAGAAAGAAACAAACTTAATGCAAAATCAAATCCGGAGGGATATAACCAGCGAAACAATTTTGACACCACCGCCCGATACGCCGAACATCCTCATCAGATAGGCCGAAACCGCTGGCCGTGGTAGCGGCTCCAATGCGGAATGAATGTGTTCCGAAATCCTTTGGGGGGAAAGCCAGCACGGGTTAAGGCTGATCAAAATATTGCAGTGAACTGGAACCTACCTAGTAAGCGGTTTTTCCATAGGCATGGGAGAAAAATTGGGTACCTGACACACGAACATCTGTATAAAGATGTACACGAACATCTGTATATATTATGTATGAGATATACTGTACATATCTTTACACATTGATCTCCAGCGCACAGGTGGGTGTATACGGATACCCTACTTCCAATGACTGGTAATTTATTATATAGGAAAATAAAGTTTTTTATGTTTAGTAAGTGTCTTATAGGATTTACTACACTTTTATGTGAGATAAATGTTAATATAATAGATATATAGCAAGGACAGTACCGCTGCTTTCTATTCAGCATCTTCCTGCAAGAAGCTGAACAATGTTACCAGATGGCGCTGTGTTACACCAGCATGTCGCCATCTGACGGCCAAGATCAGAAAATGAAGGGAAATGATCACCTCAGTATCTGATGTTTCCTACATGTGAACCTAAAGACAAGGACAATTGGATTCCATTCAAATATTATTTAAGAAAGGATACAGAAAACCACTAAGGTCACGGCCATTATGCAGGACGCCAGTCTGAAATGGCTGATGACTCTTCGGCTTTTCGGGCACTTTGTAGAGGAGTATGGACTGCCAAAGGTTGTAAAGGCTGCCAAACCCGAATGCAATGAAAGCGCAAATCCGGTGAGTCATTGAATAACGGTAGGTCTAGAAAACAAGCAGACAGAGGTTACAGCAAATCTTATGGAACTAATCACTAATTTACCCTCAGAACTTCCCATTAAATCCTAAATAACGTGTTCTGATATAATAACCCCGGAGACATAATGGATATAGTGGGGGACTCGTGCTTGGGACTCCTCTCTGTTAGATGGAGCAGACACACATCTACTACATGGTCGTCCATTCATTCGAATAAGCCATGTAATACCACTTTAGTGTGTGGCCTCCCGGTGATCACCGCTGATCATGATCACCAGGGGTTCAGCTGCCAGACCCACAGCGATCAGCTGATTACCAGCGGGTCCCTATTTAGTAAAGATGGGAAACCCTATTAACATAAAACATTTATTAACTTACCGAAAACATAGCCATCACGGCCGTCCCAACGCATGATGACCATCCAATTCCCAGGAGGATCTTTTGAACCAAGGTCTGACGATCCCCAAAGGCTTCAGCATGGAGCATAATGAACTTGTAATGTAGAAACGTCAGACCCAGAGCTGAAAATGAGCCAAATAAATCCTGTACCACGTGTAAAACATCCTAATAACATCTATGAAGCGCGGACCAAGCGCTAAACCCAACAAGAAACCTACAATAATGGACGGGAACATTTATCTGCATCGTCTGATCCGGACAATTATTATCAATGAAATGAACAAAACTTTATTTATTTTTTACAAAAATCTGATTACTGCTGCATGAAGAGAATATTATAATCACTTCCGTGATTGTTACTTACAGGCAATGCCCATTCCTATGAATCCTATTCTAAACAGGATATTTTCGGGAAAGAAATTTCCAATTTTTTGCGTTTCACTGTAAAACAGAAAAGAAAAAGGTTAATGTTAAATAATATGGAAAAATTGTCAGAATTGTCTCATTTTAACAATCAGCAGTCTGATAATCTATAGGACTGAGGGGATGATGTACATCAGTGGGGGGGGGGCATGGTTGTTGATAACAGTCAGTGTGTAGCCACCAGAGAGCCAGGCCACACACCAAAAGGCAAAGAAGATGGAGAAGAGACTGCATGTATACCATGATCATAAATCATTCCCCCCAATGTGTAGAACCAAAACCGTCGGCACCAGCCGGTGCCGACTAATATCCACCACTTCTGGTAAGGTCTGCAACGATCTTAGGCCCCTCAGGCCGCTCCAATAGATCTCTGCATCCTGGAATCCAAGTGATTTTCCCCCGAGCCCTATAGCCGCTCTCCGTTCAGCCCAAAAAACATATGAATGGCCCATTATCCATACTGACGGCCGGTAATCTAGAAAATAAAAGAAATTAGTGCAGAACCAAATCGGGGCGAACGCATCAGAGCGCTAGTGCCCTATACGACGCACCTCAGTATCGGTCAGGCCCAATTAGCTGGTGGTAGTAGCCGCTCCAATGCGAAATGAGTGGGTGCCAAAGTTCCCAGGGGGAGGCCGACAGATGACAATGCCTTTTTAAATACTGCAGAGAACTGAAATTTTGTAAGGGGGCTGCCGTGAATATGCGTCATAAACTGAGAGCCACAGTTACGCAAACTTAAGTAGGAAGATGCTAAAGCAACAGGGCAACCCGCACCCCCGATTGCCCACAACGAAACCCAGCAGCCCCTGCCAAAAATATCTGTCTTCGATCATCAATGTATTCTAAAACCTTGGCCGGATTCAGACAAACTAACGTCCTCAAATAAAAGGCAGCCCGGCCGCGTAGCACTATGGGGAACTAACTCAGGTATCCGCAGAGCACCAAAAAAGGAAAAAGCCACGGCTAACAGGGCCGAGTCAAACATAGAAGCACATACCTCAGGTAAACAATGCAAAAGTTTTAATAGAATTGCAAAAGAAATCGGACGCCTAGATTGGAACTGCCGACTTCTTCCACCCCTTAATGGACTGCAAAATAAAGAAGGATTTTGTGACATTGGCCCACCCATGAAGCTTAAAGAAAAATGCCAGACCCATAAGGCGACGAAGCGCAACTGCTCAGCCAAACCCGACAAATATTCCATAATATAGGCTAAACGAGGATGTTCCGGAGGACCAATAATACGTTCCCCTACAACTTTCAACCACTCGTTCCATGCATTACCATAAGCCGTCCAGGTAGATCGAGCAAGTGATGCCCTGACGAAAGGCACTAACTTGGATCCAGCAGTCTCCATAGCCCATCCGGTCACTCCGTCCCCTCCTGTTCTGCCTGCGGGAACAATAAATGAAACTGGAAATTAAAACAAGAAAGAGCATCAGCAATTTTATTGTCAACACCTGGAACGTGACGAGCCCTGAACTGGATATTATGTTGTAAGCATCGCAGCACCAGCCAATAAACAATACCTGCCCGCTAATTTTGTGAGCAATTCTAAATGTGTTTTCAGCATTTTAATGATAGGTAGAGTTTGTTAAGATCTACATTAATCACGTTATATAACTAGGAATAATTTACAGTCGCTGTAAGGGTGTCAGTGCACTGTGTTTTTAATCTGATGGTATATCATCTGGCGCAGTGAACTGGTGGCTGGTTTTTCCGCTCAATCCCTTCTTTGTTTACGCTGCTTGACATTTTCCTCCTGGGAAGAAAAGCCGTTTGTGTGTCCGTTCGCTGCAGTCACTGAGCCGTTCTGGTAATCTTTCCTTCGGGAAGAGGCTTTCTTGTATGTCTCAATGTAGAAATTGGTAAAGAGGATGATGAGAGAGATCATGTAGCAGTTCTGGAAATACAGCCATCCCATGGGGACTGCACAGCGCCAAATCATTGCACAGCTGGTCTGAGTCATTGTTAGGACGAACTGGGTCAGCTGGCACTGGGTGATGTATTTCTTCCACCACAGATAAGGTCGCATGGCTGGTATAGCTGATAGTCCGTAGTAAAAGTACATGATGACATGGATAAAGCTTTTGAGAGTAGCACCAAAGTAGGAGTGTCCACAAGGCACCCAGTTCATGACAAACCACCAGTTGTTTAGCATGGACGCATGGTGATAGACATGTAGGACGGTGATCTGGTGGTTGTTCTTGTGGAGAATAAAGAAGAAAGTGTCCATGAGTTCAATGAGCTTGGAAATGTAGTACCACCAGAGGACTCGAGTTATCTTCATGTCTGCATCACCTCCACTGTGAGTGTCCTGGCAGAAAAAGTTGTATCCTCCTTCCCATACTCCTGTTACCAGCTCATAAAACATGTACAGCGAGAGCAGTGTAAGGCCAATGTTATAAACTACAAGAATCCCTCTGCAGGAAACTGGTGGTCTGTTTTTCCTGTACTTAGGTCCTAAATAAATACAGGACGGTGCAAACAAATGAGGGGATGTAATTATCTAACATGAACCATCATTTTACTCGCGGGTCTCTTGGTCCAAGCAAGTTGTCTATATATACATTCACTGCTTTATCCATGGCCTCCATTTCTTAAACCGTTCTTTGGCTGCAGCCCGGGTACCGTTATATTCCCAGCGGCTTCACTTTCCTGTATGACTCCTGGCTCAGAGGAGGCACTAGCTGTGTGTGACTCTGCTCCAATTGCATCTTTTTAACCGACAAGGCTGAAACGAACAGGGATTGTAATTTCTATCCCTAAAAAGGAAACCGGGACCCTCGGTTTTCTCTAGGGAAAGTGGAACACCAAGTAGAAATTGGCATTGCGGTGACGCAGGGGGACCAACAAAGACAAAATCGTCTAAATAGTGCGTAATGGACGCAGTGCCGATTTGCTCCTGGAGAACTGATTCAAGCAACAAACTAAACACCTCTAAATAAAAGCATGAAATTGAACAACCCATGGGAAGGCACATGTCATAGTAATATTGGCAACCCAATAAATGAAAGCAATCCTCATGGACCGGCAACATCCGGAACGCTCACTCGATGTCAGATCATAAGGGCCCTGCACCCGGAACTACAAACTAAATCGACAACTCGATCGAACAAAACATAAGACACCGCTGCAATATCCTTGCGAATACCGTCATTAACAGAACGAGCCTTAGGGTATGACAAGTGGTGAATTAAACAAAATGTTTCCACCTCCTTTTTAGCAACCACACAAAGAGGTGAAACACGGAGATTAGGAAAAGGTAAAAAATAAAAAGTTCCCGGCATGCGACCTAAACTAACCTCTGTCCCAACCTTGTCCTTCACAACAGCTGGAAATTCGTTAGCTGACTTTAAAGAGGCTGTCACCAGATTATAAGCGCCCTGTCTCCTACATAATCTGATCGGCGCTGTAATGTAGAGAACAGCAGTGGTTTTTATTTTGAAAAAAGATAATTTTTGAGCAAGTTATGAGCAATTTTAGATTTATGCTAATTAGTTTCTTAAAGACCAACTGGGCGCGTTTTTACTTTTGATCAAGTGGGTGTTGTACAGAGGAGTGTATGGGGCTGACCAATCAGTGACCAATCAGCGACCAATCAGTGACTAATCAGCATCATACACTTCTCATTGTTCCAGCCCAGCATGATCCACAGCACAGTGTGATTGTGCAGTGAAAGAAGCTGGGCTGGAACAATGAGAAGTGTATGTCACTGATTGGTCACTGATTAGTCACTGATTGGTCGCTGATTGGTCGCTGATTGGTCAGCATGGAGAGGGATGCCGGACACAATAAGAGGGACACACATCTATTACATGGTCGTCCATTCATTGGAATAAGCCAAGTAATACCACTTTAGGGTGTGGCCACCCGGTGGATCATGATCAACAGGGGTTCAGCTACCAGACCCACAGCGATCAGCTGATTGCCAGCGGGTCCCTATTTAGTGAAGCTGGGACAACCCTATCAACGTAAAACATTTATTAACTTACTGAAAATGCAGCCAGAATGGCCGTCCCAACACATGATGACCATCCGATTGCCAGGAGGATATTTTGAACCAAGGTCTGACGAGGCCCAAAGGCTTCAGCATGGAGCATGATGAACTTATAATGTAGAAACATCAGGCCCTATATGTAGCCCCGACTGCAAGGATTAGGGTGAATGGGGTACTCTCTGATCGGTTTGCGCTGGAGCGGGGAACGCGTGGGGAACGCGGGGAACGCGTCAGGGATGTCCATTATCTCCGTTGTTGTTCGCGTTGGCGGTGGAACCATTGGCGTGTGCAGTAAGACAACATGAGCATATTCAGGGGTTGAGATATGGGGGGGTGGAGGAACGAATTGCATTATACGCGGATGATATGCTGTTATTTATGGCGGATGCCGAGCGCACACTCACGTTAGTGATGGCCCTGATTAAGCGGTTTGGGAAATATTCGGGATTGCTCATTAATTGGTCAAAATCGGCTCTAATGCTCATGGACCCGGGGGTTATCCAGACTGGGGAGGAGGAGGTGGAGATACCGGTGGTCACGGAGTTTAAGTACCTGGGGGTCAGGGTGACGGCGAAAGCACAGGATTATATGTCTCTTAATGTAATGCCACTGTTAACAACGATAAAAGCCAAAGTAGAGGCTTGGAATAAGCTACCGCTATCTGCTCTGGGTAGGACTAATCTGATTAAAATGATCCTTATGCCCCAGTTGCTGTACGTCCTACATAACTCCCCGGTATGGATTCCCAAATATTGGTTTAGAAGGTTGCACAACTTGTTTAGAGACCTAGTATGGAAGAAGGGGGTACCCAGGATTAAACTGGAGAAACTCCAACTGCCTAAGGAGGAGGGGGGCCTGGCGGTGCCCAGTGCGTGGGTGTATTATTTAGCTGCCCAATGTCAGAATTTATGTGGGTGGGAGCAGGAAGAGACCTGGGGGTCCAGTGCGCGCATCCTATCATATCTGGGGGGGGGGAGAACCCGTTGGCAGGACTGGAAGCACACAGCTATAAAAGGATGGCGAGTACCAGACTCACCCTGCTTCTCATACATAAGGTGTGGTGGCAGTGCAAACACTTGCTGGGGATAGGAGAGTGTACTAAATATACACCACTCTGGAGGAATGCATATCTGGGGGAACTGGGTAAATTGGAAGGGATGCAGGGGTGGGAGCAGCAAGGCATAATACGATTGAGTCAGTTGTACGAGGGAGGCATACTCAAATCCTTTCAACAATTACGGGAGGGGTTTCAGTTGGACTCCCGCATGTTCTATCAGTACCTGCAGATTCGGCACGCGGTGCAGACACAAGTGGCCAGTATAGACATGGCAATACATGCCACGGGAGTGTTGGAACATATTGCAAAAGCAGTAACGTCAAAGGGATTAATTTCATTGGTTTATCGCAGGTTGCTGTCGGAACATCTGGGAGATCCTATGGCACCAGTCAAAGCTGCATGGGAAAGGGATGTGGGTCCTATTTCTACAGACCACTGGGAGGCGGTCTTGGCGGCAACATGTACTTTGTCCAACAATGTAGCACAACGGAGATCTCAGTTGTTTCTGATACATAGGGTGTATAGGACCCCTTGGGTGCTGAAACAAATGGGGTTAAGGGCGGACGCCAGGTGCCCTAGGTGCCCGGAGGAAAAGGCAGACATCCTCCATATGTTCTGGTCCTGCGGGAGGTTGGGGACTCTGTGGACAGAAATGTCAGAGCTACTGGGGAGCGTGTTTGAGGTACAGATTCCATGGGATCCAGTGGTAATGCTGCTGGGATATGTTGGAGACTTGGAGGGGGATAGGATGTCAGGTTTGGCAATTGCAAAAATACTATACCAAGTCAGGAAAGGAATAGCGAAACACTGGCTGGATACGGAGTCACCCTCAAAGCAAGAAATTATAGGGGCACTTAACTCACAGGTTCTGATGGAATATAGGATATACTCCAAGAGGGGGTCCAAGGCAAAGTTTGAAAAACAATGGGCTAGGTGGATTGATCATTCTGGGTACGCTTCGGCGGAGCTACTTACATTACGGTCCCACATTCAGGTATAGGGCTACTGACGGTGGGGTACATACGGGGAGTAGACGTAAGAGGGGGAATGGAAAAGGGAAGGAGAAGGAGATAGGATTAAAAAAGTTGTAACGAGAAGACCGGCTGGGGGGGTACAAGGGGGAGTTGGGGGGAAGGGAATGTTTTGTTGAAAATACATATGCGGGTCTGTGGAAATTTGCTTATACACTGTATGAGAATGTATAATGACCTGTACAGTTGTGAATTTTGTTGAATAAACTTGAACTGATTAAAAAAAAGAAACGTCAGGCCCAGAGCTGAAAAAGAGAAAATGAGCCAAATAAATCCTGTAGCATGTCTAAACATTTATCTGCATCGTCTGATCCGGACAATTATTATCAATGAAATGAACAAAACGTAATTATAATTTTTTATAAAGTCTGATTACTGCTGCATGAAGAGCATATTATAATCACTTCCGTGATTGTTACTTACAGGCAATGGCCATTCCTATGAATCCCATTCTAAACAGGATATTTTCTGGAAAGACATTTTCCTATTTCACTGTAAAACAAAAAAGAAAACGCTCAATGTTAAATAATATGGAAAAATTGTCAGAATTGTTTCATCTTAATAATCAGCAGTCAGATAATCTATAGGACTGAGGGGATGATGTACATCAGTGGGGGGGGGGGGGGGGCATGGTCCTTGATAACAGTCAGTGTGTAGCTAGCAGAGAGCCAGGCCACACACCAAAAGGCCAAGAAGTTGTGGAAGAATCCCAGTCCATTGGTCTCCATAATAGTGAGAAGTCACCAATAAATTATCAAATCGCGCTCTGTGTCAATTCACGGAAAGAAAGACCGGGCAGCTGTCAGGGGAATATTTATAACCCCTCGTCATCTCTCTGTGACATCAGCACGGCTAGACGTCCTCGGCGGGGAAGATGATGTAGATAATGATGGCGAAGAAGAAGAGGAGGGCTATGGTCAGAAGATGTCGAGGGCGATCTCCGCCTCCGACGAAGACCACTTCTGCCGTGGCGATGCTTGCGCCGACCGTGCCTGTGCCCACCTCCACATCTGCGTTTCCTCTCTCTCCTTGACGATTCCTTTGCCGAACCTAAAAGAGAAAAAAGGGACAAGGCAGACGCGTGACCAACATCACTTTGATCCCCCTTGGCACCAACAGCATGCGCCACATCCCTGCTCGGACCCTCCTGCTGCGGGCCAGAACCGGACGGTACATTCAATAAAGGACACAGTTGTGGAGGAGACTGCAGCCCTGGCTGAGACCGGACGACTTCTTCTCCAGCTCTTGTCCTCTGATAGGCGGTTAGACCATGCAATGCCCTCGCTGCAGCGCCCCTGCGACGTCTCCTCTGCCCGGGCCTCCCTCCCCCCCAGCATCTCCCGACACAATAGCCGCTGACCCTGTTTCCTCACCTGATCCCAGCTGAAGCAGATGTTCATCGGCGCAGGTTCCCGGATCAGCGGTGCAGGTATGGTTGTTGATAACAGTCAGTGTGTAGCCACCAGAGAGCCAGGCCGCACACCAAAAGGCCAAGAAGATGGAGAAGAATCCCAATCCGTTGATCTCCATAATAGTGAAAAGTCGCCAATAAATTAGCAAAGCGCACTTTGTGTCAATTCACGGAAAGAAAGGCCGGGCTGCACTTCCCTGCAGTCCCTGGCGCTCTCCCTATGCGATTCACCGCCATCTAAACAAGATCCTCCTAGAACCGCCCGCTGTGATATCTACAACAGAATAAAATAATTAAAACAGGATGAAAATAAAAATTCACAGAAACAATCAACAAAATGACATTTATCTCCTTAACAAGATGCCACATACATGTACTTGGCAGTCGTTAAGGGGAAGTATGGAGCGGGATCACGGGCTGGGGTCGCTCCATACTTAGCGGGTATTCGCTGTGTAATATAGCCAATACCGCACTGCAACAAACAGAATAAAAAATCACTTTGATTATGCCCGTTTAACCCCTTAGAGGCCACAGTCAATCACGACCACAGCATCTAACACATTAGAATGAGAGGGGCAACCCCCTCCGACGTGCCATTGTCCCCACACGATGCTATAGCGGGATGCCGATGGTTATCAGGGCAGCCTGGGGGACTGATGAACGGTCTGCCATCTTTGTAATCCGGCAGGTCTTCATAGGTGGCTGTAAGGCTGGATTTACACGAGCGTGTGTGTTTTGTGCACGCAATAAACGTGGTGTTTTGCGCGCGAAAAAGGTACTTAACAGCTCCGTGTGTCATCAGCATATGATGCGTGGCTGCGTCAATTTCGCGCAGCCGCCATCATTATGACACTCTGTTTGTATGTTTGCACGTGCTGCCTTTCTGTTTTCATTCATAGTTTACTGCTGTTGCATGAATCTTCCGTGTGCTGCACGTGATTTTCACGCACCCATTGACTTCAATGGGTGCGTGATGCGTGAACAACGCACAAATATAGGACATGTCGTGCGTTTCACGAAGCGGACACACGCTGCGTCAAAATCACTGACAGTCTGCACGGCCCCATAGACGAACATAGGTCCGTGCGAAGCGCGTGAAAATCAAGCACGTTGCACGGACGTATTACACGTTCGTCTAAATAAGCCCTGAGGCTGGATTCACACGAGCATGGCGTTTTTGCGCGCGTAAAAAATGCGACGTTTTGCGTGCGTTGTAGTTGCGTGTGTCATGCGTTATGGCTGCGTGTCTGCGTTTTTTACGCACGTATGACATGCGTTTTTCACACGCGTAAATAAAACGCAGGGTGGAGTAATGGAGAGGACATCCTACAAAAAGGCACCCTTCTCAAACACCTGCTTGATGTGAGCACATGTTCTCATCCTTTTTGCACCTTGCAAAATACTTTGGGGAGTTTATTGTGTTTCTTGCCTTGTTGCCGTCTAAAAAGCCAAATTATGCCGTCGACTCCGCTGGCCCGTGTGCTGCTATGCTGGATGGCTTCTCTGCGATTTTGGGAGCGCCAATGGAGCAGTGCCATGGCAGGAAGATTCTATGTGAAGGGTGGCTTCGTGAAGATTATTGCCAAAATTTGTCATTAGACTGAGGGCAATGGGATGAATTTAGGGGGGAATGTAGTATTAGGGACTCGCAAGACATGAGGACCCTTGACGTGGGTTGCGAGCTTATATCTTTTGGGGTTTCGCCGTGTTGGTTTGCTGCCAAACAACTAATTGTATGTGAATCACATTGGCCAATCAAATGTTGACAAATACAATCACAAAGTTGCTTAGTGCGTCCATTATCATAGCACTGCAACGCCGCAGAGAAGTCGTTGCTGTTTCGAGCTAAACCGCAAAAGATAAACTAAGATCTCAATTATGACATGCAACTACCTTGGGCCCTGGGCAGCATGTTGCAACGTTACCTTGGGACATGTTTGGGAAAGCATGTTACATTACATATATCGAGGGAAACACAGAAACTTTTGTTGCTCCACAAAACCACACTTTATTGGGTAATGGGGCAAAAAATATAGCCTAAAACATAGGACAACAAAATATCAAACAAACGCACCAACATGATGCACAATTTTGAAACATTGGTCCAAATAAGGCCTAAATTACGCAGCAAAACTGTGCGGCATCATCAGCACTACAACTCCTGATAATGGTGGGGTGGGGAGTTGTAGCTGTCCATTTCAGCACCACTATGCTGCGCATGGCCCTGCAGAGGATGTTCCTCAACAGCATAGTGGTGCTGATGCTGCGTGTGGTAGCCTACAGGTGGACCATGTGGCAAGTTTACCACGGGTCGGCTGTAGGCTGGAACAGGCCAGTTCCGCATCGGCACTGGACAAGGTGACATGCGGCCCGGCAATGGGCGTTGGAATTTTTGCCGGGCCAAGGGGGTGGCAGGCTGAGAAGGGACAGGTGCATTGAACGGCACCGCTGTCTCTGCCAATCCACGCCAATGCTCCATTGCCTGGAAGCTCGGGCGTGGGTTGTTAGGAGGTGTGGCCGCGTCGATGAGGCTGAGGATCGAGCCTTGGAGGCGCGCCATACGGTCGTCGGGAGAAGCGGGGCAATGCTGCGGCCAAAGGCGTGACAGCCGTCCTCCTCGGCGCAGCGACGCAGGTACTCAAGTACCCTGGAGTCCACTTGGGCATCTGCGGATCCGATCTGGCTGCGCCTGCCTGCTGCGGTGGTTTCAGCCGAGGCACCTGGGGTTGGCTGGACGCCTGTGGGGCAGGTTCTGGTGCTGTCGCCTCAGGGGTTAAGGGCAGCACGGGATGTTCTTCTTGTGGCGCCTGCGCCTCCTCATGGGCAGCCTCCTCTTCCATGTCCAGAAGATTGTCACTGCATCTGTAATCAAAAATGTACACGTCTTTGTAACATTGCCACAAGGGACAAACCATCAATTTTGGGGGCATGACATGTGAACACAGACATGTCTTCAAAGCACAGTTATTATTTACGGCTGCATTTCCATAATGTCCTTCAGGAACATTAGCTGCTGGGTGTAGATGTATTTCCTCTTTTTGGGGGCCCCGTCACCACTGCAGGAGCGGTGCTGTGGTGGCGGTAGCCGCCATTCGGTGCTGCAACCGCTAGAGTAGGGACCCACTTTAAAAAGGTCGCCGTGAAGTGGCAAGTGGGCTTATACAGTTTGATCAAAAGTTTACAAAGAACCTCATGTTCCTAAATTATGCCTAGCGGCTCAGATCAACGTATATATTGTGGATTGTGCGGTTCATGTCTAGTTTCTCACAATGCTGATATAATTATTAACCCCTTGATGTTGCAACCAATTTTGTCCTTGATGCTGCAAATAATTTTTTTCGCTTTTGTCTCCCTTCATTGTGACCATGAGCATTTAAAGAAGCACTCCACTTTATTTATTTTTTTTGCACCCTCCATTTGTACATTGGTGTTTCAGTGGGGAGCTGGGTGTAGAAATACTTACCGATCCCTGGATCCTGTCGTTTTTCGGTTCCAGGGCCGCGCACGTGATCTTCATTCTGACCTGGTCTGGAATCACTGCTGTTCAGAAAACCGGAAGTCAATGCATTCCTATGGAGACTCGTCCTGGCCTTGTTCTGGCTTCCATAAGAATGCATTGAGAGCCTGAGTTCCGGTTTATTCAAAAGCACCGTGACTCCAGACAAGTCAGAGGGAAGATCAGGTGAGCGGCGTTGGAAAAGAAAAATACAAGATGCGGGGATCAGTCAGTATTTTGCACACAGCACCCCACTGAAACACCAATGTACAAATGGAGGGTGCAATAAAAAAATAACGTGGAGTGCTCCAATAATCTATCTTTATTTTTATTGTTTTTTGTGTTTTTTTATGCCCTTCATCATTCACCATAAATAATATGTTATTGTTCGCGTCTGGAAACTGTTATCGGGGTCAGTAGCTGTCACTATTATTGGGGTCAGTAGCTGTCACTATTATTGGGGTCAGTAGCTGTCACTATTATTGGGGTCATTAGCTGTCACTATTATTGGGGTCAGTAGCTGTCACTCTTATTGGGGTCAGTAGCTGTCACTGTTATTGGGGTCAGTAGCTGTCACTGTTATTGGGGTCAGTAGCTGTCACTATTATTGGGGTCAGAAGATGTCACTATTATTGGGGTCAGTAGCTGTCACTATTATTGGGGTCAGTAGCTGTCAGTATTATTGGGGTCAGTAGCTGTCACTATTATTGGGGTCAGTAGCTGTCACTATTATTGGGGTCAGTAGCTGTCACTATTATTGGGGTCAGTAGCTGTCACTATTATTGGGGTCAGTAGCTGTCACTGTTATCGGGGTCAGTAGCTGTCACTATTATCGGGGTCGGTAGCTGTCACTGTTATTGGGGTACGTAGCTATCACTATTATTGGGGTCAGTAGCTGTCACTATTATTGGGGTCAGTAGCTGTCACTATTATTGGGGTCAGTAGCTGTCACTATTATTGGGGTCAGTAGCTGTCTATTATTGGGGTCAGTAGCTGTCACTATTTTTGGAGTCAGTAGCTGTCACTATTATTGGGGTCAGTAGCTGTCACTATTATTGGGGTCAGTAGCTGTCTATTATTGGGGTCAGTAGCTGTCACTATTATTGGGGTCAGTAGCTGTCACTATTATTGGGGTCAGTAGCTGTCACTATTATTGGGGTCAGTAGCTGTCACTGTTATCGGGGTCAGTAGCTGTCACTATTATCGGGGTCGGTAGCTGTCACTATTATCGGGGTCAGTAGCTGTCACTGTTATCGGGGTCAGTAGCTGTCACTATTATCGGGGTCGGTAGCTGTCACTATTATCGGGGTCGGTAGCTGTCACTATTATTGGGGTCAGTAGCTGTCACTATTATTGGGGTCAGTAGCTGTCACTATTATTGGGGTCAGTAGCTGTCACTATTATTGGGGTCAGTAGCTGTCACTATTATTGGGGTCAGTAGCTGTCTATTATTGGGGTCAGTAGCTGTCACTATTTTTGGAGTCAGTAGCTGTCACTATTATTGGGGTCAGTAGCTGTCAATACTATTGGGGTCAGTAGGTGTCACTATTATTGGGGTCAGTAGCTGTCACTGTTATTGGGGTCAGTAGGTGTCACTATTATTGGGGTCAGTAGCTGTCACTATTATTGGGGTCAGTAGCTGTCACTATTATTGGGGTCAGTAGCTGTCACTATTATTAGGGGTAGTAGCTGTCACTATTATTGGGGTCAGTAGCTGTCACTATTATTGAGGGTAGTAGCTGTCACTGTTATTGGGGTCAGTAGCTATCACTGTTATTGGGGTGAGTAGCTGTCACTATTATTGGGGTCAGTAGCTGTCACTATTATTGGGGTCAGTAGCTGTCACTATTATTGGGGTCAGTAGCTGTCACTATTATTGGGGTCATTAGCTGTCACTATTATTGGGGTCAGTAGCTGTCACTGTTATTGGGGTCAGTAGCTGTCACTGTTATTGGGGTCAGTAGCTGTCACTGTTATTGGGGTCAGTAGCTGTCACTGTTATTGGGGTCAGTAGCTGTCACTATTATTGGGGTCAGAAGATGTCACTATTATTGGGGTCAGTAGCTGTCACTATTATTGGGGTCAGTAGCTGTCAGTATTATTGGGGTCAGTAGCTGTCACTATTATTGGGGTCAGTAGCTGTCACTATTATTGGGGTCAGTAGCTGTCACTATTATTGGGGTCAGTAGCTGTCACTATTATTGGGGTCAGTAGCTGTCACTATTATTGGGGTCAGTAGCTGTCACTATTATTGGGGTCAGTAGCTGTCACTGTTATCGGGGTCAGTAGCTGTCACTATTATCGGGGTCGGTAGCTGTCACTATTATCGGGGTCGGTAGCTGTCACTATTATTGGGGTCGGTAGCTATCACTATTATTGGGGTCAGTAGCTGTCACTATTATTGGGGTCAGTAGCTGTCACTATTATTGGGGTCAGTAGCTGTCACTATTATTGGGGTCAGTAGCTGTCTATTATTGGGGTCAGTAGCTGTCACTATTTTTGGAGTCAGTAGCTGTCACTATTATTGGGGTCAGTAGCTGTCACTATTATTGGGGTCAGTAGCTGTCTATTATTGGGGTCAGTAGCTGTCACTATTATTGGGGTCAGTAGCTGTCACTATTATTGGGGTCAGTAGCTGTCACTATTATTGGGGTCAGTAGCTGTCACTATTATTGGGGTCAGTAACTGTCACTGTTATTGGGGTAAGTAGCTGTCACTATTATTGGGGTCAGTAGCTGTCACTGTTATTGGGGTCAGTAGCTGTCACTATTATTGGGGTCAGTAGCTGTCACTATTATTGGGGTCAGTAACTGTCACTGTTATTGGGGTCAGTAGATGTCACTGTTATTGGGGTCAGTAGCTGTCACTATTATTGGGGTCAGTAGCTGTCACTATTATTGGGGTCAGTAGCTGTCACTATTATTGGGGTCAGTAGCTGTCACTATTATTGGGGTCAGTAACTGTCACTATTATTGGGGTCAGTAGTTGTCACTATTATTGTGGTCAGTAGCTGTCACTATTATTGGGGTCAGTAGCTGTCACTATTATTGGGGTCAGTAGCTGTCACTATTATTGGGGTCAGTACATTTCACTATTATTGGGGTCAGTAGCTGTCACTATAATGGTGGCAGTAGCTGTTGCCTCTAGAGGATCTGGCTGTTACTGCATGGTGGGCTGTGGTTGTCACTTATCAGACCCTCCAATCTACCTACTAACTCTCAGCTTTTGAATTGGTTGCTATGGTTACTTCTGGGAAGATGTGGAGTAGAAAATTGAGCAGGTATAAAGCATGGAAACATTGCCCATAGCAACCAATCAGATCACTTCTTTCATTTTCAAACCTGTCTTAGAAAAATAAAACCAGGAATCTGATTGGTTGCTATGGACAACTCCTCCATGTATTTTCTATACTAATATATTTCTCTATAAAGCAGGGGCCCTGTAGGTAAGGGGGAGGGGGGTACTGTCACATTAACCCTTTCCCGCAAAATGACGTGTCTGGTACTTCGGTATTGCAAGTAACTTACTGCAGTCCTATGTACCAGGCATGTCATGACTTTAAACTGTCACTTATGTAAAGCGACACAGTGACAGAACCGGCAAATCAGATCTAAAGCAGAGTTGCCGGGCAGAAGATGCCGGCATGGGACCAATCAGAATGGTCCAGTGCCCTAAGCGCTGTGATTGGCCAGTCTGCACTGACTGGCCAATCACAACGCAGACGTATTGTTTTACCGGCATCTCCTGCTCTGTGAGTTCTCAACTGTGTCCTGGAGCCTGACAGAGCCAGATGCTGTGTAGATAGGGATGAAAATTGGACATAAAGCCGGCAATCAGTCCCCTCACCAGCTGATAAAACACTACAACCACCATCATCTGGTGATCAGCATCACCAGACCTGTCCTCAGACCTGTCCTCAGTCCTGTCCTCAGTCCTGTCACCGCCTCTCATCCCCTGTACCCAGCTGTATACCCCTAGATTGCCCACTGCCCGAGGTCCCGGTTAGGTAGCAATGACACCTCTCATTTAGAATTTGGTAGGTAGGTAGGGTATCCCCACTTTCAAATACAGCAGGGTCACTGGTGGACGCTCCGCTCCTATTGTTCAGTTGAAATATAAAAAAACAAAACAAAGATCATCGCCTGTCATCTGACCTGTCATCGCCTGTCATCAGACCTGTCATCAGAGCTGTCATCGCCTGTCATCAGACCTGTCATCGCCTGTCATCTCCAGTTAGAGATATAAAATATGGCCCAAAGGCTTTACACCACTGATGTGACAAACCAAATGTTATTCTCAGAAACAGACTCAGCAGGTGAAGGTGAAGCAGTTTGTGATTTCATCTGAATCTAGAGAAACTGACTCTGAACCCCCCGTCAGCGCGGAAGAGTCGCAGGTCCTGCTATGCCCGGATTATCACGGGTAGCTGCAGATAATTATAGCCCCCCAAGTGCCTGATTTTACAGCCTCCTCAGGTATCAATTTGATGCCACAGGGTTCGAGGCCATTGATTTTTTTTCCATTTTTTTTCTGACTCCCTAATAAATTTGATGGTTGAGCAGGCGAACATCTATGCTGCTCCGTTTATCTCCCAAAACCCTGACCCCCTACTATGCCAGAGGCCAAAATTGTACTCCAACAAATACAACAGAGCTGCATACATTCTGGGGCATGTTTAAGTTTTGGCATTATAAAAAGCCCCCTATTAGAGATAACTGGTCCTCTGATATATTATATAGCCCCCCTCTCCACCGCACAATAATGAGCAGGACACGCTTTGCGGCGATAATTAAATTCCTGCATTTTAGTGATAACAGTCGCTGCCCCCCCCCCCCAGATGCCCTGAATTTTGACCGTTGTTTTTAAATAAGGCCAATAATTGACCATTATTCTCAAACATTTTCCCAAAATGATATCCCTATACAGAATATTGCGGTGGATGAATCCCTTGTTTGTTTTGAGGGAAGGCTCAGGTTTAGGCAGCACCTTCCAAAAAAAAGGGCCCTTTATGTTATTAAATTATATAAAATCTGTGGGAGTGCCCCCGGGTATACCCATCGCTTCAGGGTGTATGAGGGAAAGGACTCTAAAATTGATCCCCTGTATGCCCCCCCTCCTTTCCTAGGAGTCAGCGGGAAGATTTGTGTGGGACCTTGTGCATCTGCTGCTTGGCAAAGTGTACCATTTATATATAGATAATTTCTACAATAGTGTCCCGATGGGTTAAAGTCTGTGCGTCCCGATCCACATTGGCCTGCGGCACAATCCGGAAAAACCATAAAGGTCTCCCCAAAACTCTGCTAGGACAGTCGTTAAGGGTGGGAGAGAGCAGGGCCGTCTGCAGCGAAGATCTGCTGCTCCTCAGATACAGAGACAGAGGAGACGTCCTGATCCTGACCACCATTACTAATGGCAGCCGGAGCCTTGTCCCTGTATGCGGATCCACCACCCAATCCCGCAAACCCTTGTGTGTACAATAAATTTATGGGTGGCGTTGATGTTTCAGATCAAGTCATCAAACCACACAGCGCCATGCGCAAAACAAGGGTATAGTATAAGAAGCTGTACCCGGCCAACATTTCATCACAGAAGCCCCCCCCCCCACTGACAAAAACAGAGGCCCCAGAAAAGATGTCACGTGTGCTCAAAACAGGAGGGACACGCGATATATGTGCAAAACGTCCCCCACAAACCTCAGATTGTGTCTCCAGTGTTTTCAAATTTACGACACTTTTTTAGACTTTTAATTTAATTTTATTTTAATTCTTCCTTCACCTTCAGTCTTCCATATTGGCCATAACATTTTTTTTTCACTGACAAGTCCTTTACCTCAATGTAATATTAGTAAAAACCCCAAATAAACTATATTAAATATTCTCCCTATACCCAATACACTATGCCCTATAGGCAGCTGGAATAGTAATGGAGGGAGTGACCCCCTCACCCGGATTATAAAGCTAAGTGAGAGGATAAAATGCAGAGTAGATCTGTTACCTCAGCAAAAAAAAAAAAATCATGTTTTTAATAAATGTATTTTCTGGGCTGCATTTTATGGAATGGTGGGTGGGTTGGCAGTGGGACCTGCCATTCCACCTCCCTACAGTGTGGGATTTTCAGGCTGCCAACTTCACAACTAATAATTCTTACTATACCCCTAGATGAATACCATGACAGGTGTCCGTCACAAAGTCACAATTCTCACTATACCCCCAGGTAAATTCCTTGAGGGGTGTAGCGTCAAAAATTGGGTTACTTCTGTGGGGTTTAGAATATTTTGACACCTCAGATCATCTGTAATCATGGCACAATGTGATAAATACCACCATAGTGGGCATGAAATATTGCATAGTGCTCCTTATTTCCTGAGCCCAACCGTGTGCCTAAACACAAGTTTACATCCACATATGGGGTGTTGCCGTACTCAGTAGAAATTGTGTACAAACTTTTGCCGTGCTATTTCTCCTATTACACCTTAGGAAAAAAATGGAGAAGATTAGATTTTTCATTTTTCATGGACCATTTCTAACAAACACCTGTGGAGACAAGTTTACTAGGCCACTAGATTAATTCCTTTCCTTTATGGGTATAGATTCTAAAATGGCATCATTTTTGGGGGTTTCCACTGTATTGATACCTCAGGGGCTCTGAAAATGCAATATGGCGGCAATTCCACATCCTGACCGAGATCTTTTTGTAATAAAGAAATTGTTTTGCCAGCTTCGGTGAGTGCCTCGATCATTCTTCTATTATATATTTAGCTGGTTGTGCTACACTTTCGATGAGCAACTCCATGGCAACTTATCTGCAACTATCCAAATAGAAAGAAAGCCATTTTCCATATTCCCATTCCGATTGTGCGGTTTTAGCAGTGCCAGCCTTTTTTCCTTCTTCCCATTTCATTTCATACAAGTTTACTAGGCCACTAGATTAATTCCTTTCCTTTATGGGTATAGATTCTAAAATGGCATCATTTTTGGGGGTTTCCACTGTATTGATACCTCAGGGGCTCTGAAAATGCAATATGGCAGCCTAAAAGCATTCCAACAAAATCTGTGCTCCAAAATCCAAATGGCGCTCCTTCCCTTCTGAGCTCTGCCGTGGGTCCAAATAGCAGTTTATTACCACATATGGGGTATTGCAGTAATCGGGAGAAATTGCTTTACAAATATTGGGGTTCTTTTTCTCCTTTATTCCTTCCAAAAATTTGAAAATTCAAAGATTTTTTTAGAAAAAAAGTAGATTTTCATTTTCACAGACTAATTCAAGTCAATTTTGCAAAAAAACTGTGGGGTCAAAATGCTACTTAAACCTCTAGAAAAATTCCTTGAGGGGTGTAGTTTCCAGAATGGGGTAAATTTTGGTGGGTTTCCACTATTTTGGCACCTAAAAAATGTTTTGGAGCCTGAAATATATTGTAAAAAACAAGGAGGCCCCAAAATCCGCTAGGTGCTCCTTTGCTCCTGAGGCCTCCAAATGCTTTACAAATTAATTTTGACAAAAAAAACATAAAAGTTACATTTCACCTGTAACTCCTTTGAAACGCCTAAAGGGTTAAAACACTTTGTGAATGCTGTTTTGAATACTTTGAGGGGTGCAGTTTTCAAAATTGTGTGATTTATGTGGGTTTCTAATATATGGGCCCTCAAGGCCACTTTAGAACTGAACCGGTCCCTGAAACAATAGCCTTTTGAAATTTTCTTGAAAATGTGAGAAATTGCTGCTAAAGTTCTAAGCCTTGTACCGGCCCAGAAAAAAGATGCCAACATAAAGTAGACATATGGGGGATGTGAACTAGTAACTATTTTGTGTGGTATAATTATCTGTCTTACAAGTAGATACATTTATATTTTATAGAAAACTCATAATTTTTGTACATTTTCTCACAATTTTGGTGTTTTTCACAAATAAATACTGAATTTATCGACCAAACTTTTCCACTAATATAAAGTACAACATGTCCCAAGAAAACAATCTCAGAATCGCTTCGATAGGTAAAAGCATTCCCAAGTTATTACCCCATAAAGGGACACGTGCCAGATTTGAAAAAATCGACTTTGTTTTCATGGCCAAAATAGGCTGCGTCCTGAAGGGGTTAAAGCCGCTTTCTTCTGTGTATTAGATCGCATGTAAGGGCCGGAGGTGATTCATTTTATGGCTAACAATTACTGATGGATTGGTAGAGCGACATAAGGCGGGTGATCGATGATGAGATATTGCAGAGCAAGGGCCCCATATACTGTTCTTGCATGTGGCCCCCGGCTGTCTACAGCGAGTGCATGGAGTACATTGGGGCCGGTCACATGACTAAGATTCGTGTCGTCATGAAGGAAGACTGTGCATCTAGACTTCCGATCCCCCGGCAGAGCCGTAAAAATCTATTAATATCTCATAATCAGCGCAACGAGGGACCGGAATGTATATTAGCGAGTGATCTCACGTACTGCAGGGACTGCACTGCGGATACTTTTTGGTCCCCACGTAACCCCTTTAATCCTGGTGGGGGCCCGTCTGCTGTAATGTTAAATTAGAGAACAGTATCACTACAGCTCATAACCAATATATTAGTGGAGTGTGTGCTGATTCCTATTAAATGAGGGCGTTTCTGGTTGTTTTAGGGTGTTCCCAGGTGGAACGGGGTGGTGCTAAAATATCCTGCAATTTGGGATTCAAATTCTTGTAAAGCCCCATGCACACAACCGTAGAATTTGTCCGTAATTACAGACCTATTCATTTCTATTGGCCACGGACACATTCCCATATATTTACAGGAAGGTGTCCGGGCCGTAGATAGCCGCCGCATAAGACATGTCCTATCTTTTCCTTTTATGGACCGAGCTCCCATACTTTGTATGGTAGAACTGGCCGAAAATGCGGGTGCCTGCCTGCAGCTGACCCTGCCTGCAGCTGACCCTGCCTGCAGCTGACCCTGCCTGCAATTACGGGCACAGCCGTGTGAATGAGGTCTTAATATGTGTCCACATACACCAGTAACTTCTAACATGTTAGGCTCTGTGGTGAACGTCCAGCCTATAGACTGGGAAAATCTCCAGAGATATAAAACACGTACGTGGCGTGGACAGGGCCTTGAAGACAAACTGTGCAGGGCCTGCAATTCTCTCTTTGGTGTTCTTTGAATCCCTGTGTCATGCTCCGCCCCCTCAGGTCCTGTGCTCGGAATAACACAGTGTATCGGTTTTGTCTGGAATGTTCCTTTAACAAATTTCTGCAATTGACACTTTGCCCAATTTTCCCTGCATTTTGTATGTTCAGTAATTGGAGAAAATCCTTAAAAACCCAAAATAAAATAAATATTCTCCCTATACCCAATATACTATGCCCTGTAGGCAGCTGGAATAGTAATGGAGGGAGTGACCCCTTCACTCGGGTTGTAAAGCTGGGTGAGAGGATAAAATGCAGAGTAGATCTGTTACCTCAGCAAAATAAAAATTCATATGTATTTACTGGGCTGCATTTTATGGAATGGTGGGTGGGTTGGCAGTGGGACCTGCCATTCCACCTCCCTCCAGTGCTGGATTTTCAGGCTGCCAACTTCACAAGTAATAATTCTTACTATACCCCTAGATGAATACCATGAGAGGTGTCCGTCACATAGTCACTATTCTCACTATACCCCCACTTTGCCCAATTTTCCCTGCATTTTGTATGTTCAGTAATTGAAGAAAATCCTTATAATTGCCTTGGGCATTCTGGTCTCTATACATTATAGTCAATGAGGCCGCGTCACTGCTATGGAGACTGGCAGGTGGGTTGCAGTGGGCTGTGCCTACCACTAGTGCCCGTGTCCAATACTGAAATTTGCTGTTGGGGGAGATGAGCCAGAACCTCCCGGCCTATCCCATGAAAGTCTGACATTGATGACCCAGCATGGGCCCCATATATTCACTGGGCACGTATAGGATCGTGGCAGAAAGCTCCCTGGTCAATTATTATTTATTCTCAATATATTCCCATTATAATTATTTTAAGAGTCAAATATGAAACGACTGTCCCCTAATAAGCATCTTGGAGGGGAGATAAGCGGCCACTAAACACATCTAGTGAAGGTTAAAATCACACCCATACGCCCCTTATCAGCCCCCGTAGTCACAATACACAGTACATAGTAAAAAACGGACGTCACAATTCCCTGGTTTGATAAAAACGTCTAATAGTCTGGTATCCGAACAGAGCCGCAAATGTGAACAGAACCGCAAATGTGAACAGAGCCACAAATGTGACCAGAGCCGCAAATGTGACCAGAGCCGCAAATGTGAACAGAACCGCAAATGTGAACAGAACCGCAAATGTGAACAGAGCCGCAAATGTGAACAGAACCGCAAATGTGAACAGAACCGCAAATGTGAACAGAGCCGCAAATGTGAACAGAGCCGCAAATGTGAACAGAACCGCAAATGCGAACAGAACCGCAAATGTGAACAGAGCCGCAAATGTGAACAGAGCCGCAAATGTGAACAGAACTGCAAATGTGACCAGAGCCGCAAATGTTAACAGAGCCGCAAATGTGAACAGAACCGCAAATGCGAACAGAACCGCAAATGTGAACAGAGCCGCAAATGTGAACAGAGCCGCAAATGTGAACAGAACCGCAAATGTGACCAGAGCCGCAAATGTTAACAGAGCCTTAGTCACAGAGATATTAGGCACTCAGCTCATAATAATCATATAATAACGTAATCCCACAGAATATTAGGACTGGTGCAGGTCTTCAGAATTGCAGAATTTGTGCCCCCCACATTAGAATTCATGGGGGACATCTGGTGGCCTCCATTATAACCCTGGTCCATGTGATCTCGCAGTATTTATAGCCTCTGTAATAATAAGTACGGACTGTTGAACCTGTGCCTCGTATTTTAACACACTTCCAGGGTAAGGGCTGATTCAGACGAACGTGACGCTTTTGCGCGCATGTCAGCAGCGTGTGGCATGCGTATTTTGGGCGTTTGTGTGTTGAATACGCAAGGAGGTGTGAGCTTTTCGCCAGCCTACAAAAAGGCCAACAATGTAACACCCCTGCTTGATGTGCGCACCTGTGATGCAGCATTTTTGACCTTTTTGTGCAACAGAGTGTTTAATACAACCCCTAATTTGTGGTTATTTTGCATGCTTAACTGCATTGATGCCACCTAGCTCGCTGGCCCGTGTTCTGCTAGCATGGATGGTTTCCCGGAGATTTGGGGTACACCGTACCATGCTACTGCCACACCGTCGGAGAAGAGGTAGGATTTGGGTCCAACGCACCTCCAAAGGCCATTTTCATACCCTGTATGCTGACCTCCGTCGTCACCCGGATAAATTTCGCTCCTTTTGCCGCCTGTGTGTCGGCGCCTTTGATATGCTGCTTGAGCTGGTTCGGCCAGGAATAACCTACCAGGACACCAACATGCGGCGCTGTATTTCCTCAGAGGAGCGTCTCCTTGTCACCTTGTGGTAATTGATGTTTGTTAAGCGAGCTTACACAGTGGTTTGTGTGCTACATGTCCTACCTAACATGTTGGCTTTGTTGTTTGTGTTTCTGATTTCATGCAGATTTTTGGCTACAGGCAATAGCTACCATTCGCTTCATTTCGAATTCCTTCTTGGGGTGTCCACAATTTGCGGCATTGTCACATCAACCTGTGTGGTCCTGTGGCTGAGATTGAAGAGCACCGTGATGCCTCAGCCAACGGCCCAAAACTGGCTTCGAATAGCCGAGCAGTTTGTTACCGACACCCAATTTCCACACTGTATTGGTGCACTCGATGGGAAGCACATTCGTGTCAAGAAGCCCCCCCACTTTGGCTCGAGATACTTCAACTACAAGCAGTTTTTTTCAATAGTCTTGCTGGCCTTGGCGGACTGTAATTTCTGCTTTACCATCGTAGACATCGGGTCCTATGGAAGCTCTGCGGATGCCCGCATATTCCAGTCGTCCAGAATGGGCCAGCGCCTAATGTCAAGTCAACTTGATGTTCCAGAACCTAACATCCTCCCTGGCACCAGCGGCCCACCACTTCCATATGTTATGGTTGCAGATTAGGGTTTTGCCCTCACCAGACAAGTAATGCGTCCATTTGCGCGGAGGGGCTTGGATAACCATAGGCGCATGTTCAATAACCGGCTAGGCAGAGCACGCAAATGTGTGGAATGCGCCTTTGGCATCATGTCAAACAAGTGGAGGGTCCTGATGACATCAATGCAAATGTCACCGGCCAATGTGACACGTGTGATCAAAGCGTGTGTTGTGCTGCACAACTTTACCCGCATCCATGATGCCAGTCATGATGGGGAATATATGTTACCAACTGCACCCACCACCAACATTGTGCCGGCAGGTCGCGCAGGGCGTCCCCCAACATTGAGTGCGTCAGCAATTTGCAGAGTATTTTGACAGCCCGGCTGGAGCTGTACCCTGGCAGCACGTTGCCATTTGAAGTGTTGCGAAGTTATAATTTTGTTCGAGAACGGTTGTTTCTCCCTCTAGTCCTTTTTTGTTTTGGGGGCGGGGGGGAGTTGTGTTAGGGACTCGCAATACTTGAGGACCTTTGACGTGGGTTGCGAGCTTAAAAATCGGTAGGGCTTTGGAGTTCCATTTTTTGTGGCCACCAATTCCTTGGCACAACATCCCCTTGTGTAGACCACTGATTTCCTGTCCTATGTCAGCGGCCCTTTCTGCCTGAGGCAAGCTAGTTGTGGCCAACAAAATACTAACACCTTAGTACCTGGCATTCCAAACCCCTACCGATCAACTAATACCTCAATGATGTGGTGGAGAAATTTCGTACCCTGCAAACCTCTTAAGACATGTCACCTCATAGCGGTAGAGGCAATACTAATTTGTGAGATATGTAAAAGAAGGATTGTCCACACGGATTGAAACAAATTACTTCAGAGTTTATGTTCTCGTCACATAAACTCCAAAAAAACAAACGACATAGTTGGATAAAATACCCAAACATATTTTTGCACCAACATGATGCTATCAACATAATATACCGTAATGAACACAACCCTGTCAAGGCTTTCACCAATTTTAAATTATTCAAGGGCCTTGACCAGGCACACCTACAAATTCTGGTATGAATGCGGCGGCGAGGTGTAGGCGGTAATATCAGCAACACTATGCTGTCCACGGCCCTGAGGAGGATGGTCCTGAATAGCATAGTGGGGATGAAACTGGGGCTGGTAGCCGTGAGGCTGGATGGGAGGCTGAAAGGTTGGGGCAGGTCGGGAGTAGGGAGGTAACTGCCGGTCAGGGCCAGCCATCGGGCCAGGGGAGAAGTGGCTTGGCCCTGGACCATATTGCAGCATATGCGATATGGCTGGGGCAGGTTGTGAGGGCCCAGGCAAATGGACCCCTGCCGAGGGCACAGGGACAGTATGCCACTGCTCTATTGCAATGAAGCACCGCCCTGGACTATGCGGGGGTGTAGCATTGTCGATCAGCGACAGGATGTTGGACTGGAGGCGCCCCAGCCTATGCTCCGGTACCCGGCGCATTAAAGGGGCTATGCTGCGTCAAAAGAAATCACAGTTGTCCTCATCTGCGGCGTGCCGCTAGTAGTCTAGAACAGTAGCGTCCACCTGTGCACCTGCGGGCGGGTTAACTGGCCGTCTGCGTTGGGGTGCTGCAGGCGAAGGTGCCACTTCCTCAGGTGGGCCTGCTTCTGGCGCCGAGGCTACTGGGGCAGGCTCCTCTGCTGTGGGTTCCGGGGTTAGGGTGACCAGGGGAGCGGCGGCTTCGGACACCTGAGACGACTCGGCCCGTGCCTCCTCTTGAGAGTCGTCAAGATTGTCGCTAGTTCTAGAATAATAGAAACGAGAGTTGAGTATCACATTTTAATGTTGGAAAACCCAGCCTCTTTGGCGTATATGACATTTCAGCGAGGTCACGTTTGCAAAAAGGTGAAAGGTCGATTAATTACTGTCGCATGTCCATGATTTCGCGCAAGAACAGCAGCTGCTCATAGTATATATACCGGCGCTTCCTGGTGGCACCATCTCCGCTGGACCCATATTCAAGGCGGAACTGGTCGCGTGAGCTTCGCCACCGTCTCTTTACATCAACCACTGTAGAATGAACACACATAATGTTACTGCCCACACAGGCACTGCTTAGAAACGACAGGATGACACCTACACAGAACAACACACATTACTTTAAGCTGCTAAAGCTGTGAGTGAACCGAAACATTGGACACGAGAGGAACTGTTACCACAGGGACACACTAGTGAATATGGATGACATTACACGTATATCTATACAGACATTGAGTCACCAATGCGTTGCCGGTCGCGGGAGCTGCTCTTGGCCCAATCCTGCTCGAACAGAGCCTCCGCAATATGGTCCCATGCCACCTCCTTCAGTGTCCGGTCATGGTATGACTCCGCACGGGTGTTCCATACCTCCGGGCGTTCATGAACTAACATGATTAGCTTCTCAACATCCATGTGGCGTGGCATGTCTGCAACTTGCTTGTGCTGCTGGAGTACGGTCTGTTCTCTTTTCAAACCTGGCCTCTAAAGAACTTCCTGCTTTTCTGCTGGTTTTGACAAGTTTGTTCAAACTCATTAGCATAGAGACAACGAGTCCGGCGTGAAAAACTCGCGTTCCACGCAGGTGCCTCCGTGTGGCATGCGTGATTTTCATGCACCCATTGACTTCAATGGGTGCGTGATGCGCGAAAAACGCCGATATATAGAACTTGTCGCGACTTTTATACAGCAGACAAACGCTGCGCAAAAAACACGGACTGTCTGTACTGCCCCTTAGACTTCTATTGGTCTGTGTGAGGCGCATGAAAACAACGCGGGCTGCACGGATGTAAATCACGTTCGTGTGAATCAGCCCTAAGAGTGAGAAAAACGTCCGGAACATAACGAGTGAGAGGATTTTACAGCAGATTACTGATGTCCACAAATGTCCTGCCTTCTCTTTATTTCCCCTCTAACGTCTTTGCTCACAAAGTGTCAGCTGGGAGTAAAAATGTTCTGGATCAGCAGGACGAGGAGTTGTGTGTGTGATCTAGGGGGCGCTCAACACAAAGAATCAGATGACATTTAAAGGGCCAGTACATGAGGAATGAAGAAAATCATAATTTTTATAAAAACAATGCAAAAAGCACATGATTGGCCCCCAATATACAATAAAAAGAGGGGAAGCAGGATAAGAATGGATAATCTGAGCTGGTTGCGCACTTCCCATGGGCCCCATAAAAGCTGATGACCTCGGGTGATGAAGAAAGGTACAAAGGGTATGACGAACGCAGGCCGTGTAGGGGGAGGTGGTGGTGGTTGCTGCACCCTAGGTAGCTCCTGTTCACAGGGGAAGAAGTCCTCTTCACTGTCCCCAACGGAGTCATCATCCCCGTCGTTCAACGGAGGGAGGGGGAGTCTCATGCCATCCCCCTGCTACAGTACCTGGGAGGGAGTGCTGAGCGGCTGTCCCCCCAGATGCAGTACCTGCTGTTCTCCTTAACGCTGGTGAGACCCCCTCGGCAGATCTACTATATGCGTTGGTGGAGTGTGGGTGGTCGTGCTCCTCGTGGGCCCGGGGCGAGGCCTAGCACGGCCCAAGCTGGTGGGAGATGTCAGACCCGACAATGGAGGAATGACATCCTCGTCGGGCCCCTTTGCCACCTCTCGCTGTACTTGCGGCGAGAGTGCGGTGTGTGCATATGCGGCCTGTCTAGCTGACAGTGAGCGAACTCTACTGTCGCTGGAGGGGGATAGACGTGCTGGCGGCCTGGAGCGGCGGGAGGATCGTCGCGCAGGGAGTGTGCCAGGTAGGGAAGACGCCGGTGCCACAGTCTCTTGAGTAAGAGACTGCAGCCATACAGAACCCTCGTCCTGCATCCGGATAATTTCTTCAAGCTCCTCCTGGTCCATGACAATCAGTTAAGTGTACTCACAATTTTGGAATAACAAATCCCTGCGCAGTAACGGCCAGAAGAGGAAGATGTCTTCCCTCCTTGCCCTTAGAAACCCAGAACGGGGAGGGTGGGTAAGACCGCCCTATATCCCCCCAAAAAATGCCCTATAGGCGGGTACCCCATACCCTATAGGCCCCACTAATGTAAACACTACATGGAACAATAACCCTAGTATAACGTGGCTTAGTTAACCCCTTCATTGCCACCCAGTCATGGGCACAACGGCCAATAAGCCTGAGTGCCTTCAATTGCGAGGTCAGGTATACGAGGTGATAATGAGGTGACGTCTACTGACCTGCATATTCTGATAGTAGCTCAATACATTCACCAGAATGAGGACCAACGTCGACCACTCCATGATCTTTGCTGTCATCTCACTGATCTGTGAAAAAATATCAAAATATCAAAATTAATACATTAAAAATTGCACAAAACAAGAACTTTCTGCCCGGGCCGAGGTTTTTCTGCATTCATGTTTATTGCATGGAGTCATGTGACTGACGGCGATGCCAAAACGGACGTGACCCATTGTCATGTGACACCACATCCATTACATTGCGGATGTCACGATCAAAATGGTGCAGAGAACGAGCACAAAGATTATAGGTCCAATTGTATTCCTATAGAACGGCTTCTAGGGGTACAAAAAAAATCTATCCAATGATCAGGAATATTTGATAATCTCATTAGTGCCGGATTAAAGGAATTTTACATCCACTGGTTTGTACCAGCGGCTCAGTATGTCAATAACTTGATATTATGTATGAGATATACTGTACATACCTTTACACATTGATCTCCAGCACACAGGTGGGTGTATACGGATACCCTACCTCCAATGACTGTATTGGAATTCCGTATTGCCGCTCTCCGTTCCACCCAGAAGATGTAAGAATGCCCAAGGATCCATATGACGGGGCGTGAACCTAGAAAGAAACAAATAAACGTAATGCAAATTTAAATCCGGACGGATATAACCAGCGAAACAATTTGAACGCCACCGCCCGATACGCCGAACACCCTCATCAGATAGGCCGAAACCGCTGGCCGTGGTAGCGGCTCCAATGCGGAATGAATGTGTTTCTAAATCCTTGGGGGGAAAGCCAGCACGGGTTAAGGCTTACCGAAATATTGCCGTGAACTGGTACCTACCTAGTGAGCGGTTTTTCCATCGGCATGGGAGAACAATTGGGTACCTGACACACGAACATCTGTATAAAGCGTGTGATCGCAATTTGAGTCACGTTACGCCTTGATCTCCATGCAGGTTCAAATCAGGTGGGGGGGGGGGGGCGAGCTCGGAGAAGCAACAGATACACTGAGACGTTTCTCAAAGTAAAAATCCTTCTGACTTTATTTAACCGTAGTGGTCGCTTTTATTAGCATCAGAACAAAGAACATTCCATAACATATGAGTCATCTGTATATTCAATCCTTACATCCTTCTTTCCCATAAAGCCCATTGGTGGAGAATCAGGTATTCCCTTGTGTTTCCTTTTATGCTTAGGGGGGGGTTGGTCAAGTGATTGACCGCCATCTGTTCGCAATTTCAAGGGACGGCAGAAGCAGCTGTAAACTATTTCCTCTCTTAACCTTTCTAAAATACCCATTCTATTGTAACACATGTTCTCCTCTATAACATTTCACTCCTTGGGGCCCCAGATACATTATACATATATTTATACCATAACAATCCCTCCTTTTGTGATTTTACCAACACCTAAATTCCAATGCTACTTCTATCTCCTGATAGCAAGGCTTCGATCCATTTCTTCACTTGATTCACACAGGTATGTAGGTGGGGTAATCTCACAACATTCTTTCATCATAATGTATAGGCCTCTGATTGAATGCTTCCCTTATTTTGCAAAATGTATAACAATTAAAACATGTAAGCAATATAAACAATATTATGAAACATATCAAGGGTTGGAATAACACATGCAGTATCTTAGTGGCAGTGGGGGAAAATCCTGTAAATATGTCATACCAATGATGGGCACTGGCATCTTTTATTGCTGACGATAAATTTATTACTTCCCTAGCTGCTATTGTAGCCAATACTTTCACTTTACTTAGAGTTACATTATGGGCTGCTATCAATTTCTTTACGTCTTTAGACTTTTGTAACACTTGTTTTAACTCTTCCAGTGGCAAACTAAAATTTCCATAGGGCAAAGGTTCAGGTACCCATACAGTGGACATTATTTCTTCTAAAGTAGGCAGGAACACTATAGTTTGGTTCCCCCAAGTCAAATGCGTCACATTGTATAGACATCCTGAAAATGGTCCTATGAGATTAAACTGGCTAAGGGTCTGCTTGTCGTTAGTTATTAGACATACATGCTGTGGACCTACTTCAATATATACCTGTAGGTTAGCTTCTGGGATTATAGTGAGTGCGCATACATTATCCTGGTGCTGCATTAGACAGGGTTCATATATCCCTGACTGCTGATTACATACATATCCTTGCTCTGTTAACTGGCACAAATCTATATTCCTTGTCTTATTTTGAGAATCTATGTGTGTTCCTTTCATTTCTGGCATCCAATATTGTCCTAATAATGTCACCGGATCAATCATTACCATTGGCATAACAATAAATTTGCATAATAGAGTAGGATTTTTCACATTGAATGCTATTAGTCTTCCTGCACACCATTTAGGTGTACACTCAGTATACTCAGGCTGTAACAATAACCACGTATCATTTCTCTCTCCTACGGGCAGAATGTCTGTCCATTGCCTAACATGACTACTAAACAATTTATTCTTAAAATTATTCATCTGTTCTTGTTGCCACATCGTTTTAAGCGTACATACTGTCCAATTCACAAAAGTTGATACATTCTGTAATGTTCTATATTCGGTTAGCATACTTTCATTAAAAACATTTAGGAACAGTTGATCTATAGCTAACCCTTTCTGTTGTATGGCAAAGGTAGTAGGTAACCATGACGCACCTATCCTTAATGCAGTAGATGTGTCGTCTCCCACTGAGTTTAATTTGTTCATAACTGTTTCTACCTGTATACCATTCAATACTCCTAATCCCGTTCCTACCCCTCCTAATAGCGTGTCATACCATTCTCTTTTTTGTCTATGACAGCTGGGGGATTCAGGGAAGGAAATATTGAAGTGTACATTCTCTTTCTGCTGTTGGGTTACAGCATTCTTACATGTATGTGGTATTCTTTCTAAATTCTGTTCAGTAACATTTGGTTTGTGGCCATCGTGTAAAAATTCAACACATAACACATAGGTAGTTCTATTTTCGATCTTGGTGTTATTGGTGCACCAAAGTCCAAACATATTTTGATCAATAGAGAAAGTATCAGCCAATTTTGGATATTTGTATTGTGTTTCATTGTAGAACCTCCATCTGTCCGTATTTCTTGGGGCATCATATTTCATCAGAAACCCTACCTGTCGCTGTTCCTGCATAAATGTTCCTTTTGGTATCTGATAACAATCAAGATACCCTTTTAATTTCATAGTTATATTATCACCATCTTTGGGTATTCTTACATACAACATCCGTGAATCTGGGGGTCCATTTTGACATAAGGCTGGTGCAGAGATAGAAATATTGGCAATAGTGCAAAAACTACTCCCGTTCGCTTTTTCCGGAGGGGAAGGTGCACACGTAAAGTTACCGTGTTCCGTTTGGTTGCTCTTCTGTAACCATCCTGCTTTAAAACTTCCACAATCCTGAGGAGGTCGTGTTAATTCCGACGGTGTATGGGGGGCAATTTCTTTCAAGATTAGAATTCCCAACATCCACATAAAAATTCTAAACATCTTCTTTAGAGTCTTCTTTCGTTTGTACTGTAATTTTTTTGCAATGGCTGGCGTGAATCCAACTTGTCTTTCCTTCGAGCTTTACAGAGGTGCTTGTTGTGAGTAGGACTTGAAACGGTCCGTCAAATCTTGGGTCTAGACTTTTCCTCACGTGTCTCTTAACGACCACCCAATCTCCCGGTTCCAGCTTATGCGTCCCTTCAACTGAATCGGGATCTGGAATGGAAGCAAAAACTTGTGCATGCACCTTGGTCAATTGTTTGTTCAGGGTTGATACATAATCTGTTAGTCTACCATACTGCATTTGGAGCACCTGTGGAAAATAACATCCTAATCTGGGAGCCGACCCAAATAAGATCTCATATGGGCTGAGACCTGTTCTTTTTGTGGGCGTGTATCTTACTGAGAACAAGGCTAATGGTAGACACTCGGTCCATGGTTTCCCGGTTTCTACCATTGCTTTTTGGATTTTCAATTTGAGAGTCCCATTTAGTCTCTCAACCTTCCCACTACTTTGTGGATGGTATGGTGTATGTAGGGCTTGACTTATGCCTAGAGCTGACAACACATGGTTCATGATTTCACCCGTAAAATGAGTTCCTCTGTCGCTCTCGATCACCTCTGGAACTCCATATCTGCACACCACCTCGTTGATCAGTTTCTTTGCTGTGGCTACGGCTGTAGCTTTGGTGACTGGAAAAGCTTCTGGCCATCCATAGTTACATAGTTACATAGTTACATAGTTAGTACGGCTGAAAAAAGACACATGTCCATCAAGTTCAACCAAGGGAAGGGAAAAGGGAAGGAAAAATTTCTACACATAGGAGCTAATATTTTTTTGTTCTAGGAAATTATCTAACCCTTTTTTAAAGCCATCTACTGTCCCTGCTGTGACCAGCTCCTGCGGTAGGCTATTCCATAGATTCACAGTTCTCACTGTAAAGAAGCCTTGTCGCCTCTGCAGCTTGAACCTTTTTTTCTCCAGACGGAGGGAGTGCCCCCTTGTTTTTTGAGGGGGTTTTACAAGGAACAGGATTTCACCATATTTTTTGTATGTGCCATTAATATATTTATATAAGTTAATCATGTCCCCCCTTAGTCGTCTTTTTTCAAGGCTAAATAGGTTTAATTCTTTCAATCTTTCCTCATAACTTAAATTCTCCATGCCCCTTATTAGCTTCGTTGCTCTTCTTTGTATTTTTTCCAACTCCAGGGCATCCTTTCTATGAACTGGAGCCCAGAACTGAACTGCATATTCTAGATGAGGCCTCACTAATGCTTTGTAAAGTGGCATTATTACATCCCTGTCCCGTGAGTCCATGCCTCTTTTAATACACGACAATATCCTGCTGGCCTTTGAAGCAGCTGATTGACACTGCATGCTGTTATTGAGTTTATGATTTACAAGTACACCCAGATCCTTCTCAACAAGTGAATCCGCCAGTGTAGCGCCCCCTAGGACATATGATGCATGCAGGTTGTTGGTACCAAGATGCATAACTTTACATTTATCTACATTAAACTTCATTTGCCAAGTGGACGCCCAAACACTTAGTTTGTTTAAATCTGCCTGTAATTCATGAACATCTTCCATAGTCTGAACTATATTACATAGCTTGGTGTCATCTGCAAAAATAGAAATAGTGCTATTAATCCCTTCCTCTATATCATTAATAAATAAGTTGAATAATAGTGGTCCCAGCACTGAACCCTGGGGTACACCACTTATAACCGGGGACCATTCAGAGAAGGAATCATTGACCATAACCCTCTGGATACGGTCCTTGAGCCAATTCTCAATCCAATTACAAACTATATTTTCTAAACCTATAGTCCTTAATTTACCCATTAGGCGTCTTTGGGGGACAGTGTCAAATGCCTTTGCAAAGTCCAAAAACACTAAATCCACAGCGGCCCCTCTGTCTAGACTTCTGCTCACCTCTTCATAAAAACAGATTAGGTTAGTTTGACAGCTTCTGTCCTTAGTAAAACCGTGCTGGCTGTCACTTATAATGCTATTTATTGTCACATAATCCTGTATATAGTCCCTCAATAGCCCCTCAAACATTTTCCCCACGATGGATGTTAAGCTTACTGGTCTATAATTACCCGAGGAAGACCTAGAGCCCTTTTTGAAAATAGGCACCACATTTGCCCTGCGCCAGTCCCTTGGCACTATACCAGTCACTAGAGATTCTCTGAATATTATGAAAAGGGGGACAGAAATAACTGAACTAAGCTCTTTAAGAATTCTAGGGTGTAACCCATCTGGTCCCGGGGCCTTGTGCACATTTATTTTATTTAATTTAGCTTGGACCATCTCTACATTCATCCAATTCAGTATATCAACTGATATATTAACAGCACTGGCACCGGCTTCATCAGCTGCTCTTTCTTCTGAAAAGAGATCAATACAAACAAGCACATACTCATAGGTACCGACTTTTGGTAATTGAATATAGTCTATCTGTAGTCTCTGGAACGGATATATAGGTCTGGGTGTGTGCTTCTGTGGTACTTTTATAGTTCTTCCAATATTATGTGTTGCACAGATCATGCATCCTTGTGTAAAACTGCTGGCCATCACACTAAACCCTGGGGCATACCACACCTTGTTTACCAAGTCCATCATTGCCGTTTTTGACTGGTGTGTCTCTCCATGTGTTATCTGGGCCATCATTGGGAACATTGTCTTAGGCAGGCACAGTTTATTCTGGCACTGCCAGAGGCCATCTTTTCGTAGCGTTGCTCCTTGGGCCGTCCACTTGTCTTTTTCTTCTTCTGTTGCTTGTCCTTGAAGTTTTTGCAGTAGTTCCGGGCTTACAGCTGGTCTTGTTTCCTCTGGATCGTTTATCTGACATACGGCTGCTAACACGGGTAGCTTCTGTGCTGCTTGCTTTGCTGCTTCGTCTGCCAGGGCATTTCCCCTTGCTTCTGGTGTGTTGGCCGTAGTGTGAGCTTTTATCTTTATTACTGCTACCTCAGTAGGTAACACCAGGGTCTCCATCAAGTATTTTACAAAGTCTGCATTCTTTACAGGTGTACCTGCAGAGGTCAAAAATTGTCTTGCCCTCCATATGGGGCCATAATCGTGTGCAATCCCAAAAGCATAACGAGAGTCAGTGTATATATTTGCTGTCTTTCCTTCTGCATGTTGGCATGCTGCTGCCAGGGCCTTAAGCTCCGCTTCTTGTGCTGAGCGGGACGCTGGTAAGGAGGCTGCTTCTAGGACTACATCTTCGGTGGTTACTGCATATCCTGTAAGAAAAGATCCTTCTACACAATACCTTGAACCATCCACAAAGAGTATTAGGTCTGGGTTTTGGAGTGGGGTATCTTTTACATGTGCAAACCCCACTGTTTCCTGGGCCATAAGGGCCATACAATCATGTTCATCAGTTTCAGGCAAAAATTGTGACCATACTTTACCTACGTCTTCTCCCCCTTGCTCCAAAGGCAGTAAGGTAGCTGGGTTCAATGTAGTACAGCGGTGTAAAGTAACCTGCTCAGGAAGAAGAAGAGCACAGGTTAATCTCAAATGTCTTGCAGTTGACAAATGCTTCGGCTGTATTTGAGTAAGAATAGCAGTAATATCATGTGGTGCAAACACTTGGACTGGAAATGCTAGGACCAAATCTGAGGCCTTGTCTAACATTGAATTTACAGCAATGATAGCTCTCACACATGATGGGGAACCTCGGGCCACAGGGTCTAGTCTAGCTGAATAATATGCTACCGGGCGCTGCTGTGGTCCATGACTTTGTGTGAGAACTGCAGTGGCATGTCCATTTTGTTCAGTACAGTACAACCTGAAGGGTTTGTCATAGTCTGGAGTACCAAGGGCTGGAGCTGTTTGTACTACTAATTTAAGGCTATGAAAATTCTCTTCAGCTTCTGGGGTGAGTCCGAATGGCTGACTTTTTAGGCAATCATACAGGGGCTGCATGAGGATCGATGCTGATCTGATCCAGGGCCTGCAGTAAGAGACTAAACCTAAAAATGTACGTAAAGCATTTAAAGATTTTGGAACTGGTATTTGTACAATAGTTTCTACTCTGCTGTGTGTGAGATGCCTCGTGCCTTGTGCTACACAGTGTCCTAAAAATACCACTTGTGTGCAACAAAACTGCAACTTGTCTTTTGATGCTTTGCAGCCATGGTTAGCTAGGAACGTGAGGAGTGACACAGAAGCCTCTGCGCACTCTTGTTGGGAGGGACAGCAAAGGAGTAGATCATCAACATACTGTAATAATACTATTTCCTCGGGAGGCACCCATTCTGCAAGTACCGACTGCATTGCGGCCGTATAGGTTCTTGGAGAGTTATGTGCTCCCTGGGGCAAAACAGTCCATGCATACTGTTTTCCCTCATGGGTGAAAGCAAAAAGATACTGACTATCTGGGTGCAATGGGACTGAGAAGAAGGCGTTTGCCAGATCCACCACCGTGAAATGCGAAGATGCTGCTGGGATCTGAGCCAATAATACATGGGGATTTGGCACTATCGGTGTGTTAAAAACTGTTGCCGCATTCACTGCCCTCAGGTCTTGGACCATCCTATATTTTGTAGGTTGGCCTTTTTCTGATTTCTTTTTAACAGGGTATAAGGGAGTGTTACATGGGGACACTATTTCCCTTAGTACTCCTGCTTGTAGGAAGTCCCTGATGCTACTGGTTATAGCATCTGATTGGGCTTGACTGAGGGGGTATTGTTTCTTTTGAGGTAGTGGATGATTGGGTTTCAGTTTGACCTCTACCGGGGGTACTGGCAGTATGCCTACATCTGTAGGACTTTTTGACCACAACTTGTGTGGTACATATTTCAAACATTGTTCTTGCTCTGTGGGAGTATATGCTTGGACGTATGCTTGCGTAGAGGTACTCCATGGATTGGTGTCACAAGCCGCTACCAAACACAACTCCTCCTCATTCAGCTGGCCACATAGTTTTACCGTCCCATCTGGCAAATACTCGATGGTGGCCTGTAATTTTTGTAACAGGTCAGCACCAAGCAAGCAAGCGGGAGTAGTATCACAAGTGACCAACCTAGTAACGAGCGAGCTGTGTGGTCCAAACTGGAGTGTGACAGGTTTACTTATTTGATTTTTCACCACAACTCCTCCCACACCCACACATTCTTGATAATCTGGGGACAACATCTCGGAAGGAAGTAATTGGGTTTTGATGACAGTCATGGCTGCTCCCGTATCTATAAGGAAGGGTATGGAGGGACCTCCGTTTATCTTTAACGGGACCGTAGGGGCGGGGCCTAAGGAAACTACTTGTATCTGTGTTACTGCCCCTTCCTCGGGATTGCCACTGTCCTATGCCTGGTATGGCTGCATTTGTCGTGTCTGTGGAGGTGCCGTAGGCTGCGCGCCCTCCACTTGCGGGAACTGTAGTGGACGTTTTGGACCTCTACAGTTCCTGGCTATGTGTCCTTGCTCCTGACAATTATAACAAGTTATATCCCTCCGTAATGGCCTTTGTGCCTGTTGCTGGTACTGAGGCTGGTATACTCCAGCACCAACAACTTGTTTCTTTCTTTGTCCTTGTGCTTTTTGACCCTGCTCTATACCTTGTGCTATTTTTAACAGGTCTCCTGGGGCCAAACTTCGGTACTCAGGTCTAGCTACTAACAATGCGTCTTTTATGTGTCGTTTTAGCCCGTCTACAAAACAGTTTGTCAGTAGTCTAGTATCTAGTTGGTTATCTCTTCTGTATCCCATATTTTTCCAGCTTGTCTGAAGTCTAGCATAAAATTTCTCCACTGTTTCACTTCCCTCTTGCGTAAGGTCTGTCAGGTTAAGTCCTAGCTCTGCCTGCTTTTTCACTGCCCATTCTTTCAATTGATTTACCATGTCCTGTCCTGATGGCTCCGTCTGAGCCCAATTCCCTCCTACCGGGGGAACTAAATCATCCATGACAGTAGAGCTATAGATTCCCATTTTGGTATGTATGAGCTGCACTAAGTCTTCCCATGTTGCTGAATACATTTTCTGAATTTGTTCTATATATCTCCAAAAAGGGACAGGCTCTGTCTCCGGGTCAGGGGCTTTCTGAACTAAAGTCAACGCATCCCTAGGGTTCCATGGCTTATATTTATGTTCTCTACCTTTATTGAAATTTTTGTCAGCTTCAGTCGCAAATAGGTCTGTCAATACTTGTAACCTTTTTCCCACGTTTTCTAATGCTTGCGTCGTATCTTTTGACTCGGGAAGCTTCCTTGCTGCTTCTGCCTGATTCATATTACGCTGATGTCTTTCCCTTTCCTCTTTCTCTTCTGCCTCCTCTTTTTCCCTTTTCTCTCTATACGCTCTAGTTTCTACTCTTTCATCCGTTGAGCCCTCGGCTCCTCCTGTTACTGGGGTTATTCCTGCCAACACTACAGGGGCCAACCCTATTGTTTGTTTATATGGTTCTGGTACTTGTTGAGGTGAGGGGGCAAAGGGGTTTGTGCTACTCATTTTTGGTACCACTGGATATATCCCTAGGGGATTTTTCCCTCCTGTTCTTGCTGCCCCGAATGCAAAACAAGTATCCCTCCATGCTTCATTCTGCTGACCACACACTCCACACGTCCATCCCCCTGGTCCCTGCATCGTGACTACCCCATACCCCGGTGGGCTACTTGCTATTTCGTTTCCTTGTTTACCACCTTCATTATAACAAGTGTAGTAAAACTTATCTTTACATTCTGTTTCCCTGAAACCTCCTCGTACTACTTCTTCTGACACTTTTCTCCATGCTTCTGCTTTCCCCTGTAACTTTTTATCTTTCAACCATCCACGTTTTGTGTCACAACATTCATTCCATTTTTCCAGATCTAATCTTCCCGCTTTTCCCATTCCACATGCCTTCATTAACTGATTCGTTCCTTTTGTCACATCCTTTCCCTCTCTTTCCGCCACTACCTGTTTGGCTGTCAGTCCTTGTGGGTGCTCATCTCGTAATAGGGACACCAAGTTCCCCATCTCGTACTCTTGTTACAGATTCTAGCTACTGACAGATGAATTCCATTCTCATCTGTTTTAGACAGTTTCTAGTTTCCGTACTTTCTCTTGTTACAGATTCTAGCTACTGACAGATGAATTCCATTCTCATCTGTTTTAGACAGTTTCTAATTTCCGTACTTAATAGGGACACCAGTTCCCCATTGTCTAGTTATAAGTGGTCGCCTATAGGCAGACCCTAAGTTATGTAGGGGGTAATTTTCCTGATAGGTGAATTCCTTCCTCACCTATTTTAGACAGTTACTTATCCCCTCAAAACCCTTTTAAACCTTCTTCTACTCTGGCCAGAGAATTAAATTCCTTTTATAACTAGCTTACTTTCTTCTTATTCACTTTAAGCACCACTCAAGGAGATATCCTCCACACCATAACAGTAATATGACAAATATTCCTAATCCAAATAATAAGGCAAACGTAAAATCAAGCTGTTCATTTGACATGCCGGATTATCAGATTGCAGAAAATTCTGGAATTTTGAGCTGAAAATTAGTGCATGATAATCTCTGCAAGTACCTCAATGCTGTACACACATTTTCGGTATTTTGCCGGATTATCAGATTGCACAAAATTTTCGATTTCCGGGCTTAAATTTAGCCTATCATAATCCCCGTAGTCACCTGAAGCATGTACACATGTTTCTGGTAATTTGCCGGATTATCGGAAGTTTTTTCCCAAAAACAATTTCCTTATTCTAAAATGCATTTGTGACACAAAACTGGGTTTCTACAACATTCATACGAATACTGTCATGGAGATCAGGCACTTTATCCTGAGGGTAGGATTACATATAGACTTGACCAGATTTTTACACTAAAAAATACCCTCATGTGGCCCCTCTATTCCTCAGGAGTACTACCAGGAAGGTGACCTACCAGACAGGAAGGTGCAGAGCAGAGTTTGTAAGAATTAATTCTTTTTACCTTGCTGCAGCAGTGGTCTGCCCGTTCCTTCATCCGGGAGGTCGCCACTCTAGTCCCGGGAGATCCCCTGGGTGGGGTGCCGTCCTTCTGGTCAAGTCCCTGTTTCGGGCGCCAATTTCTGTGATCGCAATTTGAGTCACGTTACGCCTTGATCTCCATGCAGGTTCAAATCAGGTGGGGGGGGGGGGGCGAGCTCGGAGAAGCAACAGATACACTGAGACGTTTCTCAAAGTAAAAATCCTTCTGACTTTATTTAACCGTAGTGGTCGCTTTTATAAGCATCAGAACAAAGAACATTCCATAACATATGAGTCATCTGTATATTCAATCCTTACATCCTTCTTTCCCATAAAGCCCATTGGTGGAGAATCAGGTATTCCCTTGTGTTTCCTTTTATGCTTAGGGGGGGGGTTGGTCAAGTGATTGACCGCCATCTGTTCGCAATTTCAAGGGACGGCAGAAGCAGCTGTAAACTATTTCCTCTCTTAACCTTTCTAAAATACCCATTCTATTGTAACACATGTTCTCCTCTATAACATTTCACTCCTTGGGGCCCCAGATACATTATACATATATTTATACCATAACAAGCGTGACGGCACAGACAGGTCAGGTTGGCCCAGGAACCGGCCTTAAAGATACCCAACAACCTCTGCCGAATATGTCTGTCTTGGATTTCCGTATGGGGATCGAATCCCAGAGCTGGATAACGGCACATCATTTGCTAACAAACCGCCCGGGCGGGCCGCCGACATGGCAATCAATTTCCGAAATCCGTACCGCTGCAAAAAAGGCCAAAGCAAAGGCCGCTGTAAACAAGGATATTTCAAAATGGGAAGAACAAACGTCTGTTAGAGGGTGCATGGGGGGCCACAGACGCACGTGGCTAACTTATCAAGTCTGGTTTGCAACTAAATAGTCCACACCAGGAGAAATTGCAGCCCCCTTTATACAGGTACAATAATGTAGCAGACACAGTTGATTCAATGTTCACACTTTACTGGAGATAAACTCTCTTGGAGGAGCAGAATTCTTGAACGTTACAAATGCAATAACACAGTCTCTTAATAAATGCAACTACATACATTGGCTGACAACCTGCTCATTACCAGCCCTTGACGGCTTGTGCCCTGCATGGCAATCCAGCATTTATATCAATTCAGCGGCTCCCGCCCCGCCTGGCAATCCAGCACTGAGGCCTATTCAGCGGCTCCAGCCCCGCGTGGCAATCCTGCACTGAGACCTATTCAGCGGCTCCCGCCCCGCCTGGCAATCCAACACTGAGGCCTATTCAGCGGCTCCAGCCCCGCCTGGCAATCCTGCACTGAGACCTATTCAGCGGCTCCAGCCCCGCTTGGCAATCCTGCACTGAGACCTATTCAGCGGCTCCAGCCCCGCCTGGCAATCCAACACTGAGGCCTATTCAGCGGCTCCCGCCCCGCTTGGCAATCCTACACTGAGGCCTATTCAGTGGCTCCCGCCCCGCTTGGCAATCCTACACTGAGGCCTATTCAGCGGCTCCAGCCCCGCCTGGCAATCCAACACTGAGGCCTATTCAGCGGCTCCCGCCCCGCTTGGCAATCCGGCTGATTACAGCCCTTGACGGCTCCCGCCCCGTCTGGCATACAGTTCGAGCAGTACTCCGTGGCTTATGCCCCGCTTAGCAATCTGAGTATTTACAGTCCTTGGTGGCTCCCGCCCCACCTGGCATATCTAGGCACTGCACACACACCCTTATCTGTGATCCGGCTGGCCATCTATTGTGGTCACTTACTTTACTCGTGTCCTCAGACCAGTCTTTGGCTATCAAAGAGGAGGACAAGTCTTTACTGCTCACCGCTCCATGTGTTCCATAAACTGGCTTGAATCTCCATGTCATTACTCGGACCTAGTTGTACAGCACCGCTCAGTACTCAGGGTTTTCAGGTACTTCACTCCAGCCCTTGCACGTGTGTATATTGCAGCTCACCCGCTTACTCCATGGTGTCAGTGTTTGGGCCTCCTCGCTCACACACTCAGCAGCCCCTCTCTGTCTTTCTCCACTCACCCTGCACTCCACGTCACTTCCTCCCTCCTGCTTTCTATCTCTTCCTGCCAGTATGGAGCCATCTAGTGGCCAAAGTAAATTATTACAGCTGATACACATGTAATACATACACGGCAAAACAAATAGACAATGGAACAGACTTAATAAAAAGCATAAACTCAGTTCTTTTACGTAAGGGGAAATACAGTGTTCGACCCCCTTACACGTCCTTAAGGACCTGTAACAACTTTATGAGGATGGGGACGGGAACAGGGCGTCTAGGGCAGAGCGAACGGAAATCCTGCCAATTACAACGTGAAAGGGCGTCAGCTACATTGTTTTGAACACCGGGAATATGACGGGCCCTAAATTGAATGTTGTGCTGCAAGCATCTTAAAACCAAATGTCTAATTAGAACCAAAACCGGCGCAGAAGAGGAAGTTAAATGGTTAACGGCATGAACCACGCTGGCATTATCAGACCAGAACACCATAGATGAATTTGCTAACTTCTCACCCCACAACTCTATAGCAACTATGATGGGGAACAGGTCCAGTAACGTTAAGTTTTTGCACAAACCCCTAACGCGCCATGCTTCGAGCCATGGGGCCGCACACCAGGAAGAGCCCAGTATAGCTCCAAAGCCGCATCTGTGAACAACTGGATCTCCTGGTTGGATACGGTAGGTGACCTCCAGCACGTGCGCCCATTGTAATTGGCAATAAAATTTAACCATGCTTGAAAATCGCTCCTAAGGGCAGCAGTTATATGTACATAATGGGTAGGTAACTGGGCACCATCCGTGGACAGGGACAAGCGGCGCGAAAAAAATGCATCCCGTAGGCATAACTCTATTGGCAAATACCAAAAAGCTCAAAAGGGAGAACGCAACTTTATAACTTTATCAGCCGGTAATCGGAACACCATTTCTGAAGAGTCAATCTCTATACCCAGGAAAGACAACACTGTAGTAGGGCCTTCGGTTTTCTCTTCAGAAAGGGGGACGCCAAAACGAGCGGCCAAACCGCAGAAAGAATTTAACAATATCTGGCAACACGGCGACGAAGCGGGGCCCGCGAAAAGGAAATCATCCAAGTAGTGTGTCGTGGATGTACATCCCGTAATTTCCTTCAAAACCCACTCCAAAAAGGAACTAAAAACCTTGAAGTAAAAAGATGAGATAGAACAGCCCATAGGGAGGCACATGTCATAAAAAAACAGGCCGTCCACCTGACAACAGATGAAAAAGTCCAGATAGACGGGTAACAACCGAAACGCAGATTCGACGTCTGATTTAGCCATAAGGGCTCCTTGACCCACCTGGCGAACTAAGTCCACCGCCCTGTCAGACGAGACGTACGAAACAGCAGACAGGTCCTTATCTATGCCGTCGTTAACTGAACTTTTGTGTAGGACAGGTGATGGATCAAACGGAATTTTCGCGGCTCTTTCTTGTGTACCACCCCTAGGGGGGATGCCCGAAGGTTAGAAAACGGTAACTCAGAAAAGGGGCCGGCCATCCGGCCAAGCTCTAGTCCCTTTCCTAATTTATCTGCAATAACCGAAGGGATTTCCCTGGCGGACTTCAAATTACCGGAAAACATTGGTGAAGGGTTATGAACAAATGGAATAAAGAACCCGAACAAAAAACCTGTCCTAATTAGGGCAGCCTCCCCCATCTTGGGGTACCGGTCTAGCCAGGTTAGCATCTCTAGGACGCGTATTGGAGTCCTTGACTCTGCCCGTACTATTGGGAGGCGGAACCTGGGCATTCCGCCGGTTACAACGGACTGCTGGTTGGAGGCCCCCACAAGTGGAACACTCGTGTTTAAACTTGGAGGACCCGTAGAACTTGCAGTGCCCTTCGTTGAAGAGACAGCAAGTCCCAGTTGTCTTGAGCCCCGACCCCAGCGGAGGGACGGCCAAACGCGGGTGGGGAGAGGGCTGCTGGCTGAAAGGGGCGCTGCGACATCATAAGCCTCAGCCAAACATCCGTAGCTTTTGTATCCCAACCGACCTCTGGTTTTTGCAACATACGCCTGCGGAGCTCCTCATCGTAGCGCCACCAAGCTGAACCCCGATGGGACTTATAGGCGCTAAAAATAGTATACAAATATACAAATAGTTGGAAAGACTTTTCGGGGAACCTCTGCGAAACTACGCAGCCCAGTACAGCGAAAGCTTGTAGCCAGTTATTAAATGTTTTTGCTACCTTTGGCTTGGCAGGGACACCCCTTTCAAAACGTCGTTCCCTATCGATTGTCGCCGAGTCCACAGACACCAGGGACCAAATATCAATATATTCGTTCCTTGCTATATTTTCCCTGGTATCGTCAGATAAATGCAGACCGAGGGGGGGGGAAACCGCAAAAATAAGTATCCCTGAAGGCGGGCAGTGACGGGGATGCCATGGACGTGGATGCCTCCACTAGCGGTTTACCTTCCTCCACCTGCGAGGCCGGCAGGGATCGCAACACATTAAAAACATCAACATCAGACGTTCCCCCTGAACCCCAAGCCCGAAGGCAGTCATACTCACCGTGTCCTGATGCCAATACCGGGACCACAGCCGTCGAGGGTGTCGGTAGAGGTACAGGTGCTGCGGGTGCTACTGGTACCACCACAACGATTGGTCTTGCTGAGCGACGGCGAGCAGAGGCACGGTTGCAATGGCGACGTCGGTCATGGCTGTCCCGCGGACTGCCGAGGTGTGACGACCCAGTGCGTGAGCTCTCTGACCTTGAACTATAGCTTGACCTTGATGGCGACCTCCTATGCCGTTTACGATGTCTAGTTGACCGTCGAGATGAGCGGCGCCTGGATGAACGGCGAGAACGGGAACGGCGGGTCCGGTTGGTATCCCTTGAGCTAACCGAAGAGGCCCTCTCAGTATGCTCTGCCAGGAGGTAAGCCAGAACCCAAACCTGCGGGTATGACGAATGCAGGCCGTGTATGGGGAGGTGGTGGTGGTTGCTGCACCCTAGGTAGCTCCTGTTCGCAGGGGAAGAAGTCCTCTTCACTGTCCCCCACGGAGCCATCATCCCCGTCGTTCAACGGAGGGGGGGGGAGTCTCATGCCATTCCCCTGCTACAGTACCTGGGAGGGAGTGCTGAGCGGCTATCCCCCCCAGATGCAGTACCTGCTGTTCTCCTTAACGCTGGTGAGACCCCCTCGGCAGATCTACTATATGCGTTGGTGGAGTGCGGGTGGTCGTGCTCCTCGCGGCCCCGGGGCGAGGCCTAGCACGGCCCAAGCTGGTGGGAGATGTCAGATGGAGGAATGACATCCTCGTCGGGCCCCTTAGCCACCTCTCGCTGTACTTGCGGCGAGAGTGCGGTGTGCGCATGTGCGGCCTGTCTAGCCGACAGTGAGCGAACTCTACTGTCGCCGGAGGGGGATAGACATGCTGGCGGCCTGGAGCGGCGGGAGGATCGTCGTGCAGGGAGTGTGCCAAGTAGGGAAGACGCCGGTGCCACAGTCTCTTGAATAGGAGGCTGCAGCCATACAGAACCCTCGTCCTGCATCCGGATATGGAAAATTTCTTCAAGCTCCTCCTGACAATCAGTTAAGTGTACTCACAATTTTGAAATAAATCCCTGCGCAGTAACGGCCAGAAGAGGAAGTTGTCTTCCCTCCTTGCCCTTATAAACCCAGAACGGGGAGGGTGGGTAAGACCGCCCTATATCCCCCCAAAAAATGCCCTATAGGCGGGTACCCCATACCCTATAGGCCCCACTAATGTAAACACTACATGGAACAATCCCCCTAGCATAACGTGGCTTAGTTAACCCCTTCATTGCCACCCAGTCATGGGCACAACGGCCAATAAGCCTGAGGGCCTTCAATTACGAGGTCTGGTATACGAGGTGATAATGAGGTAATGTCTACTGACCTGCATATTCTGATAGTAGCTCAATACATTCACCAGCATGTGGACCAACATCGACCACTCCATGATCTTTGCTGTCATTTCACTGATCTGTGAAAAAATATCAAAATGAATACATTAAAAGTTGCGCAAAGCAAGAACTTTCCACCCGGGCCGAGGTTTTTCTGCATTCATGTTTATTGCATGGAGTCATGTGACTGACGGCGATGCCAAAACGGACCTGACCCATTGTCATGTGACACCACATCCATTACATTGCGGACGTCACGATCACCATGGTGCTGAGAATAAGCACAAAGATTATAGGTCCAATTGTATTCCTATAGAACGGCTTCTAGGGATACAAATAAAATCTATCCAATGATCAGGAATATTTGATAATCTCATTAATGCCGGATTAAAGGAATTTTACATCCACTGGTTTGTACCAGCGGCTCAGCATGTCAATAACGTTATATTATGTATGAGATATACTGTACATATCTTTACACATTGATCTCCAGCACACAGGTGGGTGTATACTGATACCCTACCTCCAATGACTGTATTGGAATTCCGTATTGCCGCTCTCCGTTCCACCCAGAAGACGTAAGAATGCCCAAGGATCCATATGACGGGGCGTGAACCTAGAAAGAAACAAATAAACTTAATGCAAAATAGAATCCGGACGGATATAACCAGCGAAACAATCTGAATGCCACCGCCCAATACGCCGAACATCCTCATGAGATAGGCCGAAACCGCTGGCCGTGGTAGCGGCTCCAATGCGGAATGAATGTGTTTCTAAATCCTTGAGGGGAAAGCCAGCACGGGTTAAGGCTGACCGAAATATTGCCGTGAACTGGAACCTACCTAGTGAGCGGTTTTTCCATCGGCATGGGAGAAAAATTGGGTACCTGACACGCGAACATCTGTATAAAGCGTGACGGCACAGACAGGGCAGGTTGGCCCAGGAACCGGTCTTAAAGATACCCAACAACATCTGCCGAATTTGTCTGTCTTGGGTTTCCGTATGGGGAAATCGAACCCCAGAGCTGGATAACGCCACATCATTTGCTAACAAACCGCCCGGGCGGGCCGCCGACATGGCAATCATTTTCCGAAATCCGTAACGCTGCAAAAAAGGCCAAAGCAAAGGCCGCTGTAAACAAGGATATTTCAAAATGGGAAGAACAAACGTCCTTAAGGACCTGTAACGACTTTATGAGGATGGGGAAGGAAAGAGGGCGTCTAGCTTCTCATCTAACTGCGGATTTCTTCCACCCTTTTAATGCTTGCGCAATGAAAAATGACTTGGTGACATCCGGCCATGCGCGCAATTTAAAGAAAAAAGCCAGACCTGAAAGGCAACGCTGCGCAACTGCCCCTGAGGCCCCGCGGTTCCATAACCTAGTCAGATATTCCAATACGTAAGACCGGAGGGTAGCTTCATTGGGACCCAGGGAACGAACACCGACAACATCCAGCCACTCATTCCACACCTTACCGCATGTAGCCCAGGTAGATGGCGCAAGGGATGACCTTACTAGGGGGACCAGCTGAGATCCAGAATCCTCCACAGTGCATCCGGGCAGCTGGCCATGGGCAGAGCGAACAGAAAACCTGCCAATTAAAATGTGAAAGGGCGACAGCTACATTATTTTGAACACCGGGAATATGACGGGCCCTAATTTGAATGTTGTGCTGCAAGCATCTTAAAAAACCAAACGTCTAATTAGAACCACAACCGGCGCAGAAGAGGAAGTTAAATGGTTAACGGCATGAACCACGCTGGCATTATCAGACCAGAACACCATAGACGAATTTGCTAACTTCTCACCCCACAACTCTATCAATATATTCGTTCCTTGCTATTTTTTCCCTGGTATCGTCAGACAAATGCGGACCAAGGGGGGGGGGGGGATACCGCAAAAATAAGAATCCCTGAAGCCGGGTAGCGACGGGGATGCCATGGACGTGGATGCCTCCACTAGCGTTTTACCTGCCTCCACCTGCGAGGCCGGCAGGGATGGAGCCGCTGGGGCTCCCGCCAACAGGGGTCGCAACACATTAAAAACATCAACATAAGACGTTCCCCCTGAACCCCAAGCCCGAAGGCAGTCATACTCGCCGTGTCCTGATGCCGATACCGGGACCACAGCCATCGAGGGTGTCGGTAGAGGTACAGGTGCTGCGGATGCTGCTGGTACCACCGCAACGATTGGTCTTGCTGAGCGACGGTGAGCAGAGGCGCGGTTGCTATGGCGACATCGGTCATGGCTGTCCCGCAGACTGCCAAGGTGTGACGATCCAGTGCGTGAACTCTCTGACCTTGAACTGTAGCTTGACCTTGATGGCGACCTCCTATGCCGTTTACGATGTCTAGTTCACTGTCAAGATGAGCGGCGCCTGGATGAATGGCAAGAACAGGAACGGCGGGTCCGGTTGGTATCCCTTGAGCTAACCGAAGAGGCCCTCTCAGTATTCTCTGCCAGGAGGTAAGCCAGAACCCAAACCTGCGGGTATGACGAACGCAGGCCGTGTAGGGGGAGGTGGTGGTGGTTGCTGCACCCTAGGTAGCTCCTGTTCGCAGGGGAATAAGTCCTCTTCACTCTCCTCCACGGAGCCATCATCCCCGTCGTTCAATGGAGGGAGGGGGTCTCATGCCATCCCCCCTGTTACAGTACCTGGGAGGGAGTGCTGAGCGGCTATCCCCCCAGATGCAGTACCTGCTGTTCTCCTTAACGCTGGTGAGCCCCCCTCGGCAGATCTACTGTATGCGTTGGTGGAGTGCGGGTGGTCGTGCTCCTCGCGGCACCGGGGCGAGGCCTAGCATGAGCCAAGCTGGTGGGAGATGTCAGGCCCGGCGATGGAGGAAAAACATCCTCGTCGGGCCCCTTAGCCACCTCTCGCTGTACTTGCGGCGAGAGTGCGGTGTGCGCATGTGCGGCATCTCTAGCCGACAGTGAGCGAACTCTACTGTCGTCGGAGGGGGATAGACATGCTGGTGGCCTGGAGCGGCGGGAGGATCGTCGCGCAGGGAGTGTGCCAGGTAGGGAAGACGCCGGTGCCACAGTCTCTTGAATAAGAGAATGCAGCCATACAGAACCCTCGTCCTGCATACGGATACGGATAATTTCTTCAAGCTCCTCCTGGTCCATGACAATCAGTTAAGTGTACTCACAATTTTGTAATAACAAATCCCTGCGCAGTAACGGCCAGAAGAGGAAGATGTCTTCCCTCCTTGCCCTTATAAACCCAGAACGGGGAGGGTGGGTAAGACCGCCCTATATCCCCCCAAAAAATGCCCTATAGGCGGGTACCCGATACCCTATAGGCCCCACTAATGTAAACACTACATGGAATAATCCCCCTAGCATAACGTGGCTTAGTTAACCCTTTCATTGCCACCCAGTCATGGGCACAACGGCCGATAAGCCTGAGCGCCTTCAATTACAAGGTCTGGTATACGAGGTGATAATGAGGTGACGTCTACTTACCTGCATATTCTGATAGTAGCTCAATACATTCACCAGATTGAGGACCAACGTCGACCACTCTATGATCTTTGCTGTCATTTCACTGATCTGTGAAAAATATCAAAATATCAAAATTAATATATTAAAAATTGAACAAAGCAAGAACTTTCCACCCGGGCCGAGGTTTTTTTGCATTCATTTATTGCATGGAGTCATGTGACTGACGGCGATGCCAAAACGGACCTGACCCATTGTCATGTGACACCATATCCATTACATTGCTGACGTCACGATGAAAATGGTGCAGAGAACGAGCACAAAGATTATAGGTCCAATTGTATTCCTATAGAACGGCTTCTACGGGTACAAATAAAATCTATCCAATGATCAGGAATATTTGATAATCTCATTAATGCCGGATTAAAGGAATTTGACGTCCACTGGTTTGTACAAGCGGCTCAGCATGTCAATAACTTTATATTATGTATGAGATATACTGTACATATCTTTACACATTGATCTCCAGCACACAGGTGGGTGTATACGGATACCCTACCTCCAATGACTGTATTGGAATTCCATATTGCCGCTCTCCATTCCACCCAGAAGACGTAAGAATGCCCAAGGATCCATATATCGGGGCGTGAACCTAGAAAGAAACAAATAAACTTAATACAAAATCAAATCCGGACGGATATAACCAGCGAAACAATTTGAACGCCACCGCCCGATACGCCGAACATCCTCATCAGATAGGCCGAAACCGCTGGCCGTTGTAGCGGCTCCAATGCGGAATGAATGTGTTCTGAAATCCTTTGGGGGAAAGCCAGCACGGGTTAAGGCTGACCTAAATATTGCCGTGAACTGGAACCTACCTAGTGAGCAGTTTTTCCATCGGCATGGGAGAACAATTGGGTACCTGACACACGAACATCTGTATAAAGCGTGACGGCCCAGACAGGGCAGGCTGGCCCAGGAACCGGCCTTAAAGATACCCAACAACATCTGCCGAATATGTCTGTCTTGGATTTCCGTATGGGGAATCGAATCCCAGAGCTGGATAACGCCACATCATTTGCTAACAAACCGCCCGGGCGGGCCGCCGACATGGCAATCAATTTCCGAAATCCGTAACGCTGCAAAAAAGGCCAAAGCAAAGGCCGCTGTAAACAAGGATATTTAAAAATGGGAAGAACAAACGTCTTTAAGGACCTGTAACAACCTTATGAAGATGGGGACGGCAACAGGGCGTCTAGGGCAGAGCGAACGGTAAACCTGCCAATTAAAACGTGAGAGGGCGTCAGCTACATTATTTTGAATACCGGGAATATGACGGGCCCTAATTTGAATGTTGTGCTGCAAGCATCTTAAAACTAAACGTCTAATTAGAACCACAACCGGCGCAGAAGAGGAAGTTAAATGGTTAACGGCATGAACCACGCTGGCATTATCAGACCAGAACACCATAGACGAATTTGCTAACTTCTCACCCCACAACTCTATCAATATATTCGTTCCTTGCTATTTTTTCCCTGGTATCGTCAGACAAATGCGGACCGAGGGGTGGGATACCGCAAAAATAAGTATCCCTGAAGGCGGGCAACGACGGGGATGCCATGGACGTGGATTGCTGCACCCTAGGTAGCTCCTGTTCGCAGGGGAAGAAGTCCTCTTCACTGTCCCCTACAGAGCCATCATCCCCGTCGTTCAACGGAGGGGGGAGTCTCATGCCATCCCCCCTGCTACAGTACCTGGGAGGGAGTGCTGAGCGGCTATCCCCCCAGATGCAGTACCTGCTGTTCTCCTTAACGCTAGTGAGCCCCCCTCGGCAGATCTACTGTATGCGTTGGTGGAGTGCGGGTGGTCGAGCTCCTTGCGGCCCCGGGGCGACGCCTAGCACGGCCCAAGCTGGTGGGAGATATCATACCCGACGATGGAGGGATGATATCCTCGTCGGGCCCCTTAGCCACCTCTCGCTGTACTTGCGGCGAGAGTGCGGTGCGCGCATGTGCGGCCTGTCTAGCCGACAGTGAGCGAGCTCTACTGTCGCCGGAGGGGGATAGACATGCTTGCGGCCTAGAGCGGCGGGAGGATCGTCACGCAGGGAGTGTGCCAGGTAGGGAAGACGTCGGTGCCACAGTCTCTTGAATAGGAGACTGCAGCCATACAGAACCCTCGTCCTGCATCCGGATACGGATAATTTCTTCAAGCTCCTCCTGGTCCATGACAATCAGTTAAGTGTACTCACAATTTTGTAATAACAAATCCCTGCGCAGTAACGGCCAGAAGAGGAAGATATTTTCCCCCCTTGCCCTTAGAAACACAGAACGGGGAGGGTGGGTAAGACCGCCCTATATCCCCCCAAAAAATGCCCAATAGGCGGATACCCCATACCCTGTAGGCCCCACTAATGTAAATACTACATGGAAGAATCCCCCTAGTATAACGTGGCTTAGTTAACCCCTTCATTGTCACCCAGTCATGGGCACAACGGCCAATAATCCTGAGTGCCTTCAATTACGAGGTCTGGTATACGAGGTGATAATGAGGTGACGTCTACTGACCTGCATATTCTGATAGTAGCTCAATACATTCACCAGCATGAGGACCAACATCGACCACTCCATGATCTTTGCTGTCATTTCACTGATCTGTGAAAAAATATCAAAATTAATACATTAATGCACCCAACAGGGAAAGAAATTTCCAGTTTCACTGTGAAATGAAAAAGAAAAAGGTCAATGTTAAATAATATGGAAAAATTGTCAGAATTGTCTCATTTTAACAATCAACAGTCTGATAATCTATAGGACTGAGGGGATGATGTACATTAGTGGGGGGGGCATGGTTGTTGATAACAGTCAGTGTGTAGCCACCAGAGAGCCAGGCCACACACCAAAAGGCCAAGAAGATGGAGAAGAGACTGCATGTATACTATTATAAGCCCATCAACAACTTAGCCATGGATAACCTAACATTAAAATTGACACAGAACAAACTTGTTTCCTTTTAACATGGGTTGACCCGGGGTCGGCCACAGCTTTTTTTTATAAATACTAATATTGAAAATAACATTAACTTTTAAAGTAAACACCCGTATACCAGCCGCCAACATAAGTGGGCATGTAGGTCATTTACCTTACAAAACCGCCATAAGGAGGACGTGTACTCACACTATATGTGCCTCTGCCCCACCACGACCCCCAGCCAATAGGAAAAGTGCCTGCTCAATCCCATCCTGCAGACCGGACAGGAATATATTCAGGCCAATATCTGTAAGGTGAACTCCGTCTGACAGTAACAGGCATCTGTTGTCACCCTCCAGTTGTCTGTGCCTGATCACTACTCCCCCCCTTTCTCCCACAAAGCGAGATACACGTGTATTCAGGAGCCTCCGGCCCCTCTCAATTGGATTACCACCCCGGGCCCCGTGCCACACTGCCCTGGGGATTACTTCTAAACATACAAGCACGAGCTCCGGAAGAAGGAAGCAAACTACTCAAGGTCTGACTGGATTAGGGCAATCAACTCACCAAGGCGCACTGATCATAAATCATTCCCCCCAATGTGTAGAACCAAAACCGTCGGCACCAGCCGGTGCCGACTAATATCCACCACTTCCGGTAAGGTCTGCAACGATCTTAGGCCGCTCCAATAGATCTCTGCATCCTGGAATCCAAGTGAATTTCCCCCGAGCCCTATAGCCGCTCTCCGTTCAGCCCAAAAAACATATGAATGGCCCATTATCCATACTGACGGCCGGTAATCTAGAAAATAAAAGAAATTAGTGCAGAACCAAATCGGAGCGAACGTAATCTACAAAGCCATCAGAGCGCCAATGCCCTATACGACGCACCTCAGTATCGGTCAGGCCCAATTAGCTGGTGGTTGTAGCCGCTCCTATGCGAAATGAGTGGGTGCCGAAGTCCCCAGGGGGAGGCCGACAGATGACAATGCCTTTTTAAATACTGCAGAGAACTGAAATTTTGTAAGGGGGCTGCCGTCAATATACGTCATAAACTGAGAGCCACAGTTATGCAAACTTAAGTAGGAAGATGCTAAAGCAACAGGGCAACCCGCACCCCCGATTGCCCACAACGAAACCCAGCAGCCCCTGCCAAAAATATCTGTCTTCGATCGACGTATTCGAAAACCTTGGCCGGATTCAGACAAACTAACGTCCTCAAATAAAAGGCAGCCCGGCCGCGTAGCACTATAGGGAACTAACTCAGGTATCCGCAGAGCACCAAAAAAGGAAAAAGCCACGGCTAACAGGGCCGAGTCAAACATAGAAGCACATACCTCAGGTAAACAATGCAAAAGTTTTAACAGAATTGCAAAATAAATCGGACGCCTAGATTGGAACTGCCGACTTCTCTCACCCCTTAATGGACTGCAAAATAAAGAAGGATTTTGTGACATTGGCCCACCCATGAAGCTTAAAGAAAAATGCCAGACCCATAAGGTGACGAAGCGCAACTGCTCAGCCAAACCCGACAAATATTCCATAATATAGGCTAAACGAGGATGTTCCGGAGGACCAATAATACGTTCCCCTACAACTTTCAACCACTCGTTCCATGCATTACCATAAGCCGTCCAGGTAGATCGAGCAAGTGATGCCCTGACGAAAGGCACTAACTGGGATCCAGCAGTCTCCATAGCCCATCCGGGCACTCCGTCCCCTCCTGTTCTGCCTGCGGGAACAATAAATGAAACTGGAAATTAAAACGAGAAAGAGCATCAGCAATTTTATTGTCAACACCTGGAACGTGACGAGCCCTGAACTGGATATTATGTTGTAAGCATCGCAGCACCAGCCGGCGCAGCAATATCACCACAGGGAGTGAAGCGGAGGTTAGATGATTAATAGCCTGCACGACACTCTCGTTGTTGGACCAGAATAACACAGACGAGTTTGCCATAGTCCCGGCCCACAATTCCACAGATACTATGATAGGGAACATTTCCAATAGAGTCAGATTCGCACATCATCCCCTGGCACGCCAAGCGTCCGGCCACTGGGCCACACACCATGCTGTACCAAAAATAGCCCCGAATCCTTTGCTACCTGACGCATCAGTGAAAGTTTCAAAGTCAATATTGGAAACAGTAGGCGACCTCCAACATGTGCGTCCATTATAGTCCTGCAAGAATATAGACCAGACTCTGAAATCCGCCCTTATCCCAGATGAAATTCGAACCAGGTGATGAGGAGAAAATACCCCTCGGTAGCCATTGACAATCGGTGAGAGAAAATCCTACCCATAGGCATAACCCTGCTGGCAAAAACTAGGAGACCCGACAACGATTGAATCTGCTTCAATTGCATCTTTTTTTTAAAAAAAAATTTTTTTCTTCACAACTTTTATATTTTTATATATTAACAGACACATGACGTGTATTACTGTATAAATGCCTTTAAATGGCTTTGCCAGTGCTGGACGCTCGGCAACTAAGGAAACAAAACTAAAAACACACTTGTTCACACAATTTCCTTGGCATCATTATGACTAACTTGTTCATTGCAAAGACAACGACATTTAATGTACTGCTGTCCCACATTGCATTGAGTTAAAAAAAAGTAAAAATAAAACAAAGTCAAAACATACTACTATTTTAAAAATTATAAATGGGAATTACAACAGAGGAGGGTAACATAGGGTGGTGGTGGTGGGGGGGGGGGGGGTTACAAATGCACCTGTTGCCCAAACACAGAAGGCAGTTGTTATGCTTGCTGTAACCATACACACAAAAAGGCAGCCTAGGAATGTTTGACATCGTTTTGTTACTAAGTGTCTATGCCACGGTGACAATATACATTTGAGCACCTAAATATATACCTGTATTGTTCAGACCATAAGCTCTCCTTGAGTGCAAATCTTTTGCATTATACAAACAAGCAGCTTAACCACAAATGGAACAAAACGCAAAACTGCGATACAATAAAAACAGAAACTTTCAGGGCAGCAGTCACATCCGCAATTCAAATGAAATAAACCAATTATCCATCAAGTAAAAGACTAAAACTAATGACACGCTGATCTTTGAGTGATGTCACCAGCTTCTATTGTGTGCTTGTAGGAGACGAGGAAACGTTATTACTAGTATAATACAAAGAAATTCTAAAAATATATCAATCTACTATAAAGCCAAGTTGCCAAATGTTTTTTTCCTTTTAAACCTTTTTTCTAAACGGTAGGAAATGATGGGCCCTGTTATCTAAATGCTGTTTTATTAAGGCATGTTTATTCAAACACACAGGTATCCTGCATTAGAAATGTATGATAACTTCTGGTACCTATAAATTACTATTCAGCACCTAGAATTTGAAACTAGTAAGGCAACAGCAGTGTAATTTACTACAATATTACTTTTTTTTGTATCCACAACTTACAGCGAGGGCACGCACGCACGCAGTAACAATCACTGGTCTAAGTCGATATCAGAGTGGTCTGCCGGGGGAGTCTCAGTAGCAGCCGACATTGCTCAGGGCTCTCTTTGTATATAGCTATGTGACAAAAACATTTTTTAATCCTTAACATGTGATACTCTGCTCATCTTCATCCTTATCACTGCCTGATCCCATGTGTCCTTTCTTATGTGCCAGCTGTGACTATCCCACTGTATTTTATCCAGGAGATACCTTACATAGCCAGGTATGGAGTTGTTACCTCGTCTTATCTCATCAATAATACGTCTACAAAACTGTTATACGGGTTATAGGGTGTTGGCTTTCTAAAAACATGAAAATATGGATGGATTATAGAAGTGTATCTAAAAATATATGTGTTTAGACCTTACCACAGGTTCTATTGTTAATGGCAATGCCTCCTTACACACATTTCCATTTTGGATAAGGTGCTATAGGCAATAGGTAATAGTGCTATATGTTCTAGAGCAGATGGGACCTTCCTGTAGATCTACAGATGCTGTTTTCTTACAAGTCCCATCAAGAATCATATTAAATGTGGAACTCAATACAGAGGTCGGAAGAGAACACAGAAGCTTGTAAGTCTCACACAAGCCTCTATCATGGCATACTGAGACTTGCAGTTCATCATCTGTAGCTGTAGAGGGCAGAACTAAACAATACCTGCCCGCTAATTTTGTGAGCAATTCTAAATGTGTTTTCAGCATTTTAATGATAGGTAGAGTTTGTTAAGATCTACATTAATCACGTTATATAACTAGGAATAATTTACAGTCGCTGTAAGGGTGTCAGTGCACTGTGTTTTTAATCTGATGGTATATCATCTGGCGCAGTGAACTGGTGGCTGGTTTTTCCGCTCAATCCCTTCTTTGTTTACGCTGCTTGACATTTTCCTCCTGGGAAGAAAAGCCGTTTGTGTGTCCGTTCGCTGCAGTCACTGAGCCGTTCTGGTAATCTTTCCTTCGGGAAGAGGCTTTCATGTATGTCTCAATGTAGAAATTGGTAAAGAGGATGATGAGAGAGATCATGTAGCAGTTCTGGAAATACAGCCATCCCATGGGGACTGCACAGCGCCAAATCATTGCACAGCTGGTCTGAGTCAGTGTTAGGACGAACTGGGTCAGCTGGCACTGGGTGATGTATTTCTTCCACCACAGATAAGGTCGCATGGCTGGTATAGCTGATAGTCCGTAGTAAAAGTACATGATGACATGGATAAAGCTTTTGAGAGTAGCACCAAAGTAGGAGTGTCCACAAGGCACCCAGTTCATGACAAACCACCAGTTGTTTAGCATGGACGCATGGTGATAGACATGTAGGACGGTGATCTGGTGGTTGTTCTTGCGGAGAATAAAGAAGAAAGTGTCCATGAATTCAATGAGCTTGGAAATGTAGTACCACCAGAGGACTCGAGTTATCTTCATGTCTGCATCACCTCCACTGTGAGTGTCCTGGCAGAAAAAGTTGTATCCTCCTTCCCATACTCCTGTTACCAGCTCATAAAACATGTACAGCGAGAGCAGTGTAAGGCCAATGTTATAAACTACAAGAATCCCTCTGCAGGAAACGGGTGGTCTGTTTTTCCTGTACTTCGGTCCTAAATAAATACAGGACGGTGCAAACAAATGAGGGGATGTAATTATCTAACATGAACCATCATTTTACTCGCGGGTCTCTTGGTCCAAGCAAGTTGTCTATATATACATTCACTGCTTTATCCATGGCCTCCATTTCTTAAACCGTTCTTTGGCTGCAGCCCGGGTACCGTTATATTCCCAGCGGCTTCACTTTCCTGTACGACTCCTGGCTCAGAGGAGGCACTTGCTGTGTGAAGACTCTGCTCCAATTGCATCTTTTTAACCGACAAGGCTGAAACGAACAGGGATTGTAATTTCTATCCCTAAAAAGGAAACCGGGACCCTCGGTTTTCTCTAGGGAAAGTGGAACACCAAGTAGAAATTGCCATTGCGGTGACGCAGGGGTGCCAACAAAGACAAAATCGTCTAAATAGTGCGTAATGGACGCAGTGCCGATTTGCTCCTGGAGAACTGATTCAAGCAACAAACTAAACACCTCGAAATAAAAGCATGAAATTGAACAACCCATGGGAAGGCACATGTCATAGTAATATTGGCAACCCAATAAATGAAAGCAATCCTCATGGACCGGCAACATCCGGAACGCTCACTCGATGTCAGATCATAAGGGCCCTGCACCCGGAACTACAAACTAAATCGACAACTTGATCGAACAAAACATAAGACACCGCTGCAATATCCTTGCGAATACCGTCATTAACAGAACGAGCCTTAGGGTAGGACAAGTGGTGAATTAAACAAAATGTTTCCACCTCCTTTTTAGCAACCACACAAAGAGGTGAAACACGGAGATTAGGAAAAGGTAAAAAATAAAAAGTTCCCGCCATGCGACCTAAACTCACCTCTGTCCCAACCTTGTCCTTCACAACAGCTGGAAATTCGTTAGCTGACTTTAAAGAGGCTGTCACCAGATTATAAGCGCCCTATCTCCTACATAATCTGATCGGAGCTGTAATGTAGAGAACTGCAGTGGTTTTTATTTTGAAAAAAGATCATTTTTGAGCAAGTTATGAGCAATTTTAGATTTATGCTAATTAGTTTACTTTTGACCAAGTGGGTGTTGTACAGAGGAGTGTATGGGGCTGACCAATCAGTGACCAATCAGCGACCAATCAGTGACTAATCAGCATCATACACTTCTCATTGTTCCAGCCCAGCATGATCCACAGCACAGTGTGATTGTGCAGTGAAAGAAGCTGGGCTGGAACAATGAGAAGTGCAGGACGCTGATTAGTCACTGATTGGTCAGCCTCATACACTCCTCTGTACAACACCCACTTGGTCAAAAGTAAAAACACACCCAGCTGTCTATTAAGAAACTAATTAGCATAAATCTAAAATTGTTTTGTTTATAAGTTAGTCAAAAATTATTGTTTTTCAAAATAAAAACCACTGTTGTTATTTACATTACAGCGCCGATCAGATTATGTAGGAGATAGGGCACTTATAATCTGGTGACAGCCTCTTGAAATTACGCTAAAACATTAACGTAGGGCTGTAAACAAAAGGAATGAAGAAACCAAACATAAAACCGGTTCTAAGTAGGGCGGCTTCTCCCATCTTGAGGTACTGATCTAGCCACTGCCACATCGCGCTGACACGTACCGGGGTCCTCAACCCTGCTAAAGTATTGCGGCCTAGCGCGGGGGGGTGCACGACGTGAGCAGCGCACGGTAGCATGGCTACCCTCGCAGTTAGAGCATTCATGCTTACATTTGCATGATCCGTAGAACTTGCAATGCCCTTCATTGAAGAGCCAGCAAGATCCGGATCTGCACAGCGCCGGGCCCCCAACCCGGGAGAGGAACTGGTAAAGCACCCGGAGGAGGGGGCAGCGGAATGAAATGAACACTGTGACATCATCATTCGCAACCAGAAGTCGCTTTATTGTCCCAACCTATTTCAGGATGTTGCACCATTCTCCGTCTAAATTCCTCATCATAACGCCACCACGGGAGCGCCCCCGTGCTTCTTGTAAGCGCTGAAAATTGTGTCTAAGTACACAAATAACTGAAACTATTTATCAGGGAACCTCTGCGAAACTACACACCCCAAGACCGCAAACGCCTGTAGCCAGTTATTAAACGTGTGTGCCATTTTTGGTTTTGATTGAACCCCCCTCTCAAAACGCTGCTCCTTATCGATGGTCACCGAATCCACTGACACCAGGGACCAAATATCCACATATTCATTTTTACATATTTTCTCCCTGGTGTCATCAGACAAGTGAGCGCCGAGGGGAGCAATTCCACAAAAATACGTATCCCTAAACGCAGGTAGCACAGGAGTAGATGTAGAGGTGGAAGCCTCAACCAAAGACTTTGCCGCTACTGGTGCAGGTACACAATCGACCTGCGGTTCGGTGCTGCCCGTCAACAAAGATTTTAAAACAGACAGTAAATCAACATCAGATGCATTATTAGTGTGCCATGTCTGGAGGCAGTCATACTCACCGGGTCCAGAAATAGAAGCGGTATGGAGCGTCGGCGGTGGAATAACAGGTGCCTCAGGTAACAATGTCAGTGTAGCTGAGGCAGTTGGTACCATGGAACGAGAAGATCCCACGGGCGTGTGGGCCCTACTTGACGAGGCGTGGCTGCTTTCGGAAGTGCCACGGTTATGGGACTGGCCATGAAGTAGCCCTACACCTGGAGTAGTGGCGACGAGAGCGACGTGAACTGTGACGCCGTGAGGAGTGCCTGTGCCGTGACATGGATCTGTACCTAGTCGACCCCTCGCGTGAGTGTGACGACCGTGAAGCTGAGTGGTCGGTGGGAATCACATACGCCGGGCCCAAATCTTTATGAATGAACACCGACACGTCAACGTTCTTTGATGCCATAGTAGAAGTGGCAGGAGGAGCCTGTTCGGTGGGAAATAGATCCTCACCACTATCACATAGAGAAAACATGGATTCGTCCTCTAGGAGGCGGTGGGGATAAATCGTGCCATGTGTCCCTCACATCATCTTGGGGGACTGGCACGCTGCGGCCTGCAGCCGTAGAGGCCGTTAAAGGTGCAGGTTTGCGGGCAGGGGGAATAGAGGGCGCCCCTGGGCAATTCCGCAAAGCTTGCTGTATTGGAAGCCAGGCTTGCGGTGACACTAACTGACTGAATGGCCGCCAGGCAGGGCCTAGCCCGGCCCATCCCTGTGGGAGCTGCGAGGCCAGGAGAGGGGGGAACATAGTCAAGCACCACAGCCACTGAACGGCGGCATGCTGATCCCTGCAGAGCCAGTGGGGGAGTGGCCGTAGCGGACTGGTAGGGATAGTTAACAGGCGTCCCTGGGACATGGGGCGCTGACTCAGATGTTCTGAAGGGGACAGTCTCACAGGCGGCTGAGACTGACATGCCGACTGCCGCACTGGGTGCACAGCAGGGGCCGCGGGAGAAGAGGAAGCTGGCCGGCAAGTCTCATGCAGCAGAGGCTGCAGCCAGCCGGGGCCTTCCTGAAGCAGCCGACGACGGATAGACTCCTCCATGATTGTTCTCTTGCCGGTACGTAGTCTCGCGAGATTACGGCCAAAAGAGGCCGCGGCGCTGGAATCCTTCCCTTATATCATCTAGGAGGAAAGAGGGGGTGAATATCATAACCCCTCCCCTGGATGGAGGGGGGATGAGTCGGCCGATAATGTAAGGCCCGTGTTAATCCCTGCAATGGTGGACCCGGGACGGACCTAATCCCTAGATGGGGTGCAATTATTTTAACCCCTTCCTACGCAAAGTCAAAGACCCGGCGGTTATACACCTATGGGTCTAATAATCCCAATCCGTTGATCTCCATAATAGTGAAAAGTCGCCAATAAATCAGATAATCGTACTCTCTGTCAATTCACGGAAAGAAAGACTGGGCAGCTGTCAGGGGAATATGTATAACCCCTCATCATCTCTCTGTGACATCAGCACGGCTCGACGTCCTCGGCGGGGAAGATCATTTAGATAATGATGGCGTAGAAGAAGAGAATTGTTGTCGCTCAGAAGATGACGAGGGCGATCTCCGCCGACTGTGCCTGCGCCCACCTCCAGATCTGTGTTTCCTCCCTCTTCTTGACGATTCCTTTGCCAAACCTGAAAGAGAAAAAAGGGACAAGGCAGAAGCGTGACCAACATCACATTGATCCCCCTTGGCACCAACAGCATGCGCCACATCCCTGCTCGGACCCTCCTGCTGCGGGCCAGAACCGGACGGTACATTCAATAAAGGACACAGTTGTGCAGGAGACCATAGCCCTGGCTGAGACCAGACGACTTCTTCTATGGCTCTTGTCCTCTGATAGGGGGTTAGGCCATGCAATGCCCTCGCTGCATCGCCCCTGCAGAATCTGCTCTTCCCGCCCCCACCCAGCATCTCCCGACACAATAGCCGCTGGTCCTGCTTCCTCACCTGATCCCAGCTGAAGAAGATGTTCATCGGCGCAGGTTCCCGGATCAGCGGTGTAGCGCAGGCCTCATGATCCATGTGCCACCCGGCTGACAACCGGCGGTACTACACTCCGGCCGTTAATCGGGTGAGTAGGGAGGAGGCGTGCAGCATGGAGAGGGATGCCGGACACAATAAGAGGGACACACATCTATTACATGGTCGTCCATTCATTGGAATAAGCCATGTAATACCACTTTAGGGTGTGGCCACCCGGTGATAACCGCTGATCATGATCAACAGGGGTTCAGCTACCGGACCCACAGCGATCAGCTGATTGCCAGCGGGTCCCTATTTAGTGAAGCTGGGACAACCCTATCAACGTAAAACATTTATTAACTTACTGAAAATGCAGCCAGAATGGCCGTCCCAACACATGATGACCATCCAATTGCCAGGAGGATCTTTAGAACCAAGGTCTGACGAGGCCCAAAGGCTTCAGCATGGAACATAATGAACTTATAATGTAGAAACGTCAGACCCAGAGCTGAAAAAGAGAAAATTAGCCAAATAAATCCTGTAGCATGTCTAAACATTTATCTGCATCGTCTGATCCAGACAATTATTAGCAATGAAATGAACAAAACTTAATTATAATTTTTTATAAAGTCTGATTACTGCTGCATGAAGAGCATATTATAATCACTTCCATGATATTTACTTACAGGCAATGGCCATTCCTATGAATCCCATTCTAAACAGGATATTTTCTAGAATGAAATTTTCCTATTTCACTGTAAAACAAAAAAGAAAATGCTCAATGTTAAATAATATGGAAAAACTGTCAGAATTGCTTCATCTTAATAATCAGCAGTCTGATAATAATCTATAGGACTGAGGGGATGATGTACATCAGTGGGGGGGCATGTTTCTTGATAACAGTCAGGGTGTAGCCACCAGAGAGCCAGGCCACACACCAAAAGGCCAAGAAGTTGTGGAAGAATCCCAGTCCATTGGTCTCCATAATAGTGAGAAGTCACCAATAAATTATCAAATCGCGCTCTGTGTCAATTCACGGAAAGAAAGACCGGGCAGCTGTCAGGGGAATATTTATAACCCCTCGTCATCTCTCTGTGACATCAGCACGGCTCGACGTCTTCGGCGGGGAAGATGATGTAGATAATGATGGCGAAGAAGAAGAGGAGGGCTATGGTCAGAAGATGTTGAGAGCGATCTCCGCCTCTGAGGACGACCACCTCTGCCGTGGTGATGCTTGCGCCGACCGTGCCTGCGCCCACCTCCACATCTGCGTTTCCTCCCTCTTCTTGACGATTCCTTTGCCGAACCTGAAACAGAAAAAAGGGACAAGGCAGACGTGTGACCAACATCACATCGATCCCCCTTGGCATCAACAGCATGCGCCACATCCCTGCTCGGACATTCCTGCTGCGGGCCAGAACCGGACGGTACATTCAATAAAGGACACAGTTGTGCAGGACTGGCTGAGACCGGACGACTTCTTCTCCAGCTCTTGTCCTCTGATAGGGGGTTGGGTCATGTAATGCCCTCGCTGCAGCGCCCCTGCGACGTCTCCTCTGCCCGGGCCTCTGTCCCCCCCAGCATCTCCCGACACAATAGCCGCTGACCCTGCATCCTCACCTGATCCCAGCTGAAGCAGAGGTTCATCGGCGCAGGTTCCCGGATCAGCGGTGCAGGTATGGTTGTTGATAACAGTCAGGGTGTAGCCACCAGAGAGCCAGGCCACACACCAAAAGGCCAAGAAGATGGAGAAGAATCCCAATCCGTTGATCTCCATAATAGTGAGAAGTCGCCAATAAATTAGCAAAACGCACTCTGTGTCAATTCACGGAAAGAAGGGCCGGGCTGCACTTCCCTGCAGTCCCTGGTGCTCTCCCTATGCGGTTCAGCGCCATCTAAACAAGATCCTCCTAGAACCGCCCGCTGTGATATCTACAACAGAATAAAATAATCAAAACAGGATGAAAATAAAAATTCACAGAAACAATCAACAAAATGACATTTATCTCCTTAACAAGATGCCACATACATGTACTCGGCAGTCGTTAAGGGGAAGTATGGAGCGGGATCACGGGCTGGGGTCACTCCATACTTAATTAAATACTGAAGAACAACAATGAGCCATAATGCCAATTCATATAAAAAGTAAATATTTTATTAACATGTATCACAAATACAATTTAAAACATTACATAAGAACAGGACCCTAGTGTAAAATAATGGAGCAAATAGTTAACCCTTATCAGGTAATGAACACAGGTGCAGGGGCTATATAGAAATGATTTACATATCCAGGGTGTGAGCCCCAGGAAGGGAAAGAGTAATCCTATTATACGTCCAATACCTATTCGTTAAATTACATAAGTGAAAAGTAAAGGCGATAGGAAAAATAGGATAACATAGTACTATTTAAAGGAATCATTCATATTTAGCAGCCTTACCTATGACAGCAATGTAAGAAGATCGTTGATATTTGCTCCTTCACATGAAACCCCAACGCGCGTTTCGCTACGGTTGCTTCCTCAGGGGGGATGTGTGTGTGTGTATGTCCTCCTACAAAACAGCCCTTAAATAGTTTGGAGAAAGTCCCTCAGCTGTCAATTGCGGCGCATCTCAAATGCCGCGGCCGGAAGCGAGGCCAGCCTCACTTCCGGTTCTAGGCACAGCAGCGCGTCCCCGGATACCCGACGCGTACGAGAGTTCCGGGCATGCGCAATGGGCCTATGGAAGCGGAGAGGGCAGAACGTCGCCGCCAGCAGCCGCACAGACATGCGTACTTGACAGCAAGAGGGACTCCAGTCTCGTAAGTGGAAAAGTTACTTCCAATATACAAACGCCTACTCCCATTTATGTGTAAATAGACATTCATAACCGGTCAGGGGAATTTATATTTCAATATGGGTAGAAAAGGATTGATTATATACACTACTTTAGAACCCTTATTAGCATAAACGAGTATATGTGGATCAGTAAAGAATATATTGTATTACAGAATGTGAGTAGTGTCAATACAGTGAAATGAACAAAAATGCGAATAAATGGCCAATAATTTACATCAAAGAAAAAAGTGAAAGTGACTGTGCGACGCGTCACAAGAAAAAGAATAAGTGAATACAAGGACAAGAATATGTCAAAAAATAAAAATACAAACAATCGTAAGTGAAAATAAAAATAAGTGAAAATAAAGAATGTAAGAAATTTATTATAACATATATTATATCCATACATGCTAAAACAAAAGCAATAAACAATATATAATATATAAAATACCTGACATATTGTCACAATATAACACCAAACATCAGACGTTCCCCCTGAACCCCAAGCCCGAAGGCAGTCATACTCACCATGTCCTGATGCCGATACCGGGACCACAGCCGTCGAGGGTGTTGGTAGAGATACAGGTGCTGCGGGTGCTTCTGGTACCACCGCAACGATCGGTCTTGCTGAGTGACGGCGAACAGAGGCGCGGTTCTATGGCGACGTCGGTCATGGCTGTCCCGCGGACTGCCGTGGTGTGACGACCCAGTGCGTGAGCTCTCTGACCTTGAACCGTAGCTTGACCTTGATGGCGACCTCCTATGCCGTTTACGATGTCTATTTGACCGTCGAGATGAGCGGCGCCTGGATGAACGGCGAGAACGAGAACAGCGGGTCCGGTTGGTATCCCTTGAACCGGAGGGGGATAGATGTGCTGGCGGCCTGGAGCGGCGGGAGGATCGCAGGGAGTGTGCCAGGTAGGGAAGACGCCGGTGCCACAGTCTCTTGAATAAGAGACTGCAGCCATACAGATCCCTCGTCCTGCATCCGGATACGGATAATTTCTTCAAGCTCCTGCTGGTCCATGACAATCAGTTAAGTGTACTCACAATTTTGTAATAACAAATCCCTGCGCAGTAACGGCCAGAAGAGGAAGTTGTCTTCCCTCCTTGCCCTTATAAACCCAGAACGGGGAGGGTGGGTAAGACCGCCCTATATCCCCACAAAAAATGCCCTATAGGCGGGTACCCCATACCCTATAGGCCCCACTAATGTAAACACTACATGGAACAATCCCCCTAGCATAACGTGGCTTAGTTAACCCCTTCATTGCCACCCAGTCATGGGCACAACGGCCAATGAGCCTGAGTGCCTTCAATTACGAGGTCTGGTATACGAGGTGATAATGAGGTAATGTCTACTTACCTGCATATTCTGATAGTAGCTCAATACATTCACCAGATTGAGGACCAACATCGACCACTCTATGATCTTTGCTGTCATTTCACTGATCTGTGAAAAAATATCAAAATATCAAAATTAATACATTAAAAATTGCACAAAGCAAGAACTTTCTGCCCGGGCCGAGGTTTTGCTGCATTCATGTTTATTGCATGGAGCCATGTGACTGACGGCGGCGATGCCAAAACGGACCTGACCCATTGTCATGTGACACCACATCCATTACATTGCGGACGTCACGATCAAAATGGTGCAGAGAACGAGCACAAAGATTATAGGTCCAATTGTATTCCTATAGAACGGCTTCTAGGGGTATAAATAAAATCTATCCAATGATCAGGAATATTTGATAATCTCATTAATGCCGGATTAAAGGAATTTTACATCCACTGATTTGTACCAGCGGCTCAGCATGTCAATAACTTTATATTATGTATGAGATATACTGTACATATCTTTACACATTGATCTCCAGCACACAGGTGGGTGTATACTGATACCCTACCTCCAATGACTGTATTGGAATTCCATATTGCCGCTCTCCGTTCCACCCAGAAGACGTAAGAATGCCCAAGGATCCATATAACGGGGCGTGAACCTAGAAAGAAACAAATAAACTTAATGCAAAATCAAATCCGGACGGATATAACGAGCGAAACAATTTGAACGCCACCGCCCGATACGCCGAACATCCTCATCAGATAGGCCGAAACCGCTGGCCGATGTAGCGGCTCCAATGCGGAATGAATGTGTTCTGAAATCCTTTGGGGGAAAGCCAGCACGGGTTAAGGCTGACCGAAATATTGCCGTGAACTGGAACCTACCTAGTGAGCGGTTTTTCCATCGGCATGGGAGAAAAATTGGGTACCTGACACACGAACATCTGTATAAAGCGTGACGGCCCAGACAGGGCAGGCTGGCCCAGGAACCGGCCTTAAAGATACCCAACAACATCTGCCGAATATGTCTGTCTTGGATTTCCGTATGGGGAATCGAATCCCAGAGCTGGATAACGCCACATCATTTGCTAACAAACCGCCCGGGCGGGCCGCCGACATGGCAATCAATTTCCGAAATCCGTAACGCTGCAAAAAAGGCCAAAGCAAAGGCCGCTGTAAACAAGGATATTTCAAAATGGGAAGAACAAATGTCTTTAAGGACCTGTAACAACTTTATGAGGATGGGGACGGAAACAGGGCGTCTAGGGCAGAGCGAACGGTAAACCTGCCAATTAAAACGTGAAAGGGCGTCAGCTACATTATTTTGAACACCGGGAATATTACGGGCCCTAATTTGAATGTTGTGCTGCAAGCATCTTAAAACCAAACGTCTAATTAGAACCACAACCGGCGCAGAAGAGGAAGTTAAATGGATAACGGCATGAACCACGCTGGCATTATCAGAACAGAACACCATAGACGAATTTGCTAACTTCTCACCCCACAACTCTATCAATATATTCGTTCCTTGCAATTTTTTCCCTGGTATCGTCAGACAAATGCGGACCGAGGGGGGGGGGGGGGATACCGCAAAAATAAGTATCCCTGAAGGCGGGCAACGACGGGGATAACATTGACGTGGATGCCTCCACTAGCGTTTTACCTGCCTCCACCTGCGAGGCCGGCACGGATGGAGTCACTGGGGCTCCCGCCAACAGGGATCGCAACACATTAAAAGCATCAACATCAGACGTTCCCCCTGAACTCCAAGCCCGAAGGCAGTCATACTCACCGTATCCTGATGCCGATACCGGGACCACAGCCGTCGAGGGTGTCTGTAGAGGTACAGGTGCTGCGGGTGCTACTGGTACCACCGCAACGATTGGTCTTGCTGAGCGACGGCGAGCAGAGGCGTGGTTGCTATGGCGACGTCGGTCATGGCTGTCCCGCGGACTGCCGAGGTGTGACGACCCAGTGCGTGAGCTCTCTGACCTTGAACTGTAGCTTGACCTTGATGGCGACCTCCTATGCCGTTTATGATGTCTAGTTGACCGTCGAGATGAGCGGCGCCTGGATGAACGGCGTGAACGGGAACGGCGGGTCCGGTTGGTATCCCTTGAGCTAACCGAAGAGGCCCTCTCAGTATTCTCAGCCAGGAGGTAAGCCAGAACCCAAACCTGTGGGTATGACGAACACAGGCCGTGTAGGGGGAGGTGGTGGTGGTTGCTGCACCCTAGGTAGCTCCTGTTCGCCGGGGAAGAAGTCCTCTTCACTGTCCCCCACAGAGCCATCATCCCCATCGTTCAACGGAGGGGGGGGGGGAGTCTCATGCCATCCCCCCTGCTACAGTACCTGGGAGGGAGTGCTGAGCGGCTATCCCCCCAGATGCAGTACCTGCTGTTCTCCTTAACGCTGGTGAGCCCCCCTCGGCAGATCTACTGTATGCGTTGGTGGAGTGCGGGTGGTCGAGCTCCTTGCGGCCCCGGGGCGAGGCCTAGCACGGCCCAAGCTGGTGGGAGATGTCATACCCGACGATGGAGGAATGATATCCTCGTCGGGCCCCTTAGCCACCTCTTATTGTTCTTGCGGCGAGAGTGCGGTGTGCGCATGTGTGGCCTGTCTAGCCGACATTAAGCGAACTCTACTGTCCCCGGAGGGGGATAGACGTGCTGGCGGCCTGGAGCGGCGGGAGGATCGTCGCGCAGGGAGTGTGCCAGGTAGGGAAGACGCCGGTGCCACAGTCTCTTGAATAAGAGACTGCAGCCATACAGAACCCTCGTCCTGCATCCGGATACGGATAATTTCTTCAAGCTCCTCCTGGTCCATGACAATCAGTTAAGTGTACTCACAATATTGTAATAACAAATCCCTGCGCAGTAACGGGCAGAAGAGGAAGATGTCTTCCCTCCTTGCCCTTATAAACCCAGAACGGGTAGGGCGGGTAAGACCGCCCTATTTCCCCCCAAAAAATGCCCTATAGGCAGATACCCCATACCCTGTAGGCCCCACTAATGTAAATACTACATGGAACAATCCCCCTAGCATAACGTGGCTTAGTTAACCCCTTCATTGCCACCCAGTCATGGGCACAACGGCCAATAAGCCTGAGTGCCTTCAATTACGAGGTCTGGTATACAAGGTGATAATGAGGTGACCTCTACTGACCTGCATATTCTGATAGTAGCTCAATACATTCACCAGATTGAGGACCAACATCGACCACTCTATGATCTTTGCTGTCATTTCACTGATCTGTGAAAAAATATCAAAATATCAAAATTAATACATTAAAAATTGCACAAAGCAAGAACTTTCCGCCCGGGCCGAGGTTTTTCTGCATGCATGTTTATTGCATGGAGTCATGTGACTGACGGCGATGCCAAAACGGACCTGATCCATTGTCATGTGACACCACATCCATTACATTGCGGACGTCACGATCAAAATGGTGCAGAGAACGAGCACAAAGACTATAGGTCCAATTGTATTCCTATAGAACGGCTTCTAGGGGTACAAAAAAAATCTATCCAATGATCAGGAATATTTGATAATCTCATTAATGCCGGATTAAAGGAATTTTACATCCACTGGTTTGTACCAGCGGCTTAGCATGTCAATAACTTGATATTATGTATGAGATATACTGTACATACCTTTACACATTGATCTCCAGCGCACAGGTGGGTGTATACGGATTACGGATACTCTACTTCCAATGACTGGTAATTTATTATATAGGAAAATAACGTTTCTTATGTTTAGTAAGTGTCTTATAGGATTTACTACACTTTTATGTGAGATAAATGTTAATATAATAAATACATAGCAAGGACAGTACCGCTGCTTTATATTTAGAATCTTCCTGCAAGAAGCTGAACAATGTTACCAGATGACGCTGTGTTGCACCAGCATGTCGCCATCTGACCGCCAAGATCAGAAAATGAAGGGAAATTATCACCTCAGGATCTGATGTTTTCTACATGTGAACCTAAAGACAAGGACAATTGGATTCCATTCAAATATTATTTAAGAAAGGATACAGAAAACTACTACGGTCACGGTCATTATACAGGACGCCAGTCTGAAATGGCTGATGACAATTCAGCTTTCGGGCACTTTGTAGAGGAGTATGGACTGCCAAATTTAGCCTAAAACATAGGACAACAAAACATCAAACAAACGCACCAACATGATGCACAATGTTGAAACATTGGCCCAAATAAGGCCTAAATTACGCAGCAAAACTGTGCGGCGTCACCAGCACTACAACTCCTGATAATGGTGGGGTGGGGAGTTGTAGCTGTCCATTTCAGCACCACTATGCTGCGCATGGCCCTGTAGAGGATGTTCCTCAACAGCATAGTGGTGCTGATGCTGCGTGTGGTAGCCTACAGGTGGACCGTGTGGCAAGTTTACCACGGGTCGGCTGTAGGCTGGAACAGGCCAGTTCCACATCGGCACTGGACCAGGTGACATGCGGCCCGGCAATGGGCGTTGGAAGTTTTGCCGGGCCAAGAGGGTGGCAGGCTGAGAAGGGACAGGTGCATTGAACAGCACCGCTGTCTCTGCCAATCCACGCCAATGCTCCATTGCCTGGAAGCTCGGGCGTGGGTTGTTAGGAGGTGTGGCCGCGTCGATGAGGCTGAGGATCGAGCCTTGGAGGCGCGCCATATGGTCGTCGGGAGAAGCGGGGCAATGCTGCTGCCAAAGGCGTCACAGCCGTCCTCCTCGGCGCAGCGACGCAGGTACTCAAGTACCCTGGAGTCCACTTGGGCATCTGCGGATCCGATCTGGCTGCGCCTGCCTGCTGCGGTGGTCTCAGCCGAGGCACCTGGGGTTGGCTGGACGCCTGTGGGGCAGGTTCTGGTGCTGTCGCCTCAGGGGTTAAGGGCAGCACGGGATGTTCTTCTGGTGGCGCCTGCGCCTCCTCATGGGCAGCCTCCTCTTCCATGTCCAGAAGATTGTCACTGCATCTGTAATCAAAAATGTACACGTCTTTGTAACATTGCCACAAGGGACAAACCATCAATTTTGGGGGCATGACATGTGAACACAGACATGTCTTCAAGGCACAGTCATTACTTACGGCTGCATTTCCATAATGTCCTTCAGGAACATTAGCTGCTGGGTGTAGATGTATTTCCTCTTTTTGGGGTCCCCGTCACCACTGCGGCCTCTAGCGCCATTTTCACTGCGGAATTGATCCCGGCAGTTCCTCCACCGGGTTTTTGCATCATCAACTGTAGAAAAGACCAAAACAACAAAATGGTACTGTCACCAGGTGCCATACCCGAAATATGCACTTGTTGTAAACGTTGCCATTCCCTTACACACCAATATACATGATCTACAAGCTGACTGATGCTGTGACACACCCGGAACGTAGGCCATTGGGAACATGTTAACACAAGGATACACTACAGCATGTGGGTTTTACAGGGCATAGATAAAACAATGTACTTACCAATGCTCTTGCGGTCTCGTGTGCTGCCTTTAGCCCACTCGTGACTGAAGAGGGTCTGCGCGACCTCATCCCACGCGACCTCCTTGCCCGTGCGGTCGTGGTAGGCCTCCGCACGCGTGCCCCACAACATTGGCCTCTCCTGGACCAGGCAGAAAATGAAAATGAAGCATGTGCCCAACAAGTGAAAATCCACTTCCTGGTTGGTGCTTGTTTGGACCAGTTTTCTCTACTCATTTATCTAGACTTAACAAGTGTTGCGTGAAAAACGCTGTGTGTACGGAGGTGCTTCCGTGTGGCATGCGTTGTTTTCACGCACCCATTGACTTCAATGGATGCGTGATGCGTGAAAAACGCCCAAAGAACGGACATATCGTGACTTTTTCGCAACGGACCAACGCTGCGTAAAAATCACGCACATGTCTGCACGGCCCCATAGACTAATATAGGTCCATGCAACGCGCGTGAAAATCACGCGAGTTGCACGGACGTATTTCCCGTTCGTCTGAATAAAGCCTAAGAGTCACGATATACTGCAACACTTTGCTATTGCAGTAGATCGTGTGAGCGATCCAATGATCACTGGTTCAAGTCCACTAGGGGGACAACTAAACAGAATTTAAAAAAAGATAAATTCCCTCTTCCCATTTTTTCCCTAAAGCAATGTTAAACAAAATATAAATTAGCATAACTGATATCGCCGCGTTTGCAAAAGTCCGAACTATTACAATCTGATGTTATCTAACCCACTCGCTGAACACAGTAAAAAAAAGCAAAAAATGTTTAAAACACCCAAATTGATGTTTTTTGGTCAAAAAGTCGCATGTACCCCAAAATGGTAACAATAAAAGCTCGCCTCGCAAAAAATAAGCCCTCACATCGCTCTATCTACGGAAACATAAAAAAAGTTATGGCTCTCAGATTTTGGCGACGCAAAACTAATTTTTTGAATAAATAGTTTTACAAAGTGGTAAAACATGGAAAAACTATAAATTCGGTATCGCTGTAATCATATTCATCCGTAGAATAAAGTGACCATGTAGTTATTACCGCACGATAGACGCTGTAAAAACGAAAGCAAAGCGGGGAGTGATAAACGAAAATGAAAAAAACGTGTCATTAAGGAGTCAAATCAAGAGAGGGAGTGGGGGAAAGACGGCAAGCTGCAGGGTCCAAAGAGGAAGAGGACGAAGGGCATTACTATCTCATAGGGAGCTCTATAGCCCCCTACCATGTGATCACTGGCCAATCCCTGTAGATCAGGATGAAGTGATGCCACCCCCCATTTATTTATTCTTAAAGTGACCCCGCCAGTCAAAGCTCCCAACCGTATGCCCCTGGGGAGCTGAAAAGCTCTATACAGTGATCTGCATGTACTATAATTATTAACCAGCATTGTGAGAAACTAGACATGGACCGCACAATCCACAGTATATACGTTGATCTGAGCCGCTAGGCATAATTTAGAAACATGAACATGAGGTTCTTTGTAAACATTTTGATCAAACTGTATAAGCCCACTTACCACGTCATGCCGACCTCTTTAAAGTGGGTCCCTACTCTATTGCCTGCAGCACCGCATGGCGGCCCCCGCCACCGCAGCACCGCTCCCGCAGAGGGAACAACCCAGTGGTCCAAAAGAACCTCATGTTCATGTTTCTAAATTATGCCTAGTGGCTCAGATCAACGTATATACTGTGGATTGTCCATGTCTAGTTTCTCACAATGCTGATATAATTATTAATCCCTTGATGTTGCAACCAATTTTGTCCTTTCAGCTGCAAATAATTTTTTTCGCTTTTGTCTCCCTTCATTGTGACCATGAGCATTTAAAGAAGCACTCCACTTTATTTTTATTTTTTGCACCCTCCATTTGTGCATTGGTGTGTCAGTGGGGAGCTGGGTGTAGAAATACTTACCGATCCCTGGATCCTGTCGTTTTTCGGTTCCAGGGCCGCGCACGTGATCTTCATTCTGACCTGGTCTGGAATCACTGCTGTTCAGAAAACCGGAAGTCAATGCATTCCTATGGAGCCTCGTTCTGGCCTCGTCCTGGCCTTGCTGGCTTCCATAAGAATGCATTGAGAGCCTGAGTTGCGGTTTATTCAAAAGCACCGTGACTCCAGACAAGTCAGAGGGAAGATCAGGTGAGCGGCGTTGGAAAAGAAAAATACAAGATGCGGGGATCAGTCAGTATTTTGCACACAGCACCCCACTGAAACACCAATGTACAAATGGAGGGTGCAATAAAAAAAAATAACGTGGAGTGCTCCAATAATCTATCTTTATTTTTATTGTTTTTTGTGTTTTTTATGCCCTTTATCATTCACCATAAATAAGATGTTATTGTTCGAGTCTGTAAACTGTTATTGGGGTTAGTAGCTGTCACTATTATTGGGGGTAGTAGCTGTCACTGTTATTGGGGTCAGTAGTTGTCACTGTTATTGGGGTCAGTAGCTGTCACTATTATTGGGGTCAGTAGCTGTCACTATTATTGGGGTCAGTAGCTGTCACTATTATTGGGGTCAGTAGCTGTCACTGTTATTGGGGTCAGTAGCTGTCACTATTATTGGGGTCAGTAGCTGTCACTATTATTGGGGTCAGTAGCTGTCACTATTATTGGGGTCAGTAGCTGTCACTATTATTGAGGTTAGTAGCTGTCACTATTATTGGGGTCAGTAGCTGTCACTATTATTGAGGTCAGTAGCTGTCACTATTATTGGGGTTAGTAGCTGTCACTATTATTGGGGGTAGTAGCTGTCACTGTTATTGGGGTCAGTAGTTGTCACTGTTATTGGGGTCAGTAGCTGTCACTATTATTGGGGTCAGTAGCTGTCACTATTATTGAGGTTAGTAGCTGTCACTATTATTGGGGTCAGTAGCTGTCACTATTATTGGGGTCAGTAGCTGTCACTATTATTGGGGTCAGTAGCTGTCATTATTATTGGAGTCAGTAGCTGTCACTATTATTGGGGTCAGTAGCTGTCACTATTATTGGGGTCAGTAGCTGTCACTATTATTGGGGTCAGTAGCTGTCACTATTATTGGGGTCAGTAGCTGTTACTATTATTGGGGTCAGTAGCTGTCACTATTATTGGGGTCAGTAGCTGTCACTATTATTGGGGTCAGTAGATGTCACTATTATTGGGGTCAGTAGCTGTCACTATTATTGGGGTCAGTAGCTGTCACTGTTATTGGGGTCAGTAGCTGTCACTGTTATTGGGCTCAGTAGCTGTCACTGTTATTGGGGTCAGTAGCTGTCACTATTATTGGGGTCAGTAGCTGTCACTATTATTAAGGTCAGTAGCTGTCACTATTATTGTGGTCAGTAGCTGTCACTATTATTGGGGTCAGTAGCTGTCACTGTTATCGGGGTCAGTAGCTGTCACTATTATCGGGGTCGGTAGCTGTCACTATTATCGGGGTCAGTAGCTGTCACTATTATTGGGGTCAGTAGCTGTCTATTATTGGGGTCAGTAGCTGTCACTATTATTGGGGTCAGTAGCTGTCACTATTATTGGGGTCAGTAGCTGTCACTATTATTGGGGTCAGTAGCTGTCACTATTATTGGGGTCAGTAGCTGTCTATTATTGGGGTCAGTAGCTGTCACTATTATTGGGGGCAGTAGATGTCACTATTTTTGGAGTCAGTAGCTGTCACTATTATTGGGGTCAGTAGCTGTCACTATTATTGGGGTCAGTAGCTGTCACTATTATTGGGGTCAGTAGCTGTCACTATTATTGGGGTCAGTAGCTGTCACTGTTATTGGGGTCAGTAGCTGTCACTATTATTGGAGTCAATAGCTGTCACTGTTATTGGGGTCAGTAGCTGTCACTCTTATTGGGGTCAGTAGCTGTCACTATTATTGGGGTCAGTAGTTGTCACTATTATTGGGGTCAGTAGCTGTCACTATTATTGGGGTCAGTAGCTGTCACTGTTATTGGGGTCAGTAGCTGTCACTATTATTGGGGTCAGTAGCTGTCACTATTATTGGGGTCAGTAGCTGTCACTATTATTGGGGTCAGTAGCTGTCACTATTATTGGGGTCAGTAACTGTCACTATTATTGGGGTCAGTAGCTGTCACTATTATTGGGGTCAGTAGCTGTCACTATTATTGGGGTCAGTAACTGTCACTGTTATTGGGGTCAGTAGCTGTCACTATTATTGGGGTCAGTAGCTGTCACTGTTATTGGGGTCAGTAGCTGTCACTATTATTGGGGTCAGTAGCTGTCACTGTTATTGGGGTCAGTAGCTGTCACTGTTATTGGGGTCAGTAGATGTCACTATTATTGGGGTCAGTAGCTGTCACTATTATTGGGGTCAGTACATTTCACTATTATTGGGGTCAGTAGCTGTCACTATAATGGTGGCAGTAGCTGTTGCCTCTAGAGGATCTGGCTGTTACTGCATGGTGGGCTGTGGTTGTCACTTATCAGACCCTCCAATCTACCTACTAACTCTCAGCTTTTGAATTGGTTGCTATGTTTACTTCTGGGAAGATTTGGAGTAGAAAATTGAGCAGGTATAAAGCATGGAAACATTGCCCATAGCAACCAATCAGATCACTTCTTTCATTTTCAAACCTGTCTTAGAAAAATAAAACCAGGAATCTGATTGGTTGCTATGGACAACTCCTCCATGTATTTTCTATACTAATATATTTCTCTATAAAGCAGGGGCCCTGTAGGTAAGGGGGAGGGGGCACTGTCACATTAACCCCTTCCCGCAAAATGACGTGTCTGGTACTTCGGTATTGCAAGTAACTTACTGCAGTCCTATGTACCAGGCATGTCATGACTTTAAACTGTCACTTATGTAAAGCAACACAGTGACAGAACCGGCAACTCAGATCTAAAGCAGAGTTGCCGGGCAGAAGATGCCGGCATGGGACCAATCAGAATGGTCCAGTGCCCTAAGCGCTGTGATTGGCCAGTCTGCACTGACTGGCCAATCACAACGCAGACGTATTGTTTTACCGGCATCTCCTGCTCTGTGAGGGCTCAACTGTGTCCTGGAGCCTGACAGAGCCAGATGCTGTGTAGATAGGGATGAAAATTGGACATAAAGCCGGCAATCAGTCCCCTCACCAGCTGATAAAACACTACAACCACCATCATCTGGTGATCAGCGTCACCAGACCTGTCCTCAGTCCTGTCCTCAGTCCTGTCCTCAGTCCTGTCACTGCCTCTCATCCCCTGTACCCAGCTGTATACCCCTAGATTGCCCACTGCCCGAGGTCCCGGTTAGGTAGCAATGACACCTCTCATTTAGAATTTGGTAGGTAGGTAGGGTATCCCCACTTTCAAATACAGCAGGGTCACTGGTGGATGCTCCGCTCCTATTGTTCAGTTGAAATATAAAAAAAACAAAACAAAGATCATCAGAGCTGTCATCTGACCTGTCATCGCCTGTCATCAGAGCTGTCATCGCCTGTCATCAGGCCTGTCATCGCCTGTCATCTCCAGTTAGAGATATAAAATATGGCCCAAAGGCTTTACACCGCTGATGTGACAAACCAAATGTTATTCTCAGATACAGACTCAGCAGGTGAAGGTGAAGCAGTTTGTGATTTCATCTGAATCTGAATCTAGAGAAACTGACTGGGAACCCCCCGTCAGCGCGGAAGAGTCGCAGGTCCTGCTATGCCCGGATTATCACGGGTAGCTGCAGATAATTATAGCCCCCAAGTGCCTGATTTTACAGCCTCCTCAGGGATCAATTTGATGCCACAGGGTTCGAGGCCATTGATTTTTTTTTCTGACTCCCTATTAAATTTGATGGTTGAGCAGACGAACATCTATGCTGCTCCGTTTATCTCCCAAAACCGTGACCCCCTACTATGCCAGAGGCCAAAATTGTACTCCAACAAATGCAGCAGAGCTGTATACATTCTGGGGCATGTTTAAGTTTTGGCATTATAAAAAGCCCCCTATTAGAGATGACTGGTCCTCTGATATATTATATAGCCCCCCCTCTCCACCGCACAATAATGAGCAGGACACGCTTTGAGGCGATAATTAAATTCCTGCATTTTAGTGATAACAGTCGCTGCCCCCCCCCCCCCAGATGCCCTGAATTTTGACCGTTGTTTTTAAATAAGGCCAATAATTGACCATTATTGTCAAACATTTTCCCAAAATGATATCCCTATACAGAATATTGCGGTGGATGAATCCCTTGTTTGTTTTGAGGGAAGGCTCAGGTTTAGGCAGCACCTTCCAAAAAAAAGGGCCCTTTACGTTATTAAATTATATAAAATCTGTGGGAGTGCCCCCGGGTATACCCATCGCTTCAGGGTGTATGAGGGAAAGTACTCTAAAATTGATCCCCTGTATGCCCCCCCCCCCTTTCCTAGGAGTCAGAGGGAAGATTTGTGTGGGACCTTGTGCATCTGCTGCTTGGCAAAGTGCGCCATTTATATATAGATAATTTCTACAATAGTGTCCCGATGGGTTAAAGTCCCTGCGTCCCGATCCACATTGACCTGCGGCACAATCCGGGAAAACCATAAAGGTCTCCCCAAAACTCTGCTAAGACAGTCGTTAAGGGTGGGAGAGAGCAGGGCCGTCTGCAGAGAAGATCTGCTGCTCCTCAGATACAGAGACAGAGGAGACGTCCTGATCCTGACCACCATTACTAATGGCGGCCGGAGCCTTGTCCCTGTATGCGGATCCACCACCCAATCCCGCAAACCCTTGTGTGTACAATAAATTTATGGGTGGCGTTGATGTTTCAGATCAAGTCATCAAACCACACAGCGCCATGCGCAAAACAAGGGTATAGTATAAGAAGCCGTACCCAGCCAACATTTCATCACAGAAGCCCCCCCCACTGAAAAAAAACAGAGGCCCCAGAAAAGATGTCACGTGTGCTCAAAACAGGAGGGACACGCGATATATGTGCAAAACGTTCCCCACAAACCTCAGATTGCGTCTCCAGTGTTTTCAAATTTACGACACTTTTTTAGACTTTTAATTTAATTTTATTTTAATTCTTCATCCACCTTCAGTCTTCCATATTGGCCATAACATTTTTTTTTCACTGACAAGTCCTTTACCTCATTGTAATATTAGTAAAAACCCCAAATAAACTATATTAAATATTCTCCCTATACCCAATACACTATGCCCTATAGGCAGCTGGAATAGTAATGGAGGGAGTGACCCCCTCACCCGGATTATAAAGCTAAGTGAGAGGATAAAATGCAGAGTAGATGTGTTACCTCAGCAAAAAAATAACAATTCATGTTTTTAATAAATGTATTTTCTGGGCTGCATTTTATGGAATGGTGGCAGGTTGGCAGTGGGACCTGCCATTCCACCTCCCTCCAGTGTGGGATTTTCTGGCTGCCAACTTCACAACTAATAATTCTTACTATACCCCTAGATGAATACCATGAGAGGTGTTCGTCACAAAGTCACAATTCTCACTATACCCCCAGGTAAATTTCTTGAGGGGTGTAGCGTCAAAAATTGGGTTACTTCTGTGGGGTTTAGAATATTTTGACACCTCAGATCATCTGTAATCATGGCACAATGTGATAAATACCACCATAGTGGGCATGAAATATTGCATAGTGCCCCTTATTTCCTGAGCCCAACCGTGTGCCTAAACACCAGTTTACATCCACATATGGGGTGTTGCCGTACTCGGTAGAAATTGTGTACAAACTTTTGCCGTGCTATTTCTCCTATTACACCTTAGAAAAAAAATGGAGAAGATTAGATTTTTCATTTTTCATGGACCATTTCTAACAAACACCTGTGGGGACAAGTTTACTAGGCCACTAGATTAATTCCTTTCCTTTATGGGTATAGATTCTAAAATGGCATCATTTTTGGGGGTTTCCACTGTATTGATACCTCAGGGGCTCTGAAAATGCAATATGGCAGCCTAAAAGCATTCCAACAAAATCTGTGCTCCAAAATCCAAATGGCGCTCCTTCCCTTCTGAGCTCTGCCGTGGGTCCAAATAGCAGTTTATTACCACATATGGGGTATTGCAGTAATCGGGAGAAATTGCTTTACAAATATTGGGGTTCTTTTTCTCCGTTATTCCTTCCAAAAATTTGAAAATTCAAAGATTTTTTTAGAAAAAAAGTAGATTTTCATTTTTACAGACTAATTCAAGTAAATTTTGCAAAAAAACTGTGGGGTCAAAATGCTACTTAAACCTCTAGAAAAATTCCTTGAGGGGTGTAGTTTCCAGATTGGGGTAAATTTTGGGGGGTTTCCACTATTTTGGCACCTAAAAAATGTTTTGGAGCCTGAAAAATATTGTAAATAACAAGGAGGCCCCAAAATCCGCTAGGTGCTCCTTTGCTCCTGAGGCCTCCAAATGCTTTACAAATTAATTTTGACAAAAAAAACATAAAATTTACATTTCACCTGTAACTCCTTTGAAACGCCTAAAGGATTAAAACACTTTGTGAATGCTGTTTTGAATACTTTGAGGGGTGCAGTTTTCAAAATTGGGTGATTTATGGGGGTTTCTAATATATGGGCCCCTCAAGGCCACTTTAGAACTTTACCGGTCCCTGAAACAATAGCCTTTTGACATTTTCTTGAAAATGTGAGAAATTGCTGCTAAAGTTCTAAGCCTTGTAACGTCCTAGAAAAACGATGCCAACATAAAGTAGACATATGGGGGATGTGAACTAGTAACTATTTTGTGTGGTATAATTATCTGTCTTACAAGTAGATACATTTATATTTTATAGAAAACTCATAATTTTTGTACATTTTCTCACAATTTTGGTGTTTTTCACAAATAAATACTGAATTTATCGACCAAACTTTTCCACTAATATAAAGTACAACATGTCCCAAGAAAACAATCTCAGAATCGCTTCGATAGGTAAAAGCATTCCCAAGTTATTACCCCATAAAGGGACACGTGCCAGATTTGAAAAAATCGACTTCGTTTTCATGGCCAAAATAGGCTGCGTCCTGAAGGGGTTAAAGCCGCTTTCTTCTGTGTATTAGATCGCATGTAAGGGCCGGAGGTGATTCATTTTATGGCTAACAATTACTGATGGATTGGTAGAGCGACATAAGGCGGGTGATCGATGATGAGATATTGCAGAGCAAGGAGCCCATATACTGTTCTTGCATGTGGCCCCCGGCTGTCTACAGCGAGTGCATGGAGTACATTGGGGCCGGTCACATGACTAAGAGTCGTGTCGTCATGAAGGAAGACTGTGCATCTAGACTTCCGGTCCCCCGGCAGAGCCGTAAAAATCTATTAATATCTCATAATCAGCGCAACGAGGGACCGGAATGTATATTAGCGAGTGATCTCACGTACTGCAGGGACTGCACTGCGAATACTTTTTGGTCCCCACGTAACCCCTTTAATCCTGGTGGGGGCCCGTCTGCTGTAATGTTAAATTAGAGAACAGTATCACTACAGCTTATAACCAATATATTAGTGAGTGTGTGCTGATTCCTATTAAAAGAGGGCGTTTCTGGTTGTTTTAGGGTGTTCCCAGGTGGAACGGGGTGGTGCTAAAATATCCTGCAATTTGGGATTCAAATTCTTGTAAGGCCCCATGCACACAACCGTAGAATTTGTCCGTAATTACAGAACTATTCATTTCTATTGGCCACGGACACATTCCCATATATTTACAGGAAGGTGTCCGGGCCGTAGAAAGCCTATCTTTTTTTTGTCCTATCTTTTCCTTTTATGGACCGAGCTCACATACTTTGTATGGTAGAACTGGCCGAAAATGCGGGTGCCTGCCTGCAGCTGACCCTGCCTGCAGCTGACCCTGCCTGCAATTACGGGCACAGCCGTGTGAATGAGGTCTTAATATGTGTCCACATACACCAGTAACTTCTAACATGTTAGGCTCTGTGGTGAACGTCCAGCCTATAGACTGGGAAAATCTCCAGAGATATTAAACACGTACGTGGCGTGGACAGGGCCTTGAAGACAAACTGTGCAGGGCCTGGAATTCTCTCTTTGGTGTTCTTTGAATCCCTGTGTCATGCTCCGCCCCCTCAGGTCCTGTGCTCGGAATAACACAGTGTATCGGTTTTGTCTGGAATGTTCCTTTAACAAATTTCTGCAATTGACACTTTGCCCAATTTTCCCTGCATTTTGTATGTTCAGTAATTGGAGAAAATCCTTAAAAACCCAAAATAAAATAAATATTCTCCCTATACCCAATATACTATGCCCTGTAGGCAGCTGGAATAGTAATGGAGGGAGTGACCCCCTCACTCGGGTTGTAAAGCTGGGTGAGAGGATAAAATGCAGAGTAGATCTGTTACCTCAGCAAAATAAAAATTCATATGTATTTACTGGGCTGCATTTTATGGAATGGTGGGTGGGTTGGCAGTGGGACCTGCCATTCCACCTCCCTCCAGTGCGGGATTTTCAGGCTGCCAACTTCACAACTAATAATTCTTACTATACCCCTAGATGAATACCATGAGAGGTGTCCGTCACATAGTCACTATTCTCACTATACCCCCACTTTGCCCAATTTTCCCTGCATTTTGTATGTTCAGTAATTGAAGAAAATCCTTATAATTGCCTTGGGCATTCTGGTCTCTATACATTATAGTCAATGAGGCCGCGTCACTGCTATGGAGACTGGCAGGTGGGTTGCAGTGGGCTGTGCCTACCACTAGTGCCCGTGTCCAATACTGAAATTTGCTGTTGGGGGAGATGAGCCAGAACCTCCCGGCCTATCCCATGAAAGTCTGACATTGATGACCCAGCATGGGCCCCATATATTCACTGGGCACGTATAGGATCGTGGCAGAAAGCTCCCTGGTCAATTATTATTTATTCTCAATATATTCCCATTATAATTATTTTAAGAGTCAAATATGAAACGACTGTCCCCTAATAAGCATCTTGGAGGGGAGATAAGCGGCCACTAAACACTTCTAGTGAAGGTTAAAATCACACCCATACGCCCCTTATCAGCCCCCGCAGTCGCAATACACAGTACATAGTTAAAAACGGACGTCACAATTGCCTGGTTGGATAAAAACGTCTAATAGTCTGGTATCCGAACAGAACCGCAAATGTGAACAGAACCGCAAATGTGAACAGAACCGCAAATGTGAACAGAGCCGCAAATGTGAACAGAACCACAAATGTGACCAGAGCCGCAAATGTGACCAGAGCCGCAAATGTGACCAGAGCCGCAAATGTGACCAGAGCCGCAAATGTGACCAGAGCCGCAAATGTGACCAGAGCCGCAAATGTGAACAGAACCGCAAATGTGAACAGAACCGCAAATGTGAACAGAACCGCAAATGTGACCAGAGCCGCAAATGTGAACAGAACCGCAAATGTGACCAGAGCCGCAAATGTGACCAGAGCCGCAAATGTGAACAGAACCGCAAATGTGACCAGAGCCGCAAATGTGACCAGAGCCGCAAATGTGAACAGAGCCGCAAATGTGAACAGAACCGCAAATGTGACCAGAGCCGCAAATGTGACCAGAGCCGCAAATGTGACCAGAGCCGCAAATGTGACCAGAACCGCAAATGTGACCAGAACCGCAAATGTGAACAGAGCCGCAAATGTGAACAGAACCGCAAATGTGACCAGAACCGCAAATGTGACCAGAGCCGCAAATGTGACCAGAGCCACAAATGTGACCAGAGCCGCAAATGTGACCAGGGCCGCAAATGTGACCAGAACTGCAAATGTGACCAGAGCTGCAAATGTGACCAGAGCCGCAAATGTGACCAGAGCCGCAAATGTGACCAGAGCCGCAAATGTGAACAGAGCCGCAAATGTTATCAGAGCCGCAAATGTTATCAGAACCGCAAATGTGAACAGAACCGCAAATGTGAACAGAGCCTTAGTCACAGAGATATTAGGCACTCCGCTCATAATAATCATATAATAACGTAATCCCACAGAATATTAGGACTGGTGCAGGTCTTCAGAATTGCAGAATTTGTGCCCCCCACATCAGAATTCATGGGGGACATCTGGTGGCCTCCATTATAACCCTGGTCCATGTGATCTCGCAGTATTTATAGCCTCTGTAATAATAAGTACGGACTGTTGAACCTGCGCCTCGTATTTTAACACACTTCCAGGGTAAGGGCTGATTCAGATGAACGTGACGCTTTTTTGCGCATGTCAGCAGCGTGTGGCATGCGTATTTTGGGCGTTTGTGTGTTGAATACGCACGGAGTTGTGAGCTTTTCGCCAGCCTACAAAAAGGCCAACAATGCAACACCCCTGCTTGATGTGCGCACCTGTGATGCAGCATTTTTTACCTTTTTGTGCAACAGAGTGTTTAATACAACCCCTAATTTGTGGTTATTTTGCATGCTTAACTGCATTGATGCCACCTAGCTCGCTGGCCCGTGTTCTGCTAGCATGGATGGTTTCCCGGAGATTTGGGGTACACCGTACCATGCTACTGCCACACCGTCGGAGAAGAGGTAGGATTTGGGTTCATCCCATAATGGCCCAACGCACCTCCAAAGGCCATTTTCATACCCTGTATGCTGACCTCCGTTGTCACCCGGATAAATTTCGCTCCTTTTGCCGCCTGTCTGTGCCTGCCTTTGATATGCTGCTTGAGCTGGTTCGGCCAGGAATAACCTACCAGGATACCAACATGCGGCGCTGTATTTCCTCAGAGGAGCGTCTCCTTGTCACCTTGCGGTATGTGATGTTTGTTAAGTGAGCTTACACAGTGGTTTGTGTGCTACATGTCCTACCTAACATGTTGGCTTTGTTTGTGTTTCTGATTTCATGCAGATTTTTGGCTACAGGCAATAGCTACCATTCACTTCATTTCGAATTCCTTCTTGGGGTGTCCACAATTTGCGGCATTGTCACATCAACCTGTGTGGTCCTGTGGCACCGTGATGCCTCAGCCAACGGCCCAAAACTGGCTTCGAATAGCCGACCAGTTTGTTACCGACACCCAATTTCCACACTGCATTGGTGCACTCGATGGGAAGCACATTCGTGTCAAGAAGCCCCCCCACTCTGGCTCGAGATACTTCAACTACAAGCAGTTTTTTCAATAGTCTTGCTGGCCTTGGCGGACTGTAATTTCTGCTTTACCATCGTAGACATCGGGTCCTATGGAAGCTCTGCGGATGCCCGCATATTCTAGTCGTCCAGAATGGGCCAGCGCCTAATGTCAAGTCAACTTGATGTTCCAGAACCTAACATCCTCCCTGGCACCAGCGGCCCACCACTTCCATATGTTATGGTTGCAGATGAGGGTTTTGCCCTCACCAGACAAGTAATGCGTCCATTTGCGCGGAGGGGCTTGGATAACCGTAGGCGCATGTTCAATAACCGGCTAGGCAGAGCACGCAAATGTGTGGAATGCGCCTTTGGCATCATGTCAAACAAGTGGAGGGTCCTGATGACATCAATGCAAATGTCTCCGGCCAATGTGACACGTGTGATCAAAGCGTGTGTTGTGCTGCAAAACTTTACCCGCATCCATGATGCCAGTCATGATGGGGAATATATGTTACCAACTGCACCCACCACCAACATTGTGCCGGCAGGTCGCCCCCCAACATCGAGTGCGTCAGCAATTTGCCGAGTATTTTGACAGCCCGGCTGGAGCTGTACCCTGGCTGCACGTTGCCATTTGAAGTGTTGCGAAGTTATAATTTTGTTCGAGAACGGTTGTTTCTCCCTCTAGTCCTTTTTTGTTTTGGGGGGGGGGAGTTGTGTTAGGGGCTCGCAATACTTGAGGACCTTTGACGTGGGTTGCGAGCTTAAAAATCGGTAGGGCTTTGGAGTTCCATTTTTTGTGGCCACCAATTCCTTGGCACAACATCCCCTTTTGTAGACCAATGATTTCCTGTCCTATGTCAGCGGCCCTTTCTGCCTGAGGCAAGCTAGTTGTGGCCAACAAAATACTAACACCTTAGCATTCCAAACCCCTACCGATCAACTAATACCTCAATGATGTGGTGGAGAAATGTCGTACCCTGCAAACCTCTTAAGACATGTCACCTCATAGCGGTAGAGGCAATACTAATTTGTGAGATATGTAAAAGAAGGATTGTCCACACGGATTGAAACAAATTACTTCAGAGTTTATGTTCTCGTCACATAAACTCCAAAAAAACAGACGACATAGTTTGATAAAATACCCAAACATATTTTTGCACCAACATGATGCTATCAACATAATATACCGTAACGAACACAACCCTGTCAAGGCTTTCACCAATTTTAAATTATTCAAGGGCCTTGACCAGGCACACCTACAAATTCTGGTATGAATGCGGCGGCGAGGTGTAGGCGGACATATCAGCAACACTATGCTGTCCACGGCCCTGAGGAGGATGGTCCTGAACAGCATAGTGGTGATGAAACTGGGGCTGGTAGCCGTGAGGCTGGATGGGAGGCTGAAAGGTTGGGGCAGGTCGGGAGTAGGGAGGTAACTGCCGGTCAGGGCCAGCCATCGGGCCAGGGGAGAAGTGGCTTGGCCCTGGACCATATTGCAGCATATGCGATATGGCTGGGGCAGGTTGTGGGGGCCCAGGCAAATGGACCCCTGCCGAGGGCACAGGGACAGTACGCTACTGCTCTATTGCAATGAAGCACAGCCCTGGACTATGCGGGGGTGTAGCACTGTCGATCAGCGACAGGATGTTGGACTGGAGGCACCCCAGCCTATGCTCCGGTACCCGGCGCATTAAAGGGGCTATGCTGCGTCAAAAGAAATCACAGTTGTCCTCATCTGCAGCGCCAGTAGTCTAGAACAGTAGCGTCCACCTGTGCACCTGCGGGCGGGTCCACTGGCCGTCTGCGTCGGGGTGCTGCAGGCGAAGGTGCCACTTCCTCAGGTGGGCCTGCTTCTGGCGCCGAGGCTACTGGGGCAGGCTCCTCTGCTGTGGATTCCGGGGTTAGGGTGACCAGGGGAGCGGCGGCTTCGGACACCTGAGACGACTCGGCCCGTGCCTCCTCTTGAGAGTTGTCAAGATTGTCGCTAGTTCTAGAATAATAGAAACGAGAGTTGAGTATCACATTTTAATGTTGGAAAACCCAGCCTCTTTGGCGTATATGACATTTCAGCGAGGTCACGTTTGCAAAAAGGTGAAAGGTCAATTACTTACTGTCGCATGTCCATGATTTTGTGCAAGAAAAGCAGCTGCTCATAGTATATATACCGGCGCTTCCTGGTGGCACCATCTCTGCTGCGCCCGCTGGACCCATATACACGGCGGAACTGGTCGCGTGAGCTTCGCCACCGTCTCTTTACATCAACCACTGTAGAATGAAGACACATAATGTTACTGCCCACACAGGCACTGCTTAGAAACGACAGGACGACACCTACACAGAACAACACATATTACTTTAAGCTGCTAAAGCTGCGAGTGAACCGAAACGTTGGACATGAGAGGAACTGTTACCACAGGGACACACTAGTGAATATGGATGACATTACACGTATATCTATACAGACATCGAGTCACCAATGCGCTGCTGGTCGCGGGACAGGCTCTTGGCCCAATCCTGCTCGAACAGAGCCTCCGCAATATGGTCCCATGCCACCTCCTTCAGTGTCCGGTCATGGTATGACTCCGCACGGGTGTTCCATACCTCCGGGCGTTCATGAACTAAAATGATTAGCTTCTCAACATCCATGTGGCGTGGCATGTCTGCAACTTGCTTGTGCTGCTGGAGTACGGTCTGTTCTCTTTTCAAACCTGGCCTCTAAAGAACTTCCTGCTTTTCTGCTGGTTTTGACAAGTTTGTTCAAACTCATTAGCATAGAGACAACGAGTCCGGCGTGAAAAACTCACGTTCCACGCAGGTGCCTCCGTGTGGCATGCGGGATTTTCATGCACCCATTGACTTCAATGGGTGCGTGATGCGCGAAAAACGCCGATATATAGAACTTGTCGCGACTTTTACGCAGCGGACAAACGCTGCGCAAAAAACACGGACTGTCTGTACTGACCCATAGACTACTATTGGTCTGTGCGAGGCGCCTGAAAACAACGCGGGCTGCACGGATGTAAATCACGTTCGTGTGAATCCGCCCTAAGAGTGAGAAAAACGTCCGGAACATAACGAGTGAGAGGATTTTACAGCAGATTACTGATGTCCACAAATGTCCTGCCTTCTCTTTATTTCCCCTCTAATGTCTTTGCTCCCAAAGTGTCAGCTTTGAGTAAAAATGTTCTGGATCAGCAGGACGAGGCGTTGTGTGTGTGATCTAGGGGGCGCTCAACACAAAGAATCAGAGGACATTTAAAGGGCCAGTACATGAGGAATGAAGTAAATCATCATTTTTATAAAAACAATGCAAAAAGCACATGATTGGCCCCCAATATACAATAAAAAGAGGGGATGCCGGATAAGAATGGATAATCTGAGCTGGTCCCGCACTTCCCATGTGCCCCATACCAGCTGATGACCTCGGGTGATGAAGAAAGGTACAAAGGGTATGACGAATGCAGGCCGTGTAGGGGGAGGTGGTGGTGGTTGCTGCACCCTAGGTAGCTCCTGTTCGCAGGGGAAGAAGTCCTCTTCACTGTCCCCCACGGAGCCATCATCCCCGTCGTTCAATGGAGGGGGGGGGGGAGTCTCATGCCATCCCCCTGCTACAGTACCTGGGAGGGAGTGCTGAGCGGCTGTCCCCCCAGATGCAGTACCTGCTGTTCTCCTTAACGCTGGTGAGCCCCCCTCGGCAGATCTACTATATGCGTTGGTGGAGTGCGGGTGGTTGTGCTCCTCGCAGCACCGAGGCGAGGCCTAGCACGGCCCAAGCTGGTCAGACCCGGAGATGGAGGAATGACATCCTCGTCGGGCCCCTTAGCCACCTCTCGCTATACTTGCGGCGAGAGTGCGGTGTGCGCATGTGCGGCCTGTCTAGCCGACAGTGAGCGAACTCTACTGTCGCCGGAGGGGGATAGACGTGCTGGCGGCATGGAGCGGCGGGAGGATCGTCGCGCAGGGAGTGTGCTAGGTAGGGAAGACGCCGGTGCCACAGTCTCTTGAATAAGAGACTGCAGCCATACAGAACCCTCGTCCCGCATCCGGATACGGAAAATTTCTTCAAGCTCCTCCTGGTCCATGACAATCAGTTAAGTGTACTCACAATTTTGTAATAACAAATCCCTGCGCAGTAACGGCCAGAAGAGGAAGATGTCTTCCCTCCTTGCCCTTATAAACCCAGAACGGGGAGGGTGGGTAAGACCGCCCTATATCCCCCAAAAAAATGCCCTATAGGCGGGTACCCCATACCCTATAGGCCCCACTAATGTAAACACTACATGGAAGAATCCCCCTAGCATAACGTGGCTTAGTTAACCCCTTCATTGCCACCCAGTCATGGGCACAACGGCCAATAAGCCTGAGTGCCTTCAATTACGAGGTCTGGTATACGAGGTGATAATGAGGTGACGTCTACTGACCTGCATATTCTGATAGTAGCTCAATACGTTCACCAGCATGAGGACCAACATCGACCACTCCATGATCTTTGCTGTCATTTCACTGATCTGTGAAAAAATATCAAAATTAATACATTAAAAGTTGCGCAAAGCAAGAACTTTCCACCCGGGCCGAGGTTTTTCTGCATTCATGTTTATTGCATACTCCATGTGACTGACGGCGATGCCAAAACCGACCTGACCCATTGTCATGTGATACCACATCCATTACATTGCGGACGTCACGATCAAAATGGTGCAGAGAACGAGCACAAAGATTATAGGTCCAATTGTATTCCTATAGAACGGCTTCTAGGGGTGCAAATAAAATCTATCCAATGATCAGGAATATTTGATAATCTCATTAATGCCGGATTAAAGGAATTTTACGTCCACTGGTTTGTACCAGCGGCTCAGCATGTCAATAACTTGATATTATGTATGAGATATACTGTACATATCTTTACACATTGATCTCCAGCGCACAGGTGGGTGTATACGGATACTCTACTTCCAATGACTGGTGGGTTATTATATAGGAAAATAAAGTTTCTTATGTTTAGTAAGTGTCTTATAGGATTTACTACACTTTTATGTGAGATAAATGTTAATATAATACATATATAGCAAGGACAGTACCGCTGCTTTCTATTCAGTATCTTCCTGCAAGAAGCTGAACAATGTTACCAGATGGCGCTGTGTTACACCAGCATGTCGCCATCTGACCGCCAAGATCAGAAAATGAAGGGAAATTATCACCTCAGGATCTGATGTTTTCTACATGTGAACCGAAAGACAAGGACAATTGGATTCCATTCAAATATTATTTAAGAAAGGATACAGAAAACCACTAAGGTCACGGCCATTATGCAGGACGCCAGTCTGAAATGGTCTAGAAAACAAGCAGACAGAGGTTACAGCAAATCTTATGGATCTAATCACTAATTTACCCTCAGAACTTCCCAATAAATCCTAAATAACGTGTTCTGATATAATAACCCTGGAGACATAATGGATATATATTGGGGTCTCGTGCTTGTGACTCCTTTCTATTAGACACATCTATTACATGGTCGTCCATTCATTCGAATAAGCCATGTAATACCACTTTAGTGTGTGGCCACCTGGTGATAATCACCAGGGGTTCAGCTGCCAGACCTACAGCGATCAGCTGATTGCCAGAGGGTCCCTATTTAGTAAAGATGGGACAACCCTATTAACATAAAACATTTATTAACTTACCGAAAACATAGCCATCACGGCCGTCCCAACGCATGATGACCATCCAATTGCCAGGAGGATCTTTTGAACCAAGGTCTGACGATCCCCAAAGGCTTCAGCATGGAAATGACGAACTTATAATGTAGAAACGTCAGGCCCAGAGCTGAAAAAGAGAATATGAGCCAAATAAATCCTGTACCACGTGTAAAACAACCTAATAACATCTATGAAGCGCGGACCAAGCGCTAAACCCAACAAGAAACCTACAATAATGGACGGGAACATTTATCTGCATCGTCTGATCCGGACAATTATTATCAATTGAAATGAACAAAACTTTATTTATTTTTTAGAAAAATCTGATTACTGCTGCATGAAGAGAATATTATAATCACTTCCGTGATTGTTACTTACAGGCAATGGCCATTCCTATGAATCCCATTCTAAACAGGATATTTTCGGGAAAGAAATTTCCAGTTTCACTGTGAAATGAAAAAGAAAAAGTCAATGTTAAATAATATGGAAAAATTGTCAGAATTGTTTGATCTTAACAATCAGCAGTCAGATAATCTATAGGACTGAGGGGATGATGTACATCAGTGGGGGGGCATGGTTGTTGATGTGAGGTCAGGGTGTAGCTAGCAGAGAGCCAGGCCACACACCAAAAGGCCAAGAAGATGGAGAAGAATCCCAATCCGTTGATCTCCATAATAGTGAGAAGTCGCCAATAAATTATCAAATCGTACTCTGTGTCAATTCACGGAAAGAAAGACCGGGCAGCTGTCAGGGGAATATTTATAACCCCTCGTCATCTCTCTGTGACATCAGCACGGCTAGACGTCCTCGGCGGGGAAGATGATGTAGATAATGATGGCGAAGAAGAAGAGGAGGGCTATGGTCAGAAGATGTCGAGGGCGATCTCCGCCTCCGACGAAGACCACCTCTGCCGTGGCGATGCTTGCGCCGACCGTGCCTGCGCCCACCTCCACATCTGCGTTTCCTCTCTCTCCTTGACGATTCCTTTGCCGAACCTAAAAGAGAAAAAAGGGACAAGGCAGACGCGTGACCAACATCACATCGATCCCCCTTGGCACCAACAGCATGCACCACATCCCTGCTCAGACCCTCCTGCTGCGGGCCAGAACCGGACGGTACATTCAATAAAGGACACAGTTGTGGAGGAGACCGCAGCCCTGGCTGAGACCGGACGACTTCTTCTCCAGCTCTTGTCCTCTGATAGGCGGTTAGACCATGCAATGCCCTCGCTACAGCGCCCCTGCGACGTCTCCTCTGCCCGGGCCTCCCTCCCCCCCAGCATCTCCCAACACAATAACTGCTGACCCTGCATCCTCACCTGATCCCAGCTGAAGCAGATGTTCATCGGCGCAGGTTCCCGGATCAGCGATGCAGGTATGGTTGTTGATAACAGTCAGTGTGTAGCTAGCAGAGAGCCAGGCCGCACACCAAAAGGCCAAGAAGATGGAGAAGAATCCCAATCCGTTGATCTCCATAATAGTGAAAAGTCGCCAATAAATTAGCAAAACGCACTCTGTGTCAATTCACGGAAAGAAAGACCGGGTTGCACTTCCCTGCAGTCCCTGGTGCTCTCCCTATGCGATTCACCGCCATCTACACAAGATCCTCCTAGAACCGCCGCTGTGATATCTACAACAAAATAAAATAATTAAAACAGGATGAAAATAAAAATTCACAGAAACTATCAACAAAATGACATTTATCTCCTTAACAAGATGCCACATACATGTACTCGGCAGTCGTTAAGGGGAAGTATGGAGCGGGATCACGGGCTGGGGTCGCTCCATACTTAGCGGGTATTCGCTGTGTAATATAGCCAATACCGCACTGCAACAAACAGAATAAAAAATCACTTTGATTATGCCCGTTTAACCCCTTAGAGGCCACAGTCAATCACGACCACAGCATCTAACACATTAGAATGAGAGGGACGACCCCGTCCGACGTGCCATTGTCCCCACACGATGCTATAGCGGGATGCCGATGGTTATCAGGGCAGCCTGGGGGACTGATGAACGGTCTGCCATCTTTGTAATCCGGCAGGTCTTCATAGGTGGCTGTAAGGCTGGATTTACACGAGCGTGTGTGTTTTGCGCACGCAATAAACGCGGTGTTTTGCGCGCGAAAAAGGTACTTAACAGCTCCGTGTGTCATCAGCATATGATGCGTGGCTGCGTCAATTTCGCGCAGCCGCCATCATTATGACACTCTGTTTGTATGTTTGCACGTGCTGCCTTTCTGTTTTCATTCATAGTTTTACTGCTGTTGCATGAATATTCCGTGTGCTGCACGTGATTTTCACGCACCCATTGACTTCAATGGGTGCGTGATGCGTGAACAACGCACAAATATAGGACATGTCGTGCGTTTCACGAAGCGGACACACGCTGCGTCAAAATCACTGACAGTCTGCACGGCCCCATAGACGAACATAGGTCCGTGCGAAGCGCGTGAAAATCAAGCAAGTTGCACGGACGTATTACACGTTCGTCTAAATAAGCCCTGAGGCTGGATTCACACGAGCATGGCGTTTTTGCGGGCATAAAAATTGCGACGTTTTGCGTGCGTTGTAGTTGCGTGTGTCATGCGTTATGGCTGCGTGTCTGCGTTTTTTACGCACATATGCCATGCGTTTTTCACGTGCGTAAATAAAACGCAGGGTGGAGTAATGGAGAGGGCATCCTACAAAAAGGCACCCTTCTCAAACACCTGCTTGATGTGAGCACATGTTCTCATCCTTTTTGCACCTTGCAAAATACTTTGTGGAGTTTATTGTGTTTCTTGCCTTGTTGCCGTCTAAAAAGCCAAATTATGCCATCGACTCCGCTGACCCGTGTGCTGCTATGCTGGATGTCTTCTCTGCGATTTTGCGAGCACCAATGGAGCAGTGCCATGGCAGGAAGATTCTATGTGAAGGGTGGCTTCGTGAAGATTATTGCCAAAATTTGTCATTAGACTGAGGGCAATGGGATGAATTTAGGGGGGGAATGTAGTATTAGGGACTCGCAAGACATGAGGGCCCTTGACGTGGGTTGCGAGCTTATATCTTTTGGGGTTTCGCCGTGTTGGTTTGCTGCCAAACAACTAATTGTATGTGAATCACATTGGCCAATCAAATGTTGACAAATACAATCACAAAGTTGCTTAGTGCGTCCATTATCATAGCACTGCAACGCCTCAGAGAAGTCGTTGCTGTTTCGAGCTAAACCGCAAAAGATAAATTAAGATCTCAATTATGACATGCAACTACCTTGGGCCCTGGGCAGCATGTTGCAACGTTACCTTGGGACATGTTTGGGAAAGCATGTTACATTACATATATCGAGGGAAACACAGAAACTATTGTTGCTCCACAAAACCACACTTTATTGGGTAATGGGGCAAAAAATGTAGCCTAAAACATAGGACAACAAAACATCAAACAAACGCACCAACATGATGCACAATGTTGAAACATTGGTCCAAATAAGGCCTAAATTACGCAGCAAAACTGTGCGGCATCATCAGCACTACAACTCCTGATAATGGTGGGGTGGGGAGTTGTAGCTGTCCATTTCAGCACCACTATGCTGCGCATGGCCCTGCAGAGGATGTTCCTCAACAGCATAGTGGTGCTGATGCTGCGTGTGGTAGCCTACAGGTGGACCGTGTGGCAAGTTTACCACGGGTCGGCTGTAGGCTGGAACAGGCCAGTTCCGCATCGGCACTGGACCAGGTGACATGTGGCCTGGCAATGGGCGTTGGAAGTTTTGCCGGGCCAAGGGGGTGGCAGGCTGAGAAGGGACAGGTGCATTGAACGGCACCGCTGTCTCGGCCAATCCACGCCAATGCTCCATTGCCTGGAAGATTGGGCGTGGGTTGTTAGGAGGTGTGGCCGAGTCGATGAGGCTGAGGATCGAGCCTTGGAGGCGCGCCATACGGTCGGCGTGAGAAGTGGGGCAATGCTGCGGCCAAAGGCGTCACAGCCGTCCTCCTCGTCGCAGGTACTCAAGTACCCTGGAGTCCACTTGGGCAGCTGCGGATCCGATCTGACTGCGCCTGCCTGCTGCGGTGGTTTCAGCCGGAACGTCACGAGGCACCTGGGGTTGGCTGGACGCCTGTGGGGCAGGTTCTGGTGCTGTCGCCTCAGGGGTTAAGGGCAGCACGGGATGCTCTGCTGGTGGTGCCTGCGCCTCCTCATGGGCAGCCTCCTCTGCCGTGTCCAGAAGATTGTCACTGCATCTGTAATCAAAAATGTACACGTCCTCGTAACATTGCCACAAGGGACAAACCATCAATTTTGGGGGCATGACATGTGAACACAGACATGTCTTCAAGGCACAGTCATTACTTACGGCCGCATTTCCATAATGTCCTTCAGGAACATTAGCTGCTGGGTGTAGATGTATTTCCTCTTTTTGGGGGCCCCATCACCACTTCGGCCTCTAGCGCCATTTTCACGGCGGAATTGATCCTGGTAGCTCCTCCACCGGGTTTTTGCATCATCAACTGTAGAAAAGACCAAAACAACAAAATGGTACTGTCACCAGGTGCCATACCCGAAATATGCACTTGTTGTAAACGTTGCCATTCCCTTACACACCAATATACATGATCTACAAGCTGACTGATGCTGTGACACACCCGGAACATTGGCCATTGGGAACATGTTAACACAAGGATACACTACAGCATGTGGGTTTTACAGGGCATAGATAAAACAATGTACTTACCAATGCTCTTGCGGTCTCATGTGCTGCCTTTAGCCGACAGTGAGCGAACTCTACTGTCGCCGGAGGGGGATAGACGTGCTGGCGGCCTGGAGCGGCGGGAGGATCGTCGCGCAGGGAGTGTGCCAGGTAGGGAAGACGCAGGTGCCACAGTCTCTTGAATAAGAGACTGCAGCCATACAGAACCCTCGTCCTGCATCCGGATATGGATAATTTCTTCAAGCTCCTCCTGGTCCATGACAATCAGTTAAGTGTACTCACAATTTTGTAATAACAAATCCCTGCGCAGTAACGGCCAGAAGAGGAAGATGTCTTCCCTCCTTGCCCTTAGAAACACAGAACGGGGAGGGTGGGTAAGACCGCCCTATATCCCCCCAAGAAATGCCCTAAAGGCGGGTACCCCATACCCAATAGGCCCCACTAATGTAAACACTACATGGAACAATCCCCCTAGCATAACGTGGCTTAGTTAACCCCTTCATTGCCACCCAGTCATGGGCACAACGGCCAATAAGCCTGAGTGCCTTCAATTACGAGGTCTGGTATACGAGGTGATAATGAGGTGACGTCTACTTACCTGCATATTCTGATAGTAGCTCAATACATTCACCAGATTGAGGACCAACATCGACCACTCTATGATCTTTGCTGTTATTTCACTGATCTGTGAAAAAAGATCAAAATATCAAAATTAATACATTAAAAATTGCACAAAGAAAGAACTTTCCACCCGGGCCGAGGTTTTTCTGCATGCATGTTTATTGCATGGAGTCATGTGACTGACGGCGATGCCAAAACGGACCTGACCCATTGTCATGTGATACCACATCCATTACATTGCGGACGTCACGATCAAAATGGTGCAGAGAACGAGCACAAAGATTATAGGTCCAATTGTTTTCCTATAGAACGGCTTCTAGGGATACAAATAAAATCTATCCAATGATCAGGAATATTTAATAATCTCATTAATGCCGGATTAAAGGAATTTTACGTCCACTGGTTTGTACCAGCAGCTCAGCATGTCAATAACTTGATATTATGTATGAGATATACTGTACATACCTTTACACATTGATCTCCAGCGCACAGGTGGGTGTATACTGATACCCTACCTCCAATGACTGTATTGTAATTCCGTATTGCCGCTCTCCGTTCCACCCAGAAGACGTAAGAATGCCCAAGGATTCATATCACGGGGCGTGAACCTAGAAAAAAACAAATAGACTTAATGCAAAATCAAATCCGGACGGATATAACCAGCGAAACAATTTCAATTGCATGGAGTCATGTGACTGACGGCGATGCCAAAACGGACCAGACCCATTGTCAAAATGGGGCAGAGAACTGGGCGTGGTTTGGCTGCCGAGGGAGATGGCCGCTTGATCTGTGAGCTCCGGCACTAGCACAGCGACTACCACAGCACGGCTTTTCAGAACCGGTTATTCTGCCTGGAGAAAATACATAACTGCCTGTGGATGATGACCAGGGGTAAGAGAAGTCTGAAGTAACAGGGCAAACTGGAGTTTTATTTTGACAAAGATCGGGAGGAAGTTGGCGGCGGGCCCGGGATGGCCTCGCGCTCACAAGTCTCTCATACAGAGTCCTGCACAGCTCCGTCCTCGCCTGGATCAGGTTCCTCATCGGGGGATCCGGTGTCCTCTGACAAAATGGGATATACTAGACGAGGAAAGGTGACAGGATCCAGATATAGTCCTCTGATGGAGGATATAGAGACGAGTCTGGGCGCCGAGTTGGTCACGCGGCAGACGCCATCTTCTCCATCCACGAGCCCGGTCAAGCAAAAGTCTTGTCTACAGAGTCCCTCCCCGCCGAGTGCGGAGGTAAGTGAGGCTTTACCATCGGGGCTATCTAATGCCTTTCTAGATATACCTACTACTGACCAACCTGCGTCAGGCACCTTACTGAAGGAGATGCTACTGGCCTTCAGCCTATCTATGCACAAGGAGATTACTTCTCTCCTTGTTCCTATTCAATCCACGGTGCAAACACTGGGTAATAGAATACACCATGTGGAACTAAAAATGGGAGATTTTGCTGACTCACATAACCAATTGGTGGACTCTCATGAGGATCTTAAGACTGAGTTGGATAGTCTGCGGGCCAAGGTCACGGATTAGGAGGACCGGTCCAGACGAAACAATGTGAAGTTTCGTGGTATCTCGGAGGATATACACCCTAAAGATCTTTCAAACCATATACAAGGCCTCATCAGGGCTGTATTGCCGTCAAGTTCTGATACGGATGTCATCATTGACAGAGCACACCGCTTACCTCGTCCAAAGCACCTTCCGGACTCTATACCAAGGGATGTCCTTGCTCGCATCCACTACTACCATATTAAAGAAGCATTGCTGTTCTCAGCAAGGAAACAAGGCGACTTACCGGCGCCATATCATCGTATTCAACTCTATGCTGATCTATCTCAAACCACACTTCGTCTACGTAAACAACTGGCTCCAATTACTGCTGCACTTCGGGATAATCAAATTGCATATAGATGGGGCTTCCCTGTGAAGTTGCTAATACGGCGTAATGACTCATTACATGTCATTCTTTCTTTGGAAGAGGGGAAGAAACTTTTACATATGTGGAAAATTCCGCTTCCTGCCCTCGAGGATCGTTCATCTCTCCCTGAAAGGGTAGACAAAGATTGGCGGATGGTGTCCCCTGGGAGGAGAAATAACCGCTGAAGAGCTGTTAAATCGAGATGTCTGTGCCGGATTGAGCTCGGCCATATTTCTGGGTAACAATCCTGAGTGACTGTCCCGTTAACCTGTTTCAGCTTCTAAAGCTGCATATATGTTTTTATGTTTTGTTTGCACATACCATTTCTGTTCATTATGCATTTTTGACATGTACATATGGGTTGCTCATTCTGGTCAAAGATGAAATGCACAACTATACATTTCTTAAGCGGACACGAGTGGGAGAGTATGCATTATGGAAGGGAATACATCTCTATATAGGGGGTTCATACATATATATAGTTATGACACTTGGAGATAGGAATGTTCTCTATTGCCAATTGGGTTTTTTCACTCCAACTGAAGCACTTTATTTGATGTACCCTGGTTATTAAATTGGCTTCTTTAAATGTGAAGGGCCTGAACAACCCTTCTAAAAGATCTTTCATGTGGAAGGAGGCTATGTCTTCAAACTGTGATATATTTTGTGCTCAAGAGACTCACATAATTGAGAAAGACGCTCACAGAATTAAACATCCCCAATTTGCTACAATTGTCCTATCCCACCATGCCAAAAAGCAAAGGGGGCTACTTCTGGCTGTCAGGAACACTATAGCTTTTACATCAATCTTGTCTCTGACTGACCCACATGGCAGGTATATTATTCAGATTGGTGACATTAATAATGTGAGATACACTATTGTAGTAATATACGCCCCAAACACTCACCAACAGCGCTTTCTCAAGAAAGTACTACACAAAACACACCAGGTCGCACAAGGTCATCTAACTGTTTGCAGGGACTTTAACTCAGTACCAGATGTTCAGATGGATTCCTCCTCAACACACAGGTCCCAATCCCATTTCCTAGCTCCCCTACTTAATGAGACGGATTTATATGATATATGGCGGATTCAACATGACTCAGAAAGGGATTACACGCACTTCTCTCAAGTACACAAAACTTATTCCTGCATTGACCTTTTTTGCAATTTCTAGATCTCTAGTGCAGAGAGTTAAAAAGACAAACATTGATGTGATCAAATGGTCAGACCATGCGACGATCAGCTTGGACGTGGAGGAGTCTTACCCTCATACATCTGATTTCCTTTGGAGAAACAACACCTTTCTGATGTCTCACTCCACATAATGGGAGGAACTTCAGAAGAGTTTAGATGAATACTTCCTTTTAAATATTGACTCGGTACAGGACCCTTTCATTTTGTGGAATGCACATAAGGCTTTCATAAGGGGGATGTTCATTAAGTGGGGGCACAGGGCAAAAAAGGAAAGAGACGGCCGGTTAGACGGTATAATAAATCAGATTAGGGAATTAGAACGTCTGAATAAATCCTGTCCGTCCTCGACACATGGGGACAAGTTGAGGGTCCTTAGGATTCAACTTAAAGATTGCATGTTACATACGTATGAAAAAAATCTTTAAAAAGTTAAGGCACAATATTATTCTCAGGACAATAAGGCAAGTAAACTGCTAGCGCAAAGAGTGAAGAATTGGTCTTTGAGGAACAAAATACCCTTCCTAGTTAATCCCTCCACCTCTCAAAAAACGTACACCCCCAGAGACATAGCAAATAAATTTATGGAATACTATCGATCATTATATAACCTTCATAACACACACCCTTCGATGTCGGAGTCCCAGCAAATTCTTACACATATTTTAGACTCTGTTAATCTTCCCAAGCTTACGGTGGGACAGTTGAGGGGATTGGATCTTCCCTGAACGAGACAGGAAGTTTCTAAAGTGATTCGTTCTCTCCCATCAAATAAAGCTCCTGGCCCACTTGGTTTATCGGGGGCTTATTACAAGACCTTTGAGGAGACCTTACTTCCACATTTGTTTGAAGTCCTACAGCACGCCATTAAAATGGGTTCCTTCCCTAAAGAAATGTTAAATGCGGTAATAGTGACTCTTCCAAAGCCAGGTAAAACTCCTGATGTCCCCCAAAACTTTAGACCGATATCCCTGTTAAATTCTGACTTAAAATTTTTTGCCAAAATATTAGCAAATCGTTTAGCTCTGAATATTCCCTTGTTAATACATCAGGATCAAGTGGCTTTCGTCCGGGGTAGACAGGCATCTGATAATACCAGGAGGGTTCTGAATATTGTGGATAGGCTGGGGGCACGAGAGACGCCCGCGGTCTTAGTTACTTTAGACGCTGAGAAGGCGTTCGATCGCGTAAATTGGTCATTTGTTTTTGCAGTGTTGGGCAAATTGGGGTTTCAAGGGCCAATTTTAGACGCTATAGGAGCTTTATACACTGTCCCATCTGCAAGGGTATTTGTGAACGGCACTCTATCAGATGATTTTCCAATAACGAACGGGACTAGGCAGGAGTGCCCATTATCTCCACAGATATTTCTTCTTTCAATAGAGCCCTTAGCTCAAGCAATTAGACAACACACAGAGATAAAGGGGGTCCGGATTGGGGATCGTGTACATAGCATTTCCCTGTATGCAGACGATATTTTCTTGACTCTAGAGAGACCAGAGTCGTCACTGGCAGCTGCTCTGACCCTGATTGATAAATTTGGACTTGTGTCCGACTATAATATTAACGTGGGGAAATCTCAAGCTTTGCCGTTGAATTGTGCACACATCAAACTTTTGTCATTGCAAACTCGGTTTTCCTTAGATTGGCAACAGAAACAAATTACTTATTTAGGGATTCATATTACCACAAAGGTTTCTCATCTGTATCAATCTAATTATCTCCCGATTCTGGACGTAGTAGCGCAAGATATGCATAAGATAGCCTCATATGAGGTGTCTTGGATAGGTAGAATAGCAGCATATAAGATGCTGATTCTTCCTAAGCTGATGTACCTATTCAGGACGCTACCGTTGAAACTACCTCAATCCTTTTTCCAAAAAACTCATAAATTGTTGAACTCTTTTGTGTGGCGGAAGGGTAAGCCACGTATAGCGGCCCAGATTCTTCAACGGGGCAAGAAATTTGGTGGATTGAGTTTTCCGAATGTTTACCATTACTTTTTGGCCACTTAGGTAGCTCAATTGAGGCATTGGTGGGAGGGGGATATCTCTCGCCATTGGATTCATATAGAATCATCTCTAATACCCACACGGAACTTGAGGGCACTTCTACTAGTCTGAGCTCTGGTCATACCACCACCCCCTTACCATACGTGCTGTGCACCTCAATCTTTCATTGGTTACAATTTCACTCCATATGTACCCGATCGGATATTTCATTGATCACATGCGCCCCGGTGGAGACATTGGAGCTCCTTCTCCCTAGCTTGGATCTACGGGCTTGGACAACAAAAGGCTTGACACAGGTGCAACAGCTAATGGATGGAACTCAATTATTGCCATTTTCCTCATTACATGAAAATTTTCATATAGCCAATAGAGACTTTTATAAATATCTCCAAATAAGACATCTATTGCGCACGGATTGTCCTTTTGCAGTAACAGCAAATACGGATGTTTTAAAATTATGGTCCAATCCAGATGGGAAATTTGGGGGGCTACGACCCTTATATGACCTTCTGGGTCAGAAGACTACATTTATTAAATTGGTTCCGTTTCTGGCCTGGGAGAGGGAGCTCAAACAAGAATATACCAATGCCAGGTGGAAAAATGCTATTACGTTTGTTTCACAGAACTTTAAATGTACACTTCACTATGAGGCAGCAATGAAGACCATCTTACGTTGGTACTATACTCCGGATAGACTTTACCGGATGTTCCCTGGTACATCCCATCTATGTTGGAGGGGGTGTGGGGCTAGGGGTACACTTCTGCATATCTTATGGGAGTCCCCAATGTTAGTTAATTTGTGGAAGTCCTCATTTGAGTTGATTTCTCATATAATGGGAACACAGGTTCATATGTCCCCTTCTCTAGCTTTACTTTTTTTGAACTTGGACCTCATCCCCACGAGACACAGAGTGGTGGTAGCACATATTCTTTTTGCAACTAAGCTGGCCATCACTAGGTATTGGAAGAGCACAGAACGTCCTCTTCCTCAAGAAATTATCAATCAGGTTAACAGTACGTGCTCACATGAGAAAATGTTAGCTTATAAGGATCATACTTACACGAAATATGAGAAGGTATGGGGCCCATGGGTGAGTAGTGCTTATAAAAAAAAATGGTGCACAGAACGAGCACAAAGATTATAGGTCCAATTGTATTCCTATAGAACGGCTTCTAGGGATACAAATAAAATCTATCCAATGATCAGGAATATTTGATAATCTCATTAATGCCGGATTAAAGGAATTTTACATCCACTGGTTTGTACCAGCGGCTCAGCATGTCAATAACGTTATATTATGTATGAGATATACTGTACATATCTTTACACATTGATCTCCAGCGCACAGGTAGGTGTATACGGATACCCTACCTCCAATGACTGGTAATTTATTATATAGGAAAATAACGTTTCTTATGTTTATTAAGTGTCTTATAGAATTTACTACATATTTATGTGAGAAACAACAACAAGACCTAAAGTTCGGAGTCTGACACACCAAAATAATTTAAAACAAAAGTTTCTTTATTAAGTACATCTAAAAAGTAACATAAATTAAAAACTGAGATGAATTCCACAGTGCAGAAAGACAACCAGATCACAAGTATGTAATATATCCAAATATATGGGTAATGGGCGACACTGTTTAAATACAGAAATGCAAAAATACATCAGTGGTATGTTACATTTATATGATGTGCATATTCTGTTACATAACCAGCATGAAAAACTAATAGCAGCAGGAAAAACTATTCAGCAGCAGGACAGCTCAGTATATCTTTCTACACAAAAAAGGTAGGATTAGAATAAATGTAAATTACAGCGTGTATAGCAGTGTAAGTACCCCTGACAAGAGCCAGACAAAGAAAACAGTAATCATACTATGCACACAAAATATATGGCTCAGCTTGACCCCATAAATAAAGAGCACAAAGCAAAATCAGAGCTGTGGCTGTGTTGTCAGCCACAAGTGCAAACAGCCACTGCCCATTGGGTTAATCTAAATGAAAGACTCATAATGCTGAAAGTAAACATATGCTGGAAACGGAGCTCATACCCATTTGAACAGGTCACCGTCACTGGAGTCACCCCGACGCGCGTTTCGGCCCGGAAGCCTTCGTCTGGGGATATTTATGTGAGATAAATTTAGCATCTTCCTGCAAGAAGCTGAACAATGTTACCAGATGGCGCTGTGTTGCACCAGCATGTCGCCATCTGACGGCCAAGATCAGAAAATGAAGGGAAATTATCACCTCAGGATCTGATGTTTTCTACATGTGAACCTAAAGACAAGGACGGTTGAATTCCATTCAAATATTATTTAAGAAAGGATACAGAAAACCACTAAGGTCACGGCCATTATGCAGGACGCCAGTCTGAAATGGCTGATGACTCTTCAGCTTTCGGGCACTTTGTAGAGGAGTATGGACTGCCAAAGGTTGTAAAGGCTGCCAAACCCGAATGCAATGCAAGCGCTAATCCGGTGAGTCATTGGATAACGGTAGGTCTAGAAAACAAGCAGACAGAGGTCAGAGCAAATCTTATCGATCTAATCACTAATTTACCCTCAGAACTTCCCAATAAATCCTAAATAACGTGTTCTGATATAATAATCACAGAGACATAATGGATATATATTGGGGACTCGTGCTTGGGACTCCTCTCTATTAGACTGAGCAGACACACATCTACTACATGGTAGTCCATTCATTCGAATAAGCCATGTAATACCACTTTAGTGTGTGGCCACCTGGTGATAATCACCAGGGGTTCAGCTGCCGGACCCACAGCGATCAGCTGATTGCCAGCGGGTCCCTATTTAGTAAAGATGGGACAACCCTATTAACATAAAACATTTATTAACTTACCGAAAACGTAGCCATCACGGCCGTCCCAACGCATGATGACCATCTAATTCCCAGGAGGATCTTTTGAACCAAGGTCTGACGATCCCCAAAGGCTTCAGCATGGAAATGACGAACTTATAATGTAGAAACGTCAGACCCAGAGCTGAAAAAGAGAATATGAGCCAAATAAATCCTGTACCATGTGTAAAACAACCTAATAACATCTATGAAGCGCGGACCAAGCGCTAAACCCAACAAGAAACCTACAATAATGGACGAGAACATTTATCTGCATCGTCTGATCCGGACAATTATTATCAGTTGAAATGAACAAAACTTTATTTATTTTTTTAGAAAAATCTGATTACTACTGCATGAAGAGCATATTATAATCACTTCCGTGATATTTACTTACAGGCAATGGCCATTCCTATGAATCCTATTCTAAACAGGATATTTTCGGGAAAGAAATTAAATGAAAAAGAAAAAGTCAATGTTAAATAATATGGAAAAAAATTCAGAATTGTTTGATCTTAACAATCAACAGTCTGATAATCTATAGGACTGAGGGGATGATGTACATCAGTGGGGGGGCATGGTTGTTGATGTGAGGTCAGGGTGTAGCTAGCAGAGAGCCAGGCCACACACCAAAAGGCCAAGAAGATGGAGAAAAATCCCAATCCGTTGATCTTCATAATAGTGAGAAGTCGCCAATAAATTATCAAATCGCGCTCTGTGTCAATTCACGGAAATAAAGACCGGGCACCTGTCAGGGGAATATTTATAACCCCTCGTCATCTCTCTGTGACATCAGCACGGCTCGACGTCCTCGGCGGGGAAGATGATGTAGATAATGATGGCGAAGAAGAAGAGGAGGGCTATGGTCAGAAGATGTTGAGAGCGATCTCCGCCTCTGAGGACGACCACCTCTGCCGTGGCGATGCTTGCGCCAACCGTGCCTGCGCCCACCTTCACATCTGCGTTTCCTCCCTCTTCTTGACGATTCCTTTGCCGAACCTGAAACAGAAAAAAGGGACAAGGCAGACGTGTGACCAACATCACATCGATCCCCCTTGGCACCAACAGCATGCGCCACATCCCTGCTCGGACATTCCTGCTGCGGGCCAGAACTGGACGGTACATTCAATAATGACACAGTTGTGGAGGAGACCGCAGCCCTGGCTGAGACCGGACGACTGGACGACTTCTTCTCCAGCTCTTGTCCTCTGATAGGGGGTTGGGTCATGTAATGCCCTCGCTGCAGCGCCCCTGCGACGTCTCCTCTGCCCGGGCCTCCCTCCCCCCCAGCATCTCCCGACACAATAGCCGCTGACCCTGCATCCTCACCTGATCCCAGCTGAAGCAGATGTTCATCGGCGCAGGTTCCCGTCAAAGCGGCGTAGGTATGGTTGTTGATAACAGTCAGGGTGTAGCCACCAGAGAGCCAGGCCACACACCAAAAGGCCAAGAAGATGGAGAAGAATCCCAATCCGTTGATCTCCATAATAGTGAGAAGTCACCAATAAATTAGCAAAGCGCACTCTGTGTCAATTCACGGAAAGAAAGACCGGGTTGCACTTCCCCGCAGTCCCTGGCGCTCTCCCTATGCGGTTCAGCGCCATCTAAACAAGATCCTCCTAGAACCGCCGCTGTGATATCTACAACAGAATAAAATAATCAAAACAGGATGAAAATAAAAATTCACAGAAACAATCAACAAAATGACATTTATCTCCTTAACAAGATGCCACATACATGTACTTGGCAGTCGTTAAGGGGAAGTATGGAGCGGGATCACGGGCTGGGGTCACTCCATACTTAATTAAATACTGAAGAACAACAATGAGCCATAATGCCAATTCATATAAAAAGTAAATATTTTATTAACATGTATCACAAATACAATTTAAAACATTACATAAGAACAGGACCCTAGTGTAAAATAATGGAGCAAATAGTTAACCCTTATCAGGTAATGAACACAGGTGCAGGGGCTATATAGAAATGATTTACATATCCAGGGTGTGAGCCCCAGGAAGGGAAAGAGTAATCCTATTATACGTCCAATACCTATTCGTTAAATTACATAAGTGAAAAGTAAAGGCGATAGGAAAAATAGGATAACATAGTACTATTTAAAGGAATCATTCATATTTAGCAGCCTTACCCATGACAGCAATGTAAGAAGATCGTTGATATTTGCTCCTTCACATGAAACCCCAACGCGCGTTTCGCTACGGTTGCTTCCTCAGGGGGGATGTGTGTGTGTATGTCCTCCTACAAAACAGCCCTTAAATAGTTTGGAGAAAGTCCCTCAGCTGTCAATTGCGGCGCATCTCAAATGCCGCGGCCGGAAGCGAGGCCAGCCCCACTTCCGGTTCCAGGCACAGCAGCGCGTCCCCGGATACCCGACGCGTACGAGAGTTCCGGGCATGCACAATGGGCCTATGGAAGCGGAGAGGGCAGAACGTCGCCGCCAGAAGCCGCTCAGACATGCGCACTTGACAGCAAGAGGGACTCCAGTCTCGTAAGTGGAAAAGTTACTTCCAATATACAAACGCTATCTCCCATTTATGTGTAAATAGACATTCATAACCGGTCAGGGGAATTTATATTTCAATATGGGTAGAAAAGGATTGATTATATACACTACTTCAGAACCCTTATTAGCATAAACGAGTATATTAAGATCAGTAAAGAATATATTGTATTACAGAATGTGAGTAGTGTCAATACAGTGAAATGAACAAAATAAATGGCCAATAATTTACATCAAAGAAAAAAGTGAAAGTGACTGTGCGACGCGTCACAAGAAAAAGAATAAGTGAATAGAAGGACAAGAATATGTCAAAAAATAAAAATACAAACAATCGTAAGTGAAAATAAAAATAAGGGAAAATAAAGAATGTAAGAAATTTATTATAACATATATTATATCCATACATGCTAAAACAAAAGCAATAAACAATATATAATATATAAAATACCTGACATATTGTCACAATATAACACCAAACATCAGACGTTCCCCCTGAACCCCAAGCCCGAAGGCAGTCATACTCACCATGTCCTGATGCCGATACCGGGACCACAGCCGTCGAGGGTGTCGGTAGAGATACAGGTGCTGCGGGTGCTACTGGTACCACCGCAACGATCGGTCTTGCTGAGTGACGGCGAACAGAGGCGCGGTTCTATGGCGACGTCGGTCATGGCTGTCCCGCGGACTGCCGTGGTGTGACGACCCAGTGCGTGAGCTCTCTGACCTTGAACCGTAGCTTGACCTTGATGGCGACCTCCTATGCCGTTTACGATGTCTATTTGACCGTCGAGATGAGCGGCGCCCGGATGAACGGCGAGAACGAGAACAGCGGGTCCGGTTGGTATCCCTTGAACCGGAGGGGGATAGATGTGCTGGCGGCCTGGAGCGGCGGGAGGATCGCAGGGAGTGTGCCAGGTAGGGAAGACGCCGGTGCCACAGTCTCTTAAATAAGAGACTGCAGCCATACAGATCCCTCGTCCTGCATCCGGATACGGATAATTTCTTCAAGCTCCTGCTGGTCCATGACAATCAGTTAAGTGTACTCACAATTTTGTAATAACAAATCCCTGCGCAGTAACGGCCAGAAGAGGAAGTTGTCTTCCCTCCTTGCCCTTATAAACCCAGAACGGGGAGGGTGGGTAAGACCGCCCTATATCCCCACAAAAAATGCCCTATAGGCGGGTACCCCATACCCTATAGGCCCCACTAATGTAAACACTACATGGAACAATCCCCCTACCATAACGTGGCTTAGTTAACCCCTTCATTGCCACCCAGTCATGGGCACAACGGCCAATGAGCCTGAGTGCCTTCAATTACGAGGTTTGGTATACGAGGTGATAATGAGGTAATGTCTACTTACCTGCATATTCTGATAGTAGCTCAATACATTCACCAGATTGAGGACCAACATCGACCACTCTATGATCTTTGCTGTCATTTCACTGATCTGTGAAAAAATATCAAAATATCAAAATTAATACATTAAAAATTGCACAAAGCAAGAACTTTCTGCCTGGGCCGAGGTTTTTCTGCATTCATGTTTACTGCATGGAGCCATGTGACTGACGGCGATGCCAAAACGGACCTGACCCATTGTCATGTGACACCACATCCATTACATTGCGGACGTCACGATCAAAATGGTGCAGAGAACGAGCACAAAGATTATAGGTCCAATTGTATTCCTATAGAACGGCTTCTAGGGGTATAAATAAAATCTATCCAATGATCAGGAATATTTGATAATCTCATTAATGCCGGATTAAAGGAATTTTACATCCACTGATTTGTACCAGCGGCTCAGCATGTCAATAACTTTATATTATGTATGAGATATACTGTACATACCTTTACACATTGATCTCCAGCACACAGGTGGGTGTATACTGATACCCTACCTCCAATGACTGTATTGGAATTCCATATTGCCGCTCTCCGTTCCACCCAGAAGACGTAAGAATGCCCAAGGATCCATATAACGGGGCGTGAACCTAGAAAGAAACAAATAAACTTAATGCAAAATCAAATCCGGACGGATATAACGAGCGAAACAATTTGAACGCCACCGCCCGATACGCCGAACATCCTCATCAGATAGGCCGAAACCGCTGGCCGATGTAGCGGCTCCAATGCGGAATGAATGTGTTCTGAAATCCTTTGGGGGAAAGCCAGCACGGGTTAAGGCTGACCGAAATATTGCCGTGAACTGGAACCTACCTAGTGAGCGGTTTTTCCATCGGCATGGGAGAAAAATTGGGTACCTGACACACGAACATCTGTATAAAGCGTGACGGCCCAGACAGGGCAGGCTGGCCCAGGAACCGGCCTTAAAGATACCCAACAACATCTGCCGAATATGTCTGTCTTGGATTTCCGTATGGCGAATCGAATCCCAGAGCTGGATAACGCCACATCATTTGCTAACAAACCGCCCGGGCGGGCCGCCGACATGGCAATCAATTTCCGAAATCCGTAACGCTGCAAAAAAGGCCAAAGCAAAGGCCGCTGTAAGCAAGGATATTTCAAAATGGGAAGAACAAACGTCTTTAAGGACCTGTAACAACTTTATTAGGATGGGGACGGAAACAGGGCGTCTAGGGCAGAGCGAACGGTAAACCTGCCAATTAAAACGTGAAAGGGCGTCAGCTACATTATTTTGAACACCGGGAATATGACGGGCCCTAATTTGAATGTTGTGCTGCAAGCATCTTAAAACCAAACGTCTAATTAGAACCACAACCGGCGCAGAAGAGGAAGTTAAATGGATAACGGCATGAACCACGCTGGCATTATCAGACCAGAACACCATAGACGAATTTGCTAACTTCTCACCCCACAACTCTATCAATATATTCGTTCCATGCTATATTTTCCCTGGTATCGTGAGACAAATGCGGACCGAGGGGGGGGATACCGCAAAAATAAGTATCCCTGAAGGCGGGCAACGACGGGGATGCCATTGACGTGGATGCCTCCACTAGCGTTTTACCTGCCTCCACCTGCGAGGCCGGCACGGATGGAGTCACTGGGGCTCCCGCCAACAGGGAACGCATCACATTAAAAACATCAACATCAGACGTTCCCCCTGAACTCCAAGCCCGAAGGCAGTCATACTCACCGTATCCTGATGCCGATACCGGGACCACAGCCGTCGAGGGTGTCGGTAGAGGTACAGGTGCTGCGGGTGCTACTGGTACCACCGCAACGATTGGTCTTGCTGAGCGACGGCGAGCAGAGGCGTGGTTGCTATGGCGACGTCGGTCATGGCTGTCCCGCGGACTGCCGAGGTGTGACGACCCAGTGCGTGAGCTCTCTGACCTTGAACTGTAGCTTGACCTTGATGGCGACCTCCTATGCCGTTTATGATGTCTAGTTGACCGTCGAGATGAGCGGCGCCAGGATGAACAGCGAGAACGGGAATGGCGGGTCCGGTTGGTATCCCTTGAGCTAACCGAAGAGGCCCTCTCAGTATTCTCTGCCAGGAGGTAAGCCAGAACCCAAACCTGCGGGTATGACGAACGCAGGCCGTGTAGGGGGAGGTGGTGGTGGTTGCTGCGCCCTAGGTAGCTCCTGTTCGCCGGGGAAGAAGTCCTCTTCACTGTCCCCCACAGAGCCATCATCCCCGTCGTTCAACGGAGGTGGGGGGAGTCTCATGCCATCCCCCCTGCTACAGTACCTGGGAGGGAGTGCTGAGCGGCTATCCCCCCAGATGCAGTACCTGCTGTTCTCCTTAACGCTGGTGAGCCCCCCTCGGCAGATCTACTGTATGCGTTGGTGGAGTGCGGGTGGTCGAGCTCCTTGCAGCCCCGGGGCGAGGCCTAGCACGGCCCAAGCTGGTGGGAGATGTCATACCCGACGATGGAGGAATGATATCCTCGTCGGGCCCCTTAGCCACCTCTCACTGTTCTTGCGGCGAGAGTGCGGTGTGCGCATGTGTGGCCTGTCTAGCCGACATTGAGCGAACTCTACTGTCGCCGGAGGGGGATAGACGTGCTTGCGGCCTGGAGCGGCGGGAGGATCGTCGCGCAGGGGGTGTGCCAGGTAGGGAAGACGCCGGTGCCACAGTCTCTTGAATAAGAGACAGCAGCCATACAGAAACCTCGTCCTGCATCCGGATACGGATAATTTCTTCAAGCTCCTCCTGGTCCATGACAATCAGTTAAGTGTACTCACAATATTGTAATAACAAATCCCTGCGCAGTAACGGCCAGAAGAGGAAGATGTCTTCCCTCCTTGCCCTTATAAACCCAGAACGGGTAAGGTGGGTAAGACCGCCCTATATGCCTCAAAAAAATGCCCTATAGGCAGATACCCCATACCCTGTAGGCCCCACTAATGTAAATACTACATGGAAAAATCCCCCTAGCATAACGTGGCTTAGTTAACCCTTTCATTGCCACCCAGTCATGGGCACAACGGCCAATAAGCCTGAGTGCCTTCAATTACGAGGTCTGGTATACAAGGTGATAATGAGGTGACCTCTACTGACCTGCATATTCTGATAGTAGCTCAATACATTCACCAGATTGAGGACCAACATCGACCACTCTATGATCTTTGCTGTCATTTCACTGATCTGTGAAAAAATATCAAAATATCAAAATTAATACATTAAAAATTGCACAAAGCAAGAACTTTCCGCCCGGGCCGAGGTTTTTCTGCATGCATGTTTATTGCATGGAGTCATGTGACTGACGGCGATGCCAAAACGGACCTGACCCATTGTCATGTGACACCACATCCATTACATTGCGGACGTCACGATCAAAATGGTGCAGAGAACGAGCACAAAGATTATAGGTCCAATTGTATTCCTATAGAACGGCTTCTAGGGGTACAAAAAAAATCTATCCAATGATCAGGAATATTTGATAATCTCATTAATGCCGGATTAAAGGAATTTTACATCCACTGGTTTGTACCAGCGGCTCAGCATGTCAATAACTTTATATTATGTATGAGATATACTGTACATACCTTTACACATTGATCTCCAGCGCACAGGTGGGTGTATACGGATACCCTACTTCCAATGACTGGTAATTTATTATATAGGAAAATAACGTTTCTTATGTTTAGTAAGTGTCTTATAGGATTTACTACACTTTTATGTGAGATAAATGTTAATATAATACATACATAGCAAGGACAGTAACGCTGCTTTATATTTAGAATCTTCCTGCAAGAAGCTGAACAATGTTACCAGATGGCGCTGTGTTGCACCAGCATGTCGCCATCTGACCGCCAAGATCAGAAAATGAAGGGAAATTATCACCTCAGGATCTGATGTTTTCTACATGTGAACCTAAAGACAAGGACAATTGGATTCCATTCAAATATTATTTAAGAAAGGATACAGAAAACCACTAAGGTCACGGCCATTATACAGGACGCCAGTCTGAAATGGCTGATGACTCTTCGGCTTTCGGGCACTTTGTAGAGGAGTATGGACTGCCAAAGGTTGTAAAGGCTGCCAAACCCGAATGCAATGAAAGCGCAAATCCGGTGAGTCATTGGATAACGGTAGGTCTAGAAAACAAGCAGACAGAGGTTACAGCAAATCTTATGTAACTAATCACTAATTTACCCTCAGAACTTCCCAATAAATCCTAAATAACGTGTTCTGATATAATAACCCTGGAGACATAATTGATATATATTGGGGTCTCGTGCTTGGGACTCCTCTCTATTAGACTGAGCAGACACACATCTATTACATGGTCGTCCATTCATTCGAATAAGCCATGTAATACCACTTTAGTGTGTGGCCACCTGGTGATAATCACCAGGGGTTCAGCTGCCGGACCCACAGAGATCAGCTGATTGCCAGCGGGTCCATATTTAGTAAAGATGGGACAACCCTATTAACATAAAACATTTATTAACTTACCGAAAACATAGCCATCATGGCCGTCCCAACGCATGATGACCATCCAATTGCCAGGAGGATCTTTTGAATCATGGCCTGACGATCCCCAAAGGCTTCAGCATGGAAATGACGAACTTATAATGTAGAAACGTCAGACCCAGAGCTGAAAAAGAGAATATGAGCCAAATAAATCCTGTACCGAGTGTAAAACAACCTAATAACATCTATGAAGCGCGGACCAAGCGCTAAACCCAACAAGAAACCTACAATAATGGACGGGAACATTTATCTGCATCGTCTGATCCGGACTATTATTATCAATGAAATGAACAAAACTTTATTTATTTTTTAGAAAAATCTGATTACTGCTGCATGAAGAGAATATTATAATCACTTCCGTGATTGTTACTTACAGGCAATGGCCATTCCTATGAATCCCATTCTAAACAGGATATTTTCTGGAAAGAAATTTTCCCATTTCACTGTAAAACAAAAAAGAAAACGCTCAATGTTAAATAATATGGAAAAATTGTCAGAATTGTTTCATCTTAACAATCAACAGTCTGATAATCTATAGGACTGAGGGGATGATGTACATCAGTGGGGGGCATGGTTGTTGATGTGAGGTCAGGGTGTAGCCTCCAGAGAGCCAGGCCACACACCAAAAGGCCAAAAAGATGGAGAAGAATCCCAATCCGTTGATCTCCATAATAGTGAGAAGTCACCAATAAATTATCAAATCGTACTGTGTCAATTCACGGAAAGAAAGACCGGGCAGCTGTCAGGGGAATATTTATAACCCCTCATCATCTCTCTGTTACATCAGCACAGCTCGACGTCCTTGGCGGGGAAGATGATGTAGATAATGATGGCGAAGAAGAAGAGGAGGGCTATGGTCAGAAGATGTCGAGGGCGATCTCCGACTCTGAGGACGACCACCTCTGCCGTGGCGATGCTTGCGCCGACCGTGCCTGCGCCCACCTCCACATCTGTGTTTCCTCCCTCTCCTTGACCATTCCTTTGCCGAACCTAAAAGAGAAAAAAGGGACAAGGCAGACGCGTGACCAACATCACATCGATCCCCCTTGGCACCAACAGCATGCGCTACATCCCTGCTCGGACACTCCTGCTACGGGCCAGTACCGGACGGTACATTCAATAAAGGACACAGTTGTGGAGGAGACCGCAGCCCTGGCTGAGACCGGACGACTTCTTCTCCAGCTCTTGTCCTCTGATAGGCGGTTAGACCATGCAATGCCCTCGCTGCAGCGCCCCTGCGACGTCTCCTCTGCCCGGGCCTCCCTCCCCCCCAGCATCTCCCGACACAATAGCTGACCCTGCTTCCTCACCTGATCCCAGCTGAAGCACATGTTCATCGGCGCAGGTTCCCGGATCAGCGGTGCAGGTATGGTTGTTGATAACAGTCAGGGTGTAGCTAGCAGAGAGCCAGGCCGCACACCAAAAGGCCAAGAAGATGGAGAAGAATCCCAATCCGTTGATCTCCATAATAGTGAGAAGTCGCCAATAAATTAGCAAAACGCACTCTGTGTCAATTCACGGAAAGAAAGACCGGGTTGCACTTCCCTGCAGTCCCTGGTGCTCTCCCTATGCGATTCACCGCCATCTAAACAAGATCCTCCTAGAACCGCCCGCTGTGATATCTACAACAGAATAAAATAATCAAAAAACAGGATGAAAATAAAAATTCACAGAAACAATCAACAAAATGACATTTATCTCCTTAACAAGATGCCACATACATGTACTTGGCAGTCGTTAAGGGGTAGTATGGAGCGGGATCACGGGCTGGGGTCGCTCCATACTTAGCGGGTATTCGCTGTGTAATATAGCCAATACCGCACTGCAACAAACAGAATAAAAAATCACTTTGATTATGCCCGTTTAACCCCTTAGAGGTCACAGTCAATCACGACCACAGCATCTAACACATTAGAATGAGAGGGGCAACCCCCTCCGACGTGCCATTGTCCCCACACGATGCTATAGCGGGATGCCGATGGTTATCAGGGCAGCCTGGGGGACTGATGAACGGTCTGCCATCTTTGTAATCCGGCAGGTCTTCATAGGTGGCTGTAAGGCTGGATTTACACGAGCGTGTGTGTTTTGCGTGCGCAATAAACGCAGTGTTTTGCGCGCGAAAAAGGTACTTAACAGCTCCGTGTGTCATCAGCATATGATGCGTGGCTGCGTCATTTTCGCGCAGCCGCCATCATTATGACACTCTGTTTGTATGTTTGCACGTGCTGCCTTTCTGTTTTCATTCATAGTTTTACTGCTGTTGCATGAATCTTCCGTGTGCTGCACGTGATTTTCACGCACCCATTGACTTCAATGGGTGCGTGATGCGTGAACAACGCACAAATATAGGACATGTCGTGTGTTTCACGAAGCGGACACACGCTGCGTCAAAATCACTGACAGTCTGCACGGCCCCATAGACGAACATAGGTCCGTGCGAAGCGCGTGAAAATCAAGCACGTTGCACGGACGTATTACACGTTCGTCTAAATAAGCCCTGAGGCTGGATTCACACGAGCATGGCGTTTTTGCGCGCGTAAAAAATGCGACGTTTTGCGTGCGTTGTAGTTGCGTGTGTCATGCGTTATGGCTGCGTGTCTGCGTTTTTTACGCACGTATGCCATGCGTTTTTCACGCGCGTAAATAAAACGCAGGGTGGAGTAATGGAGAGGGCATCCTACAAAAAGGCACCCTTCTCAAACACCTGCTTGATGTGAGCACATGTTCTCATCCTTTTTGCACCTTGCAAAATACTTTGGGGAGTTTATTGTGTTTCTTGCCTTGTTGCCGTCTAAAAAGCCAAATTATGCCGTCGACTCCGCTGGCCCGTGTGCTGCTATGCTGGATGGCTTCTCTGCGATTTTGCGAGCGCCAATGGAGCAGTGCCATGGCAGGAAGATTCTATGTGAAGGGTGGCTTCGTGAAGATTATTGCCAAAATTTGTCATTAGACTGAGGGCAATGGGATGAATTTAGGGGGGGAATGTAGTATTAGGGACTCGCAAGACATGAGGACCCTTGACGTGGGTTGCGAGCTTATATCTTTTGGGGTTTCGCCGTGTTGGTTTGCTGCCAAACAACTAATTGTATGTGAATCACATTGGCCAATCAAATGTTGGCAAATACAATCACAAAGTTGCTTAGTGCGTCCATTATCATAGCACTGCAACGCCGCAGAGAAGTCGTTGCTGTTTCGAGCTAAACCGCAAAAGATAAACTAAGATCTCAATTATGACATGCAACTACCTTGGGCCCTGGGCAGCATGTTGCAACGTTACCTTGGGACATGTTTGGGAAAGCATGTTACATTACATATATCGAGGGAAACACAGAAACTTTTGTTGCTCCACAAAACCACACTTTATTGGGTAATGGGGCAAAAAATATAGCCTAAAACATAGGACAACAAAACATCAAACAAACGCACCAACATGATGCACAATGTTGAAACATTGGCCCAAATAAGGCCTAAATTACGCAGCAAAACTGTGCGGCATCATCAGCACTACAACTCCTGATAATGGTGGGGTGGGGAGTAGTAGCTGTCCATTTCAGCACCACTATGCTGCGCATGGCCCTGCAGAGGATGTTCCTCAACAGCATAGTGGTGCTGATGCTGCGTGTGGTAGCCTACGGGTGGACCGTGTGGCAAGTTTACCACGGGTTGGCTGTAGACTGGAACAGGCCAGTTCTGCATCGGCACTGGACCAGGTGACATGTGGCCCGGCAATGGGCGTTGGAAGTTTTGCCGGGCCAAGGGGGTGGCAGGCTGAGAAGGGACAGGTGCATTGAACGGCACCGCTGTCTCGGTCAATCCACGCCAATGCTCCATTGCCTGGAAGATCGGGCGTGGGTTGTTAGGAGGTGTGGCCGCGTCGATAAGGCTGAGGATCGAGCCTTGGAGGTGCGCCATACGGTCGGCGTGAGAAGTGGGGCAATGCTGCGGCCAAAGGCGTCACAGCCGTCCTCGGCGCAGCGACGCAGGTACTCAAGTACCCTGGAGTCCACTTGGGCAGCTGCGGATCCGATCTGGCTGCGCCTGCCTGCTGCGGTGGTTTCAGCCGGAACGTCACGAGGCACCTGGGGTTGGCTGGACGCCTGTGGGGCAGGTTCTGGTGCTGTCGCCTCAGGGGTTAAGGGCAGCACGGGATGTTCTTCTGGTGGCGCCTGCGCCTCCTCATGGGCAGCCTCCTCTGCCGTGTCCAGAAGATTGTCACTGCATCTGTAATCAAAAATGTACACGTCCTCTAAAATAACACCTACAATTACAAATGGGGTACAATTAACACGAAAAGTGGAGCAGAATAATCACAAACTTTATTGACAAATATAACAATGATAAAAAATGAGTCATGCAAAGCATGGATAAAAACGTTCAAAAATTACAGGGAATGAGTTACAGAAAAATGGGAACAAAGTTGCTGACATAAACTAAGGTGAGGCAACAAGACTAGTTGGTAACGTGATCAGAGCAAAAATACAACATTGGTGATATATTGTAATCAAATAGTATGTATAGATGCTGATATAATTTGATGTATAGCAAGTCTGTTGCCAAACACTCATCTACCATGAAACTGTTATGAAGATAAGAACATGTGAATAAATACTTCAAGTAAATGAATCATGGAACAAAACAGCATGGGAGAAGTAGATGAACATGACATACCCATGGTGATGAAAAACCCTGTAATGAGAGACTGTCAGACCCGATGCGCGTTTCGGCGGGATGCCTTCGTCCGGGGGTGGCCTTCAATTTTTTTCAAACCATCAATTTTGGGGGCATGACATGTGAACACAGACATGTCTTCAAGGCACAGTCATTACTTACGGCCGCATTTCCATAATGTCCTTCAGGAACATTAGCTGCTGGGTGTAGATGTATTTCCTCTTTTTGGGGGCCCCATCACCACTTCGGCCTCTAGCGCTATTTTTACGGCGGAATTGATCCTGGCAGCTCCTCCACCGGGTTTTTGCATCATCAACTGTAGAAAATACCAAAACAACAAAATGGTACTTTCACCAGGTGCCATACCCGAAATATGCACTTGTTGTAAACGTTGCCATTCCCTTACACACCAATATACATGATCTACAAGCTGACTGATGCTGTGACACACCCGGAACGTTGGCCATTGGGAACATGTTAACACAAGGATACACTACAGCATGTGGGTTTTACAGGGCATAGATAAAACAATGTACTTACCAATGCTCTTGCGGTCATGTGTGCTGCCTTTAGCCGACAGTGAGCGAACTCTACTGTCGCTCGAGGGGGATAGACGTGCTGGCGGCCTGGAGCGGCGGGAGGATCGTCGCACAGGGAGTGTGCCAGGTAGGGAAGACGCCGGTGCCACAGTCTCTTGAATAAGAGACTGCAGCCATACAGAACCCTCGTCCTGCATCCGGATACGGATAATTTCTTCAAGCTCCTCCTGGTCCATGACAATCAGTTAAGTGTACTCACAATTTTGTAATAACAAATCCCTGCGCAGTAACGGCCAGAAGAGGAAGTTGTCTTCCCTCCTTGCCCTTAGAAACACAGAACGGGGAGGGTGGGTAAAACCGCCCTATATCCCCCCAAGAAATGCCCTAAAGGCGGGTACCCCATACCCTATAGGCCCCACTAATGTAAACACTACATGGAACAATCCCCCTAGCATAACGTGGCTTAGTTAACCCCTTCATTGCCACCCAGTCATGGGCACAACGGCCAATAAGCCTGAGTGCCTTCAATTACGAGGTCTGGTATACGAGGTGATAATGAGGTGACGTCTACTGACCTGCATATTCTGATAGTAGCTCAATACATTCACCAGAATGAGGACCAACGTCGACCACTCTATGATCTTTGCTGTCATTTCACTGATCTGTGAACAAATATCAAAATATCAAAATTAATACATTAAAAATTGCCCAAAGCAAGAACTTTCTGCCCGGGCCGAGGTTTTGCTGCATTCATGTTTATTGCATGGAGCCATGTGACTGACGGCGGCGATGCCAAAACGGACCTGACCCATTGTCATGTGACACCACATCCATTACATTGCGGACGTCACGATCAAAATGGTGCAGAGAACGAGCACAAAGACTATAGGTCCAATTGTATTCCTATAGAACGGCTTCTTGGGGTACAAATAAAATCTATCCAATGATCAGGAATATTTGATAATCTCATTAATGCCGGATTAAAGGAATTTTACGTCCACTGGTTTATACCAGCGGCTCAGCATGTCAATAACTTTATATTATGTATGAGATATACTGTACATACCTTTACACATTGATCTCCAGCACACAGGTGGGTGTATACTGATACCCTACCTCCAATGACTGTATTGGAAATCCGTATTGCCGCTCTCCGTTCTACCCAGAAGACGTAAGAATGCCCAAGGATCCATATAACGGGGCGTGAACCTAGAAAGAAACAAACTTAATGCAAAATCAAATCCGGACGGATATAACCAGCGAAACAATTTTGACACCACCGCCCGATACGCCGAACATCCTCATCAGATAGGCCGAAACCGCTGGCCGTGGTAGCGGCTCCAATGCGGAATGAATGTGTTCCGAAATCCTTTGGGGGGAAAGCCAGCACGGGTTAAGGCTGACCAAAATATTGCAGTGAACTGGAACCTACCTAGTAAGCGGTTTTTCCATAGGCATGGGAGAAAAATTGGGTACCTGACACACGAACATCTGTATAAAGATGTACACGAACATCTGTATATATTATGTATGAGATATACTGTACATATCTTTACACATTGATCTCCAGCGCACAGGTGGGTGTATACGGATACCCTACTTCCAATGACTGGTAATTTATTATATAGGAAAATAACGTTTCTTATGTTTAGTAAGTGTCTTATAGGATTTACTACACTTTTATGTGAGATAAATGTTAATATAATAGATATATAGCAAGGACAGTACCGCTGCTTTCTATTCAGCATCTTCCTGCAAGAAGCTGAACAATGTTACCAGATGGCGCTGAGTTACACCAGCATGTCGCCATCTGACGGCCAAGATCAGAAAATGAAGGGAAATGATCACCTCATTATCTGATGTTTCCTACATGTGAACCTAAAGACAAGGACAATTGGATTCCATTCAAATATTATTTAAGAAAGGATACAGAAAACCACTAAGGTCACGGCCATTATGCAGGACGCCAGTCTGAAATGGCTGATGACTCTTCGGCTTTTCGGGCACTTTGTAGAGGAGTATGGACTGCCAAAGGTTGTAAAGGCTGCCAAACCCGAATGCAATGAAAGCGCAAATCCGGTGAGTCATTGAATAACGGTAGGTCTAGAAAACAAGCAGACAGAGGTTACAGCAAATCTTATGGAACTAATCACTAATTTACCCTCAGAACTTCCCATTAAATCCTAAATAACGTGTTCTGATATAATAACCCCGGAGACATAATGGATATAGTGGGGGACTCGTGCTTGGGACTCCTCTCTGTTAGATGGAGCAGACACACATCTACTACATGGTCGTCCATTCATTCGAATAAGCCATGTAATACCACTTTAGTGTGTGGCCTCCCGGTGATCACCGCTGATCATGATCACCAGGGGTTCAGCTGCCAGACCCACAGCGATCAGCTGATTACCAGCGGGTCCCTATTTAGTAAAGATGGGAAACCCTATTAACATAAAACATTTATTAACTTACCGAAAACATAGCCATCACGGCCGTCCCAACGCATGATGACCATCCAATTCCCAGGAGGATCTTTTGAACCAAGGTCTGACGATCCCCAAAGGCTTCAGCATGGAGCATAATGAACTTGTAATGTAGAAACGTCAGACCCAGAGCTGAAAAAGAGAAAATGAGCCAAATAAATCCTGTACCACGTGTAAAACAACCTAATAACATCTATGAAGCGCGGACCAAGCGCTAAACCCAACAAGAAACCTACAATAATGGACGGGAACATTTATCTGCATCGTCTGATCCGGACAATTATTATCAATGAAATGAACAAAACTTTATTTATTTTTTACAAAAATCTGATTACTGCTGCATGAAGAGAATATTATAATCACTTCCGTGATTGTTACTTACAGGCAATGGCCATTCCTATGAATCCTATTCTAAACAGGATATTTTCGGGAAAGAAATTTCCAATTTTTTGCGTTTCACTGTAAAACAGAAAAGAAAAAGGTTAATGTTAAATAATATGGAAAAATTGTCAGAATTGTCTCATTTTAACAATCAGCAGTCTGATAATCTATAGGACTGAGGGGATGATGTACATCAGTGGGGGGGGGGGGGCATGGTTGTTGATAACAGTCAGTGTGTAGCAACCAGAGAGCCAGGCCACACACCAAAAGGCAAAGAAGATGGAGAAGAGACTGCATGTATACCATGATCATAAATCATTCCCCCCAATGTGTAGAACCAAAACCGTCGGCACCAGCCGGTGCCGACTAATATCCACCACTTCCGGTAAGGTCTGCAACGATCTTAGGCCCCTCAGGCCGCTCCAATAGATCTCTGCATCCTGGAATCCAAGTGATTTTCCCCCGAGCCCTATAGCCGCTCTCCGTTCAGCCCAAAAAACATATGAATGGCCCATTATCCATACTGACGGCCGGTAATCTAGAAAATAAAAGAAATTAGTGCAGAACCAAATCGGGGCGAACGCATCAGAGCGCTAGTGCCCTATACGACGTACCTCAGTATCGGTCAGGCCCAATTAGCTGGTGGTAGTAGCCGCTCCAATGCGAAATGAGTGGGTGCCAAAGTTCCCAGGGGGAGGCCGACAGATGACAATGCCTTTTTAAATACTGCAGAGAACTGAAATTTTGTAAGGGGGCTGCCGTGAATATGCGTCATAAACTGAGAGCCACAGTTACGCAAACTTAAGTAGGAAGATGCTAAAGCAACAGGGCAACCCGCACCCCCGATTGCCCACAACGAAACCCAGCAGCCCCTGCCAAAAATATCTGTCTTCGATCATCAATGTATTCTAAAACCTTGGCCGGATTCAGACAAACTAACGTCCTCAAATAAAAGGCAGCCCGGCCGCGTAGCACTATGGGGAACTAACTCAGGTATCCGCAGAGCACCAAAAAAGGAAAAAGCCACGGCTAACAGGGCCGAGTCAAACATAGAAGCACATACCTCAGGTAAACAATGCAAAAGTTTTAATAGAATTGCAAAAGAAATCGGACGCCTAGATTGGAACTGCCGACTTCTTCCACCCCTTAATGGACTGCAAAATAAAGAAGGATTTTGTGACATTGGCCCACCCATGAAGCTTAAAGAAAAATGCCAGACCCATAAGGCGACGAAGCGCAACTGCTCAGCCAAACCCGACAAATATTCCATAATATAGGCTAAACAAGGATGTTCCGGAGGACCAATAATACGTTCCCCTACAACTTTCAACCACTCGTTCCATGCATTACCATAAGCCGTCCGGGTAGATCGAGCAAGTGATGCCCTGACGAAAGGCACTAACTGGGATCCAGCAGCCTCCATAGCCCATCCGGGCACTCCGTCCCCTCCTGTTCTGCCTGCGGGAACAATAAATGAAACTGGAAATTAAAACAAGAAAGAGCATCAGCAATTTTATTGTCAACACCTGGAACGTGACGAGCCCTGAACTGGATATTATGTTGTAAGCATCGCAGCACCAGCCAATAAACAATACCTGCCCGCTAATTTTGTGAGCAATTCTAAATGTGTTTTCAGCATTTTAATGATAGGTAGAGTTTGTTAAGATCTACATTAATCACGTTATATAACTAGGAATAATTTACAGTCGCTGTAAGGGTGTCAGTGCACTGTGTTTTTAATCTGATGGTATATCATCTGGCGCAGTGAACTGGTGGCTGGTTTTTCCGCTCAATCCCTTCTTTGTTTACGCTGCTTGACATTGTCCTCCTTGGAAGAAAAGCCGTTTGTGTGTCCGTTCGCTGCAGTCACTGAGCCGTTCTGGTAATCTTTCCTTCGGGAAGAGGCTTTCTTGTATGTCTCAATGTAGAAATTGGTAAAGAGGATGATGAGAGAGATCATGTAGCAGTTCTGGAAATACAGCCATCCCATGGGGACTGCACAGCGCCAAATCATTGCACAGCTGGTCTGAGTCATTGTTAGGACGAACTGGGTCAGCTGGCACTGGGTGATGTATTTCTTCCACCACAGATAAGGTCGCATGGCTGGTATAGCTGATAGTCCGTAGTAAAAGTACATGATGACATGGATAAAGCTTTTGAGAGTAGCACCAAAGTAGGAGTGTCCACAAGGCACCCAGTTCATGACAAACCACCAGTTGTTTAGCATGGACGCATGGTGATAGACATGTAGGACGGTGATCTGGTGGTTGTTCTTGTGGAGAATAAAGAAGAAAGTGTCCATGAGTTCAATGAGCTTGGAAATGTAGTACCACCAGAGGACTCGAGTTATCTTCATGTCTGCATCACCTCCACTGTGAGTGTCCTGGCAGAAAAAGTTGTATCCTCCTTCCCATACTCCTGTTACCAGCTCATAAAACATGTACAGCGAGAGCAGTGTAAGGCCAATGTTATAAACTACAAGAATCCCTCTGCAGGAAACTGGTGGTCTGTTTTTCCTGTACTTCGGTCCTAAATAAATACAGGACGGTGCAAACAAATGAGGGGATGTAATTATCTAACATGAACCATCCTTTTACTCGCGGGTCTCTTGGTCCAAGCAAGTTGTCTATATATACATTCACTGCTTTATCCATGGCCTCCATTTCTTAAACCGTTCTTTGGCTGCAGCCCGGGTACCGTTATATTCCCAGCGGCTTCACTTTCCTGTATGACTCCCGGCTCAGAGGAGGCACTAGCTGTGTGTGACTCTGCTCCAATTGCATCTTTTTAACCGACAAGGCTGAAACGAACAGGGATTGTAATTTCTATCCCTAAAAAGGAAACCGGGACCCTCGGTTTTCTCTAGGGAAAGTGGAACACCAAGTAGAAATTGGCATTGCGGTGACGCAGGGGGGCCAACAAAGACAAAATCGTCTAAATAGTGCGTAATGGACGCAGTGCCGATTTGCTCCTGGAGAACTGATTCAAGCAACAAACTAAACACCTCGAAATAAAAGCATGAAATTGAACAACCCATGGGAAGGCACATGTCATAGTAATATTGGCAACCCAATAAATGAAAGCAATCCTCATGGACCGGCAACATCCGGAACGCTCACTCGATGTCAGATCATAAGGGCCCTGCACCCGGAACTACAAACTAAATCGACAACTCGATCGAACAAAACATAAGACACCGCTGCAATATCCTTGCGAATACCGTCATTAACAGAACGAGCCTTAGGGTATGACAAGTGGTGAATTAAACAAAATGTTTCCACCTCCTTTTTAGCAACCACACAAAGAGGTGAAACACGGAGATTAGGAAAAGGTAAAAAATAAAAAGTTCCCGGCATGCGACCTAAACTAACCTCTGTCCCAACCTTGTCCTTCACAACAGCTGGAAATTCGTTAGCTGACTTTAAAGAGGCTGTCACCAGATTATAAGCGCCCTATCTCCTACATAATCTGATCGGCGCTGTAATGTAGAGAACAGCAGTGGTTTTTATTTTGAAAAAAGATAATTTTTGAGCAAGTTATGAGCAATTTTAGATTTATGCTAATTAGTTTCTTAAAGACCAACTGGGCGCGTTTTTACTTTTGATCAAGTGGGTGTTGTACAGAGGAGTGTATGGGGCTGACCAATCAGTGACCAATCAGCGACCAATCAGTGACTAATCAGCATCATACACTTCTCATTGTTCCAGCCCAGCATGATCCACAGCACAGTGTGATTGTGCAGTGAAAGAAGCTGGGCTGGAACAATGAGAAGTGTATGTCACTGATTGGTCACTGATTAGTCACTGATTGGTCGCTGATTGGTCGCTGATTGGTCAGCATGGAGAGGGATGCCGGACACAATAAGAGGGACACACATCTATTACATGGTCGTCCATTCATTGGAATAAGCCAAGTAATACCACTTTAGGGTGTGGCCACCCGGTGATAACCGCTGATCATGATCAACAGGGGTTCAGCTACCAGACCCACAGCGATCAGCTGATTGCCAGCGGGTCCCTATTTAGTGAAGCTGGGACAACCCTATCAACGTAAAACATTTATTAACTTACTGAAAATGCAGCCAGAATGGCCGTCCCAACACATGATGACCATCCGATTGCCAGGAGGATCTTTTGAACCAAGGTCTGACGAGGCCCAAAGGCTTCAGCATGGAGCATGATGAACTTATAATGTAGAAACATCAGGCCCTATATGTAGCCCCGACTGCAAGGATTAGGGTGAATGGGGTACTCTCTGATCGGTTTGCGCTGGAGCGGGGAACGCGTCAGGGATGTCCATTATCTCCGTTGTTGTTCGCGTTGGCGGTGGAACCATTGGCGTGTGCAGTAAGACAACATGAGCATATTCAGGGGTTGAGATATGGGGGGGTGGAGGAACGAATTGCATTATACGCGGATGATATGCTGTTATTTATGGCGGATGCCGAGCGCACACTCACGTTAGTGATGGCCCTGATTAAGCGGTTTGGGAAATATTCGGGATTGCTCATTAATTGGTCAAAATCGGCTCTAATGCTCATGGACCCGGGGGTTATCCAGACTGGGGAGGAGGAGGTGGAGATACCGGTGGTCACGGAGTTTAAGTACCTGGGGGTCAGGGTGACGGCGAAAGCACAGGATTATATGTCTCTTAATGTAATGCCACTGTTAACAACGATAAAAGCCAAAGTAGAGGCTTGGAATAAGCTACCGCTATCTGCTCTGGGTAGGACTAATCTGATTAAAATGATCCTTATGCCCCAGTTGCTGTACGTCCTACATAACTCCCCGGTATGGATTCCCAAATATTGGTTTAGAAGGTTGCACAACTTGTTTAGAGACCTAGTATGGAAGAAGGGGGTACCCAGGATTAAACTGGAGAAACTCCAACTGCCTAAGGAGGAGGGGGGCCTGGCGGTGCCCAGTGCGTGGGTGTATTATTTAGCTGCCCAATGTCAGATTTTATGTGGGTGGGAGCAGGAAGAGACCTGGGGGTCCAGTGCGCGCATCCTATCATATCTGGGGGGGGGGGGAGAACCCGTTGGCAGGACTGGAAGCACACAGCTATAAAAGGATGGCGAGTACCAGACCCACCCTGCTTCTCATACATAAGGTGTGGTGGCAGTGCAAACACTTGCTGGGGATAGGAGAGTGTACTAAATATACACCACTCTGGAGGAATGCATATCTGGGGGAACTGGGTAAATTGGAAGGGATGCAGGGGTGGGAGCAGCAAGGCATAATACGATTGAGTCAGTTGTACGAGGGAGGCATACTCAAATCCTTTCAACAATTACGGGAGGGGTTTCAGTTGGACTCCCGCATGTTCTATCAGTACCTGCAGATTCAGCACGCGGTGCAGACACAAGCGGCCAGTATAGACATGGCAATACATGCCACGGGAGTGTTGGAACATATTGCAAAAGCAGTAACGTCAAAGGGATTAATTTCATTGGTTTATCGCAGGTTGCTGTCGGAACATCTGGGAGATCCTATGGCACCAGTCAAAGCTGCATGGGAAAGGGATGTGGGTCCTATTTCTACAGACCACTGGGAGGCGGTCTTGGCGGCAACATGTACTTTGTCCAACAATGTAGCACAACGGAGATCTCAGTTGTTTCTGATACATAGGGTGTATAGTACCCCTTGGGTGCTGAAACAAATGGGGTTAAGGGCGGACGCCAGGTGCCCTAGGTGCCCGGAGGAAAAGGCAGACATCCTCCATATGTTCTGATCCTGCGGGAGGTTGGTGTTAGGGATCTGCCAGGTACTTCATCTAGGTATACTCCTGGGATTAATCAATCCACACCTGAGGCCAGACCTGTTCGACTGACACCATCTCCCACCAACCAGGGTGGCAGGCTCAGGAGTGGGAGAGCCTATCGCGGCCTGGTCTGTCGGAGTTAGCTCCGCCCCCTGTCCTTTATTACCTGCCCTGTTCTCTCCTCAGTGCTTGTAATTCTTTTGGATTCCTGGCCCCACTGCTGCTTGCTCCAGCCTGCTTCTGCCGTGCTTCTGCCTTGCTGCAGTTCTCTTGACCTGCTTTGCTTTGCCCCTGGCTTGCTTCTGTCTCCGTGCCCGCTCGGGTGTACTCACTTCGTCCTGGTCCTGACTGTTCGTTCGCCGCTCCGTTTCCTCGTGGCGTTCCGTGGCTACTGCCCCTTCCCTTGCGTGCTCCCTGTTTGTTTTCCTGTGCACTTAGACAGCGTAGGGACCGCCGCCCAGTTGTACCTCGTCGCCTAGGGCGGGTCGTTGCAAGTAGGCAGGGACAGGGCGGTGGGTAGATTAGGGCTCACTTTCCCTTCACCCCCTTCCTGCCATTACATAATTACAAGCCCTTACCTAGTCTACCATTTCTCCTACGCTGACGCTATCATGGACCCCCTTGAGACCCTGACCCAGCAGATGCAGGGCCTCTCCCTACAGGTCCAGGCCCTGGCCCAAAGGGTCAATCAGGGTGACGCTGCTTTAGTAGTACCCCTCACCTCACCTCTAGAACCCGACCTCAAGTTACCTGACCGGTTTTCAGGGGACCGTAAGACGTTTCTCTCCTTCCGGGAGAGTTGCAGACTGTATTTCCGCCTAAAACCCCACTCCTCAGGTTCCGAGAACCAGCGGGTGGGTATCATCATATCCCGACTCCAGGAAGGGCCCCAAGAGTGGGCCTTCTCCTTGGCTCCTGACGCCCCTGAACTTTCCTCTGTTGATCGTTTTTTCTCTGCCCTCGGACTCATTTACGACGAGACTGACAGGACTGCTTTAGCCGAGAGTCAGCTGGTGACCTTACGTCAGGGTAGGAGACCGGTGGAGGAATACTGTTCTGATTTTAGGAAGTGGTGCGTAGCTTCTCAGTGGAACGATCCGGCCCTAAGGTGCCAGTTTAGGTTAGGATTATCTGACGCCCTGAAGGATCTGCTGGTTAGCTACCCCTCGTCTGACTCCCTTGACCAGGTTATGGCCCTAGCAGTACGACTTGACCGACGTCTCAGGGAACGTCAGCTAGAACGCTTCAGTGTGCTCCCCTCTGACCTTTCTGCGATCCCCCCCGAGGTCCCGTCTCCTCGCCCCTCCACGGAGGACTCGGAGGTACCTATGCAACTCGGGGCCTCCATGTCCCCTCGACAACGTAGGGAGTTTCGCAGAATGAATGGTCTCTGCTTCTACTGTGGGGACGACAAGCATCTACTGAACAACTGTCCCAGGCGCAAGAATAAGAAGCCGGAAAACTTCCGCGCCTAAGTGATCATCGGGGAGGTCACTTGGGCGCACAGGTATTTCCCGTTAATGTGAAACGCAATAAAATTTTGCTTCCCTTTCAGGTCTCGTTTGCTGGCCGGTCTGCCACGGGCAGTGCTTTCGTGGATTCTGGCTCATCTGCTAATATCATGTCGGTGGAATTTGCTATGTCTCTAAAGATGCCTTGTATTGATTTACCTTATCCTATCCCTGTAGTAGGAATCGACTCAACTCCCCTTGCTAATGGTTATTTTACTCAGCATACTCCTGTTTTTGAACTCCTGGTTGGCTCCATGCATTTGGAGCAGTGCTCTGTACTGGTGATGCAGGGATTATCGTCTGATCTGGTTTTAGGCCTTCCCTGGTTGCAGTTGCATAATCCCACGTTTGATTGGAATACTGGGGATCTCACCAAATGGGGTAATGAATGTCTTATGTCATGTCTTTCTGTTAACTCTATTTCTCCCCGGGAGGAGGTAAACACGCTTCCTGAGTTTGTTCAGGACTTCGCCGATGTGTTTTCTAAGGAGGCCTCCGAGGTGTTGCCCCCCCATAGAGATTACGATTGCGCTATCGATTTGGTGCGTGGTGCCAAGCTTCCTAAGGGTAGGATATTTAATCTTTCATGTCCTGAACGTGAAGCTATGAGGGTGTATATCCAAGAATGCCTGGCCAAGGGTTTCATTCGCCCCTCCACTTCTCCTGTAGGTGCTGGCTTCTTTTTCGTGGGGAAGAAGGATGGTGGTCTTAGGCCGTGCATTGATTATCGTAACCTGAATAAGGTCACCGTAAGGAACCAGTACCCACTTCCTTTGATTCCGGATCTTTTTAATCAGGTTCAGGGAGCCCAATGGTTTTCTAAGTTCGATCTACAGGGGGCATATAACCTTATCCGCATCAAAGAGGGGGATGAGTGGAAAACTGCGTTCAACACACCCGAGGGTCATTTCGAATACCTGGTCATGCCCTTTGGGTTGTGTAATGCCCCTGCTGTCTTCCAGAATTTTATTAATGAAATCCTGAGAGAGTACCTGGGTAATTTTCTTGTTGTGTACCTTGATGACATACTGGTGTTTTCCAAGGACTGGTCCTCCCACGTGGAGCATGTCAGGAAGGTGCTCCAGGTCCTTCGGGAGAATAATCTGTTTGCTAAGACTGAAAAATGTGTCTTTGGGGTACAGGAGATACCATTTTTAGGGCAAATCCTCACTCCTCATGAATTCCGCATGGACCCTGCCAAGGTTCAAGCTGTGGCGGAATGGGTCCAACCTGCCTCCCTTAAGGCGTTACAGTGTTTTTTAGGGTTCGCCAACTATTACAGGAGATTTATTGCCAACTTCTCGGTCGTCGCTAAGCCTCTTACGGACCTTACCCGCAAGGGTGCTGATGTCCTCCATTGGCCCCCTGAGGCCGTCCAGGCCTTTGAGACTCTCAAGAAGTGCTTTATCTCGGCCCCCGTGCTGATTCAGCCCAACCAAGAGGAGCCATTTATTGTGGAGGTTGACGCTTCCGAGGTGGGAGTGGGGGCCGTCTTGTCCCAGGGTACCAGCTCCCTCACCCATCTCCGCCCCTGTGCTTACTTCTCTAGGAAGTTTTCGCCCACGGAGAGTAACTATGATATTGGCAACCGCGAACTTCTAGCCATTAAATGGGCTTTTGAGGAGTGGCGGCACTTCCTGGAGGGGGCCAGACACCAGGTAACGGTCCTTACGGATCACAAGAATCTGGTTTTCCTAGAATCGGCCCGGAGGCTTAATCCTAGACAAGCTCGGTGGGCACTATTCTTTACCAGATTTAATTTCTTGGTTACCTATAGGGCTGGGTCCAAGAATATTAAGGCTGATGCTCTGTCACGTAGTTTCATGGCCAATCCTCCTTCCGAGAAGGATCCTGCTTGTATTTTACCCCCTGGTATAATCGTCTCTGCCACGGATTCTGATTTAGCTTCTGATATCGCGGCTGATCAGGGTGCAGCTCCCGGGAACGTCCCTGGGGACAAACTGTTTGTTCCCCTGCAATACTGGCTGAGGGTACTCAGGGAAAACCATGACTCCGCTCTATCTGGTCATCCTGGCATCTTGGGCACCAAACACCTCATTACCAGAAACTATTGGTGGCCTGGGTTGCCTAAAGATGTTAGGGCTTACGTCGCCGCTTGTGAGGTTTGCGCTAGGTCCAAAACCCCTAGGTCCCGACCTGCGGGCCTACTACGTTCCTTGCCCATTCCCCAGAGACCTTGGACCCATATCTCCATGGATTTTATCACCGATTTGCCTCCATCTCAGGGCAAGTCGGTGGTGTGGGTGGTAGTCGACCGCTTCAGCAAGATGTGCCACTTTGTGCCCCTTAAGAAGCTACCTAACGCCAAGACGTTAGCTTCTTTGTTTGTGAAACACATCCTGCGTCTCCATGGGGCCCCAGTCAATATTGTTTCTGACAGAGGGGTACAATTTGTTTCCTTATTTTGGAGAGCTTTTTGTAAAAAGTTGGAGATTGATCTGTCCTTCTCCTCCGCCTTCCATCCCGAAACTAATGGCCAAACGGAAAGGACCAACCAATCCCTGGAACAATATTTAAGGTGTTTCATCTCTGACTGTCAATTCGATTGGGTCTCATTCCTTCCCCTTGCTGAATTTTCCCTGAATAACCGGGTCAGTAACTCGTCAGGGGTCTCCCCGTTTTTCTGTAATTTCGGGTTTAACCCAAGGTTCTCCTCCGTCTCCCCTGGTTGTTCCAATAATCCTGAGGTAGAGGATGTTCATCGGGAACTGTGCACTTTATATACACAAAGAAGAACTGGGAGTATAGAAGCCATGAGATAAAAAAAATCTTTATTACATAGAATATACACATTACATAGAAAAATTAAAAGGTACAGTTGGAAAGAGTGACTCTGAAAGTTCCCAATGCAGACAGACAGGCTCAATGGGTCAAAGTAAACATGCAGGGAGATAACTACTATCAAATTGAGCAATAGCAAACACAAATACTGAGGACCTTGACATTATATAAGTATAGAATAGGAAAACAAGTCCGAGACACAGAATGCATGTGCAGGTCTCCGAGTCGTATCCCAGGATAAACAGCATGTAACAGCCAAGGATCAATCTTAAGATAGTTTAAAGTTTGCAGGTATGGCCCAAAAAGAACAAGTGTATCTTACCCATAATAAGGTGTGTTTCAAGCCTGACGGACGTATGGAACACCCCAACGCGCGTTTCGCGATGTGCTTCCTCAAGGGGCATACAGTGTCTGATTCAAGACAGCCTTAAATACTAAAGAGAACAGATGTGTGCGGTATCACCTGATCCAAGGAGAGTGCAGCGCATATCCTCCGCCGACAGCCGGATGTGAGGCATGCCCCACTTCCATACCCCAGCGCCGTAGCGCATATCCAGGGTCCCCGACGCGTACAGGGACCCCGGACATGCGCAATGCGCTACAGGGGCAGGAACGGGGCGTCAACACAGCGGCGACGAACGGGAGAGACGCGCATCTCATTGGACAAGGGACACGGCAGAGAAGTAAGAGAATCCCATAGGTCAGTTTTGGATTAGCTGACAGTCATGTGTGTTGTGTCACTTTCTAAAATCTATAAAAACAAGATAAATGTGCATACGAAAAATAGAAATACATGCATGGTAATGTGAGACCGCAAAGAGGAGACACATTATACTCTCTTCTTTAGAAGAGATAGAGTGTCATATAATATGCAAGTGATACCCAATAACTTGGTCGCACGACGTGTAAACACAAATTGTGTACAAATAATGACAAACTAAAATACAAGGTAAAAAGTACATCATATTCATACCCCATAACTATGTAGAATAGGTGAAAAAAACAAACACCAGAAAAAACCATTATTAATGGGTGTATTAAGGGCCAGCAGGTTCCAATAATAAATTGTACACATGGGGCCAATTAAAAAAATCAATAAAGAAAGAAAGAGTGTGACATACATTAACCCATTACATAAAAAGTACAATAAGTTGGAATAAAAAAGGGGGAAGGGGGGGGGAGGGGGAGGGGGGGGAGGGGGGGGGGGATATGACCAAATAAAAACAAGTCCTAAGAGAAGGAAAATAATTATCAATACATCATCAAATTACAGAAAGGATGGGTGACATTATGCACAAGAAATATTTCCTCTCCTTCGGCATTTTCAGCCAGAGTCCAATTCTAGGTTAGAGATTCACATCTAAGGCTGTCAAAAGAAATAAGTACCTAAATGACACAGTAAAAGACACATGTTAAAAATGAATAAAAGCAAAAAACAAAAAGTGGTAGGACAGTTAGAGGTAAATTTATAGAAAGGATGCAAAGTTCAGTTGTTCATTAAGGCCATTAGGCACCAAAGAGCCCAACTTCACAATCCACATACATTCTCTTTGGGCCAGAACCTTCTTCAAATCACCCCCTCTGATGCCACAGTGTATACGATCAATGCCCCGAATCATGAGGGATCTTGGGCTACTGTCATGACATTCTTTAAAATGTCTAGGTAACGTTTTTAATTGTCTTGGATCACTGATTTTTTTGGCTCCAATGATATCCCTGACATGCTCCCTCGTACGTATCCTCAGCTGTCGGGATGTTAAACCCACATAGATTTTTGGGCAGCCGCATAAAGCATAATACACAACGTGTGTAGTACTACAAGAGATATAATCTCTGATTGTAAATGTTTTACTACCATCTGTTGTCTTAAAATCCTTGGTTCGGCTGATATTTGGGCAAGCGGTGCAGTCACCACATGGATAACATCCAATTACGGGTTCACGTGCACCGAAGGGATGGACAGTTTTGGGTACATAATGACTTTTGGTCAAGAGGTCCTTAAGATTTTTACTCCTCCTAGCTGTCATCATAGGTTTGAGTGGCAGACTCTTAGCTAGGGCTGGTTCTGACCTTAGAATGGGCCAATATTGTGCCAAGATAGATCTCATATTGTCCCATTGATTATTATATGTCGTAATAAAACGGGTTTGATTATCGACAGTAGGATTACTTTTCTTTTGAAGGAGCTCAAGACGCGGAGTTTTCCTAGCCCTATTGTAGCCAGATTTAATGAGGCGTGTACTGTATCCTCTATCTGAAAAACGGGACTTCAGGTCATCCGACTGTCGCTCAAAGAGTCTATCGGTGGAGCAGATCCGCTTCATCCTGAGGAACTGCCCAACCGGGATGGCTCTGACAGTGGACCGAGTATGAAAAGAGGATGCGTGCAACAGGGAATTCACTGATGTGGACTTCCGAAAGACATCTGTCTGAAGGAATCCGTCACAATCAGTAAAAATCTGTATATCCAAGAAGTCTATTTGTTGTTTATGTGACTTATAGGTCAGCTTAATATTGACTGAGTTCAAATTCAATTGCCGCATAAATTCCACCAGTTCATACTCGGAACCCTGCCATATAAAAAGAATATCATCGATGTACCGGAGCCAACACTGCACATGTTCAGCGGCCCGAGCGCCATCCCCAAGAAAAACCTGCCTCTCCCAAAGGCCGAGAAACAGGTTTGCATAGGATGGCGCGCAGGCCGCGCCCATGGCAGTGCCCCTGGTCTGTAGATAAAAGTGGTCTTTAAACACAAAAAAGTTGTGAGTCAAAATATACTGAAGCAATTCCAGTATAAGATCACACATTTCGCCATCCCGGTTGCTGGTCCCCAGGTAGAAGCGGACCGCCTCCAAACCATCACTATGTCGTATACATGTGTACAGAGACTCAACGTCTGCCGTAACAAGTAACATGTCAGGCTCGATTTGAATACCGTCTAACCTGCCCAGGACTTCCGTCGTGTCTTTGATGTATGAGGGCAAATCAGCAACTAAAGGTTTAAGATAGTAGTCTATAAATTTGCATATTGGGTCACAAAGACCACCCATACCAGACACGATCGGACGTCCTGGGGGGTCCACAAGACTCTTGTGAACCTTAGGCAGAAAATAAAGTGTTGGAATCTTAGGTTCATTAATCAGGAGTCCCTCATAAATTTTCTTAGGGATAAGTCCCTTATCTAAAGCCTTACCGAGAATATTAATTAATTCTACAGAAAAAGAGGACAACGGACTATGAGTCAATTTGGCATAGGTATGTTTATCTCGTAATTGTCTCAGGGCTTCCCTTTCATATTTCGCCATTGGCCAGACCACGATGTTCCCCCCCTTGTCTGCAGGTTTGATGACTACATCATCCAGACGTCGCAATTCCCCCAAAGCTTTCCTCTGGGGACCAGTTAAGTTGTCTGTTCCTCTTGTAATGGACAATTGCTTGAATTGATCCATAACTAGTCTGGTGAAGATTTCAACCTCAGGGCATAAAGACAAGGGGGGAAACCTCGTGGACCTGGGCAACACAGATGTCGGAAAGGCACCCATTACCTCAGATGTCTGTTCACGTAAGAGATCCTCAAGGGCCTGGAGGGCCTCCCTTTCCATTTCGCTGGTGACTACCATCGTGTCACAGCTCCTACTATGGAGTTTCTTTAAAATCAATTTGCGCGAGAAAAGGTGTAGGTCCTTCAGAGCTGTGAAGAAATCAAAGTGATTGGTGGGTGAGAAAGTCAACCCTTTACTGAGAACATCACACTGGGCATCAGAGAGGGCATATGAAGATAGGTTAATTACCTCCAGATTGTTTGATGATTTCTTGTCCTGCTGAGTATTTCGCATGTTCTTGTGCTTAGCGTGTCTGTCATAGCGCCTCCTTGAGCCCAAAGAGCCCTGACTATTCCCACTGGTGTCACTGTGGCTCGTGTCTCTAACTCTATGTGTTACCTCGCCTGATGCACGTGATGAGACCGATGACGATCTGGAGTGGTGGAGAGACCTAGATCTGGGACGGCCACGTGTCATGTGCCATCTATATACTCTGTTTGATTGGTAGTCAGATAAGTCTCTCTGGAATTTCCCCGATTTAGTTGTGCATATGTCTTTCTCCCATTTGGAGTAATCCTTATCCAGGTCATCCTGTATTTTAGTCAGAACATCGTTGGGAAAATCTTTTTTCATTGTAGACTGAATCTCGTCTATATCTTTTTCCAACTCAATTAGTGTATTTGAATTGGATTGGACCAAAAGATCCATAAAGCCCATTGAGCATGTGTTGGCTAAAGTTTCCCATTTATTTTTAAAAGTGTCACTTTCCATATCAAAGGAGGGGAATACTTGTACTCTCAACCCTCTGGGGATAAGGCCCTTCGAAATGTATTTAGTAAGGAAGGCCCTATTCCACCAAATCCTAATTCTTTTATTTAGGAGGGACTTCAATTTAGCAGTAAGCTCCCTACTATCACTACCACAAAATGTCGGAATTAAAACAGAGTCCTCATTGAAAATTTGATCCAGCTGTACGAGCCATGATGCGTCACGGGCTCTGAAATTCATGTTGTGCTGGGAGTCAGAAGCTGTGAAAAATACACAGAGTACAATATTATACACAAAAAAGACTCTTACTAGCAGGGAGTATCACGGGTTAGATGCTATGGGTATAAAGCATACTACCAAAAATGATCAATTGGAAGGGCACTCCTAAGTAAACATTATATACACAAAGAAGAACTGGGAGTATAGAAGCCATGAGATAAAAAAAATCTTTATTACATAGAATATACACATTACATAGAAAAATTAAAAGGTACAGTTGGAAAGAGTGACTCTGAAAGTTCCCAATGCAGACAGACAGGCTCAATGGGTCAAAGTAAACATGCAGGGAGATAACTACTATCAAATTGAGCAATAGCAAACACAAATACTGAGGACCTTGACATTATATAAGTATAGAATAGGAAAACAAGTCCGAGACACAGAATGCATGTGCAGGTCTCCGAGTCGTATCCCAGGATAAACAGCATGTAACAGCCAAGGATCAATCTTAAGATAGTTTAAAGTTTGCAGGTATGGCCCAAAAAGAACAAGTGTATCTTACCCATAATAAGGTGTGTTTCAAGCCTGACGGACGTATGGAACACCCCAACGCGCGTTTCGCGATGTGCTTCCTCAAGGGGCATACAGTGTCTGATTCAAGACAGCCTTAAATACTAAAGAGAACAGATGTGTGCGGTATCACCTGATCCAAGGAGAGTGCAGCGCATATCCTCCGCCGACAGCCGGATGTGAGGCATGCCCCACTTCCATACCCCAGCGCCGTAGCGCATATCCAGGGTCCCCGACGCGTACAGGGACCCCGGACATGCGCAATGCGCTACAGGGGCAGGAACGGGGCGTCAACACAGCGGCGACGAACGGGAGAGACGCGCATCTCATTGGACAAGGGACACGGCAGAGAAGTAAGAGAATCCCATAGGTCAGTTTTGGATTAGCTGACAGTCATGTGTGTTGTGTCACTTTCTAAAATCTATAAAAACAAGATAAATGTGCATACGAAAAATAGAAATACATGCATGGTAATGTGAGACCGCAAAGAGGAGACACATTATACTCTCTTCTTTAGAAGAGATAGAGTGTCATATAATATGCAAGTGATACCCAATAACTTGGTCGCACGACGTGTAAACACAAATTGTGTACAAATAATGACAAACTAAAATACAAGGTAAAAAGTACATCATATTCATACCCCATAACTATATAGAATAGGTGAAAAAAACAAACACCAGAAAAAACCATTATTAATGGGTGTATTAAGGGCCAGCAGGTTCCAATAATAAATTGTACACATGGGGCCAATTAAAAAAATCAATAAAGAAAGAAAGAGTGTGACATACATTAACCCATTACATAAAAAGTACAATAAGTTGGAATAAAAAAGGGGGAAGGGGGGGGGAGGGGGAGGGGGGGGAGGGGGGGGGGATATGACCAAATAAAAACAAGTCCTAAGAGAAGGAAAATAATTATCAATACATCATCAAATTACAGAAAGGATGGGTGACATTATGCACAAGAAAAGAAATAAGTACCTAAATGACACAGTAAAAGACACATGTTAAAAATGAATAAAAGCAAAAAACAAAAAGTGGTAGGACAGTTAGAGGTAAATTTATAGAAAGGATGCAAAGTTCAGTTGTTCATTAAGGCCATTAGGCACCAAAGAGCCCAACTTCACAATCCACATACATTCTCTTTGGGCCAGAACCTTCTTCAAATCACCCCCTCTGATGCCACAGTGTATACGATCAATGCCCCGAATCATGAGGGATCTTGGGCTACTGTCATGACATTCTTTAAAATGTCTAGGTAACGTTTTTAATTGTCTTGGATCACTGATTTTTTTGGCTCCAATGATATCCCTGACATGCTCCCTCGTACGTATCCTCAGCTGTCGGGATGTTAAACCCACATAGATTTTTGGGCAGCCGCATAAAGCATAATACACAACGTGTGTAGTACTACAAGAGATATAATCTCTGATTGTAAATGTTTTACTACCATCTGTTGTCTTAAAATCCTTGGTTCGGCTGATATTTGGGCAAGCGGTGCAGTCACCACATGGATAACATCCAATTACGGGTTCACGTGCACCGAAGGGATGGACAGTTTTGGGTACATAATGACTTTTGGTCAAGAGGTCCTTAAGATTTTTACTCCTCCTAGCTGTCATCATAGGTTTGAGTGGCAGACTCTTAGCTAGGGCTGGTTCTGACCTTAGAATGGGCCAATATTGTGCCAAGATAGATCTCATATTGTCCCATTGATTATTATATGTCGTAATAAAACGGGTTTGATTATCGACAGTAGGATTACTTTTCTTTTGAAGGAGCTCAAGACGCGGAGTTTTCCTAGCCCTATTGTAGCCAGATTTAATGAGGCGTGTACTGTATCCTCTATCTGAAAAACGGGACTTCAGGTCATCCGACTGTCGCTCAAAGAGTCTATCGGTGGAGCAGATCCGCTTCATCCTGAGGAACTGCCCAACCGGGATGGCTCTGACAGTGGACCGAGTATGAAAAGAGGATGCCCTGGTTGTTCCAATAATCCTGAGGTAGAGGATGTTCATCGGGAACTGTGCACTGTCTGGGCCCAGGTTCAGAAGAACCTAGAGGCGTCCCAGAGCGCACAAAAGATTCAGGCGGATAGTAGACGTTCTGCTAACCCCCGGTTTGTCGTCGGGGATTTGGTCTGGTTGTCGTCCAGGAACTTGCGCCTTAAGGTCCCATCCAGGAAGTTTGCTCCCCGATTTATTGGACCTTATAAGATCATTGAAGTCCTCAACCCTGTATCCTTCCGTCTGGAGCTCCCCCCATCCTTTCGCATACATGACGTCTTCCATGCCTCCCTCCTTAAAAGCTGCTCCCCGTCCTGGTCCCCCTCGAGGATACCTCCTGTTCCCGTTCTCACCCCTGAGGGGGTGGAATTCGAGGTGGCCAAGATTATGGACAGTAGGATGGTCCAGGGCTCCCTCCAGTACCTGGTCCATTGGAGAGGATACGGGCCGGAGGAGAGGACTTGGGTACCTGCCCGTGATGTTCACGCTGGGGTATTGATCAGGAGGTTCCACCTTCTCTTCCCCACTAAACCGGGTCCCCTTAGTAAGGGTCCGGTGGCCCCTCATAAAAGGGGGAGTACTGTTAGGGATCTGCCAGGTACTTCATCTAGGTATACTCCTGGGATTAATCAATCCACACCTGAGGCCAGACCTGTTCGACTGACACCATCTCCCACCAACCAGGGTGGCAGGCTCAGGAGTGGGAGAGCCTATCGCGGCCTGGTCTGTCGGAGTTAGCTCCGCCCCCTGTCCTTTATTACCTGCCCTGTTCTCTCCTCAGTGCTTGTAATTCTTTTGGATTCCTGGCCCCACTGCTGCTTGCTCCAGCCTGCTTCTGCCGTGCTTCTGCCTTGCTGCAGTTCTCTTGACCTGCTTTGCTTTGCCCCTGGCTTGCTTCTGTCTCCGTGCCCGCTCGGGTGTACTCACTTCGTCCTGGTCCTGACTGTTCGTTCGCCGCTCCGTTTCCTCGTGGCGTTCCGTGGCTACTGCCCCTTCCCTTGAGTGTTCCCTGTTTGTTTTCCTGTGCACTTAGACAGCGTAGGGACTGCCGCCCAGTTGTACCTCGTCACCTAGGGCGGGTCGTTGCAAGTAGGCAGGGACAGGGCGGTGGGTAGATTAGGGTTTACTTTCCCTTCACCCCCTTCCTGCCATTACAGTTGGGGACTCTGTGGACAGAAATGTCAGAGCTACTGGGGAGCGTGTTTGAAGTACAGATTCCATGGGATCCAGTGGTAATGCTGCTGGGATATGTTGGAGACTTGGAGGGGGATAGGATGTCAGGTTTGGCAATTGCAAAAATACTATACCAAGTCAGGAAAGGAATAGCGAAACACTGGCTGGATACGGAGCCACCCTCAAAGCAAGAAATTATAGGGGCACTTAACTCACAGGTTCTGATGGAATATAGGATATACTCCAAGAGGGGGTCCAAGGCAAAGTTTGAAAAACAATGGGCTAGGTGGATTGATCATTCTGGGTACGCTTCGGCGGAGCTACTTACATTACGGTCCCACATTCAGGTATAGGGCTACTGACGGTGGGGTACATACGGGGAGTAGACGTAAGAGGGGGAATGGAAAAGGGAAGGAGAAGGAGATAGGATTAAAAAAGTTGTAACGAGAAGACCGGCTGGGGGGGTACAAGGGGGAGTTGGGGGGGAAGGGAATGTTTTGTTAAAAATACATATGCGGGTCTGTGGAAATTTGCTTATACTCTGTATGAGAATGTATAATGACCTGTACAGTTGTGAATTTTGTTGAATAAACTTGAACTGATTAAAAAAAAGAAACGTCAGGCCCAGAGCTGAAAAAGAGAAAATGAGCCAAATAAATCCTGTAGCATGTCTAAACATTTATCTGCATCGTCTGATCCGGACAATTATTATCAATGAAATGAACAAAACGTAATTATAATTTTTTATAAAGTCTGATTACTACTGCATGAAGAGCATATTATAATCACTTCCATGATATTTACTTACAGGCAATGGCCATTCCTATGAATCCCATTCTAAACAGGATATTTTCTGGAAAGACATTTTCCTATTTCACTGTAAAACAAAAAATAAAACGCTCAATGTTAAATAATATGGAAAAATTGTCAGAATTGTTTCATCTTAATAATCAGCAGTCAGATAATCTATAGGACTGAGGGGATGATGTACATCAGTGGGGGGGGGGGGGGCATGGTCTTTGATAACAGTCAGTGTGTAGCTAGCAGAGAGCCAGGCCGCACACCAAAAGGCCAAGAAGTTGTGGAAGAATCCCAGTCCATTGATCTCCATAATAGTGAGAAGTCGCCAATAAATTATCAAATCGCGCTCTGTGTCAATTCACGGAAAGAAAGACCGGGCAGCTGTCAGGGGAATATTTATAACCCCTCGTCATCTCTCTGTGACATCAGCACGGCTAGACGTCCTCGGCGGGGAAGATGATGTAGATAATGATGGCGAAGAAGAAGAGGAGGGCTATGGTCAGAAGATGTCGAGGGCGATCTCCGCCTCCGACGAAGACCACTTCTGCCGTGGCGATGCTTGCGCCGACCGTGCCTGGGCCCACCTCCACATCTGTGTTTCCTCTCTCTCCTTGACGATTCCTTTGCCGAACCTAAAAGAGAAAAAAGGGACAAGGCAGACGCGTGACCAACATCACTTTGATCCCCCTTGGCACCAACAGCATGCGCCACATCCCTGCTCGGACCCTCCTGCTGCGGGCCAGAACCGGACGGTACATTCAATAAAGGACACAGTTGTGGAGGAGACCGCAGCCCTGGCTGAGACCGGACGACTTCTTCTCCAGCTCTTGTCCTCTGATAGGCGGTTAGACCATGCAATGCCCTCGCTGCAGCGCCCCTGCGACGTCTCCTCTGCCCGGGCCTCCCTCCCCCCCAGCATCTCCTGACACAATAACCGCTGACCCTGCATCCTCACCTGATCCCAGCTGAAGCAGATGTTCATCGGCGCAGGTTCCCGGATCAGCGGTGCAGGTATGGTTGTTGATAACAGTCAGTGTGTAGCCACCAGAGAGCCAGGCCGCACACCAAAAGGCCAAGAAGATGGAGAAGAATCCCAATCCGTTGATCTCCATAATAGTGAAAAGTCGCCAATAAATTAGCAAAGCGCACTCTGTGTCAATTCACGGAAAGAAAGGCCGGGCTGCACTTCCCTGCAGTCCCTGGCGCTCTACCTATGCGATTCTCCGCCATCTAAACAAGATCCTCCTAGAACCGCCCGCTGTGATATCTACAACAGAATAAAATAATTAAAACAGGATGAAAATAAAAATTCACAGAAACTATCAACAAAATGACATTTATCTCCTTAACAAGATGCCACATACATGTACTTGGCAGTCGTTAAGGGGAAGTATGGAGCGGGATCACGGGCTGGGGTCGCTCCATACTTAGCGGGTATTCGCTGTGTAATATAGCCAATACCGCACTGCAACAAACAGAATAAAAAATCACTTTGATTATGCCCGTTTAACCCCTTAGAGGCCACAGTCAATCACGACCACAGCATCTAACACATTAGAATGAGAGGGGCAACCCCCTCCGACGTGCCATTGTCCCCACACGATGCTATAGCGGGATGCCGATGGTTATCAGGGCAGCCTGGGGGACTGATGAACGGTCTGCCATCTTTGTAATCCGGCAGGTCTTCATAGGTGGCTGTAAGGCTGGATTTACACGAGCGTGTGTGTTTTGTGCACGCAATAAACGCGGTGTTTTGCGCGCGAAAAAGGTACTTAACAGCTCCGTGTGTCATCAGCATATGATGCGTGGCTGCGTCAATTTCGCGCAGCCGCCATCATTATGACACTCTGTTTGTATGTTTGCACGTGCTGCCTTTCTGTTTTCATTCATAGTTTTACTGCTGTTGCATGAATCTTCCGTGTGCTGCACGTGATTTTCACGCACCCATTGACTTCAATGGGTGCGTGATGCGTGAACAACGCACAAATATAGGACATGTCGTGCGTTTCACGAAGCGGACACACGCTGCGTCAAAATCACTGACAGTCTGCACGGCCCCATAGACGAACATAGGTCCGTGCGAAGCGCGTGAAAATCAAGCACGTTGCACGGACGTATTACACGTTCGTCTAAATAAGCCCTGAGGCTGGATTCACACGAGCATGGCGTTTTTGCACGCGTAAAAAATGTGACGTTTTGCGTGCGTTGTAGTTGCGTGTGTCATGCGTTATGGCTGCGTGTCTGCGTTTTTTACGCACGTATGACATGCGTTTTTCACACGCGTAAATAAAACGCAGGGTGGAGTAATGGAGAGGGCATCCTACAAAAAGGCACCCTTCTCAAACACCTGCTTGATGTGAGCACATGTTCTCATCCTTCTTGCACCTTGCAAAATACTTTGGGGAGTTTATTGTGTTTCTTGCCTTGTTGCCGTCTAAAAAGCCAAATTATGCCGTCGACTCCGCTGGCCCGTGTGCTGCTATGCTGGATGGCTTCTCTGCGATTTTGGGAGCGCCAATGGAGCAGTGCCATGGCAGGAAGATTTTATGTGAAGGGTGGCTTCGTGAAGATTATTGCCAAAATCTGTCATTAGACTGAGGGCAATGGGATGAATTTAGGGGGGAATGTAGTATTAGGGACTCGCAAGACATGAGGACCCTTGACGTGGGTTGCGAGCTTATATCTTTTGGGGTTTCGCCGTGTTGGTTTGCTGCCAAACAACTAATTGCATGTGAATCACATTGGCCAATCAAATGTTGACAAATACAATCACAAAGTTGCTTAGTGCGTCCATTATCATAGCACTGCAACGCCGCAGAGAAGTCGTTGCTGTTTCGAGCTAAACCGCAAAAGATAAACTAAGATCTCAATTATGACATGCAACTACCTTGGGCCCTGGGCAGCATGTTGCAACGTTACCTTGGGACACGTTTGGGAAAGCATGTTACATTACATATATCGAGGGAAACACAGAAACTTTTGTTGCTCTACAAAACCACACTTTATTGGGTAATGGGGCAAAAAATATAGCCTAAAACATAGGACAACAAAACATCAAACAAACGCACCAACATGATGCACAATGTTGAAACATTGGTCCAAATAAGGCCTAAATTACGCAGCAAAACTGTGCGGCATCATCAGCACTACAACTCCTGATAATGGTGGGGTGGGGAGTTGTAGCTGTCCATTTCAGCACCACTATGCTGCGCATGGCCCTGCAGAGGATGTTCCTCAACAGCATAGTGGTGCTGATGCTGCGTGTGGTAGCCTACAGGTGGACCATGTGGCAAGTTTACCACGGGTCGGCTGTAGGCTGGAACAGGCCAGTTCCGCATCGGCACTGGACAAGGTGACATGCGGCCCGGCAATGGGCGTTGGAATTTTTGCCGGGCCAAGGGGGTGGCAGGCTGAGAAGGGACAGGTGCATTGAACGGCACCGCTGTCTCTGCCAATCCACGCCAATGCTCCATTGCCTGGAAGCTCGGGCGTGGGTTGTTAGGAGGTGTGGCCGCGTCGATGAGGCTGAGGATCGAGCCTTAGAGGCGCGCCATACGGTCGTCGGGAGAAGCGGGGCAAAAGCCGTCCTCCTCGGCGCAGCGACGCAGGTACTCAAGTACCCTGGAGTCCACTTGGGCATCTGCGGATCCGATCTGGCTGCGCCTGCCTGCTGCGGTGGTTTCAGCCGGAACGTCACGAGGCACCTGGGGTTGGCTGGACGCCTGTGGGGCAGGTTCTGGTGCTGTCGGCTCAGGGGTTAAGGGCAGCACGGGATGTTCTTCTGGTGGCGCCTGCGCCTCCTCATGGGCAGCCTCCTCTTCCATGTCCAGAAGATTGTCACTGCATCTGTAATCAAAAATGTACACGTCTTTGTAACATTGCCACAAGGGACAAACCATCAATTTTGGGGGCATGACATGTGAACACAGACATGTCTTCAAAGCACAGTTATTATTTATGGCTGCATTTCCATAATGTCCTTCAGGAACATTAGCTGCTGGGTGTAGATGTATTTCCTCTTTTTGGGGGCCCCGTCACCACTGCAGGAGCGGTGCTGCGGTGGCGGGGGCCGCCATTCGGTGCTGCAACCGCTAGAGTAGGGACCCACTTTAAAAAGGTCGCCGTGAAGTGGCAAGTGGGCTTATACAGTTTGATCAAAAGTTTACAAAGAACCTCATGTTCATGTTCCTAAATTATGCCTAGCGGCTCAGATCAACGTATATACTGTGGATTGTGCGGTTCATGTCTAGTTTCTCACAATGCTGATATAATTATTAACCCCTTGATGTTGCAACCAATTTTGTCCTTGATGCTGCAAATAATTTTTTTCGCTTTTGTCTCCCTTCATTGTGACCATGAGCATTTAAAGAAGCACTCCACTTTATTTTATTTTTTTGCACCCTCCATTTGTACATTGGTGTGTCAGTGGGGAGCTGGGTGTAGAAATACTTACCGATCCCTGGATCCTGTCGTTTTTCGGTTCCAGGGCCGCGCACGTGATCTTCATTCTGACCTGGTCTGGAATCACTGCTGTTCAGAAAACCGGAAGTCAATGCATTCCTATGGAGCCTCGTCCGGGACTCGTCCTGGCCTTGTTCTGGCTTCCATAAGAATGCATTGAGAGCCTGAGTTCCGGTTTATTCAAAAGCACCGTGACTCCAGACAAGTCAGAGGGAAGATCAGGTGAGTGGCGTTGGAAAAGAAAAATACAAGATGCGGGGATCAGTCAGTATTTTGCACACAGCACCCCACTGAAACACCAATGTACAAATGGAGGGTGCAATAAAAAAATAACGTGGAGTGCTCCAATAATCTATCTTTATTTTTATTGTTTTTTGTGTTTTTTTATGCCCTTCATCATTCACCATAAATAATATGTTATTGTTCGCGTCTGGAAACTGTTATCGGGGTCAGTAGCTGTCACTATTATTGGAGTCAGTAGCTGTCACTATTATTGGGGTCAGTAGCTGTCACTATTATTGGGGTCAGTAGCTGTCACTGTTATTGGGGTCAGTAGCTGTCACTATTATTGGGGTCAGTAGCTGTCATTATTATTGAGGTCAATAGCTGTCACTATTATTGGGGTCAGTAGCTGTCACTATTATTGGGGTCAGTAGCTTTCACTATTATTGGGGTCAGTAGCTGTCACTATTATTGGGGTCAGTAGCTGTCACTACTATTGGGGTCAGTAGGTGTCACTATTATTGGGGTCAGTAGCTGTCACTGTTATTGGGGTCAGTAGGTGTCACTATTATTGGGGTCAGTAGCTGTCACTATTATTGGGGTCAGTAGCTGTCACTATTATTGGGGTCAGTAGCTGTCACTATTATTAGGGGTAGTAGCTGTCACTATTATTGGGGTCAGTAGGTGTCACTATTATTGAGGGTAGTAGCTGTCACTGTTATTGGGGTCAGTAGCTGTCACTGTTATTGGGGTGAGTAGCTGTCACTATTATTGGGGTCAGTAGCTGTCACTATTATTGGGGTCAGTAGCTGTCACTATTATTGGGGTCAGTAGCTGTCACTATTATTGGGGTCATTAGCTGTCACTATTATTGGGGTCAGTAGCTGTCACTGTTATTGGGGTCAGTAGCTGTCACTGTTATTGGGGTCAGTAGCTGTCACTGTTATTGGGGTCAGTAGCTGTCACTGTTATTGGGGTCAGTAGCTGTCACTATTATTGGGGTCAGAAGATGTCACTATTATTGGGGTCAGTAGCTGTCACTATTATTGGGGTCAGTAGCTGTCAGTATTATTGGGGTCAGTAGCTGTCACTATTATTGGGGTCAGTAGCTGTCACTATTATTGGGGTCAGTAGCTGTCACTATTATTGGGGTCAGTAGCTGTCACTATTATTGGGGTCAGTAGCTGTCACTATTATTGGGGTCAGTAGCTGTCACTGTTATCGGGGTCAGTAGCTGTCACTATTATCGGGGTCGGTAGCTGTCACTATTATCGGGGTCGGTAGCTGTCACTATTATTGGGGTCGGTAGCTATCACTATTATTGGGGTCAGTAGCTGTCACTATTATTGGGGTCAGTAGCTGTCACTATTATTGGGGTCAGTAGCTGTCACTATTATTGGGGTCAGTAGCTGTCTATTATTGGGGTCAGTAGCTGTCACTATTTTTGGAGTCAGTAGCTGTCACTATTATTGGGGTCAGTAGCTGTCACTACTATTGGGGTCAGTAGGTGTCACTATTATTGGGGTCAGTAGCTGTCACTGTTATTGGGGTCAGTAGGTGTCACTATTATTGGGGTCAGTAGCTGTCACTATTATTGGGGTCAGTAGCTGTCACTATTATTGGGGTCAGTAGCTGTCACTATTATTAGGGGTAGTAGCTGTCACTATTATTGGGGTCAGTAGCTGTCACTATTATTGAGGGTAGTAGCTGTCACTGTTATTGGGGTCAGTAGCTGTCACTGTTATTGGGGTGAGTAGCTGTCACTATTATTGGGGTCAGTAGCTGTCACTATTATTGGGGTCAGTAGCTGTCACTATTATTGGGGTCAGTAGCTGTCACTATTATTGGGGTCATTAGCTGTCACTATTATTGGGGTCAGTAGCTGTCACTGTTATTGGGGTCAGTAGCTGTCACTGTTATTGGGGTCAGTAGCTGTCACTGTTATTGGGGTCAGTAGCTGTCACTGTTATTGGGGTCAGTAGCTGTCACTATTATTGGGGTCAGAAGATGTCACTATTATTGGGGTCAGTAGCTGTCACTATTATTGGGGTCAGTAGCTGTCAGTATTATTGGGGTCAGTAGCTGTCACTATTATTGGGGTCAGTAGCTGTCACTATTATTGGGTCAGCAGCTGTCACTATTATTGGGGTCAGTAGCTGTCACTATTATTGGGGTCAGTAGCTGTCACTATTATTGGGGTCAGTAGCTGTCACTGTTATCGGGGTCAGTAGCTGTCACTATTATCGGGGTCGGTAGCTGTCACTATTATTGGGGTCGGTAGCTATCACTATTATTGGGGTCAGTAGCTGTCACTATTATTGGGGTCAGTAGCTGTCTATTATTAGGGTCAGTAGCTGTCACTATTTTTGGAGTCAGTAGCTGTCACTATTATTGGGGTCAGTAGCTGTCACTATTATTGGGGTCAGTAGCTGTCTATTATTGGGGTCAGTAGCTGTCACTATTATTGGGGTCAGTAGCTGTCACTATTATTGGGGTCAGTAGCTGTCACTATTATTGGGGTCAGTAGCTGTCACTGTTATCGGGGTCAGTAGCTGTCACTATTATCGGGGTCGGTAGCTGTCACTATTATCGGGGTCAGTAGCTGTCACTGTTATCGGGGTCAGTAGCTGTCACTATTATTGGGGTCAGTAGCTGTCACTATTATCGGGGTCGGTAGCTGTCACTATTATTGGGGTCGGTAGCTATCACTATTATTGGGGTCAGTAGCTGTCACTATTATTGGGGTCAGTAGCTGTCACTATTATTGGGGTCAGTAGCTGTCACTATTATTGGGGTCAGTAGCTGTCTATTAATGGGGTCAGTAGCTGTCACTATTTTTGGAGTCAGTAGCTGTCACTATTATTGGGGTCAGTAGCTGTCAATACTATTGGGGTCAGTAGGTGTCACTATTATTGGGGTCAGTAGCTGTCACTGTTATTGGGGTCAGTAGGTGTCACTATTATTGGGGTCAGTAGCTGTCACTATTATTGGGGTCAGTAGCTGTCACTATTATTGGGGTCAGTAGCTGTCACTATTATTAGGGGTAGTAGCTGTCACTATTATTGGGGTCAGTAGCTGTCACTATTATTGAGGGTAGTAGCTGTCACTGTTATTGGGGTCAGTAGCTGTCACTGTTATTGGGGTGAGTAGCTGTCACTATTATTGGGGTCAGTAGCTGTCACTATTATTGGGGTCAGTAGCTGTCACTATTATTGGGGTCAGTAGCTGTCACTATTATTGGGGTCATTAGCTGTCACTATTATTGGGGTCAGTAGCTGTCACTGTTATTGGGGTCAGTAGCTGTCACTGTTATTGGGGTCAGTAGCTGTCACTGTTATTGGGGTCAGTAGCTGTCACTGTTATTGGGGTCAGTAGCTGTCACTATTATTGGGGTCAGAAGATGTCACTATTATTGGGGTCAGTAGCTGTCACTATTATTGGGGTCAGTAGCTGTCAGTATTATTGGGGTCAGTAGCTGTCACTATTATTGGGGTCAGTAGCTGTCACTATTATTGGGGTCAGTAGCTGTCACTATTATTGGGGTCAGTAGCTGTCACTATTATTGGGGTCAGTAGCTGTCACTATTATTGGGGTCAGTAGCTGTCACTGTTATCGGGGTCAGTAGCTGTCACTATTATTGGGGTCGGTAGCTGTCACTATTATCGGGGTCGGTAGCTGTCACTATTATTGGGGTCGGTAGCTATCACTATTATTGGGGTCAGTAGCTGTCACTATTATTGGGGTCAGTAGCTGTCACTATTATTGGGGTCAGTAGCTGTCACTATTATTGGGGTCAGTAGCTGTCTATTATTGGGGTCGGTAGCTATCACTATTATTGGGGTCAGTAGCTGTCACTATTTTTGGAGTCAGTAGCTGTCACTATTATTGGGGTCAGTAGCTGTCACTATTATTGGGGTCAGTAGCTGTCACTATTATTGGGGTCAGTAGCTGTCACTATTATTGGGGTCAGTAGCTGTCACTATTATTGGGGTCAGTAACTGTCACTGTTATTGGGGTCAGTAGCTGTCTATTATTGGGGTCAGTAGCTGTCACTATTATTGGGGTCAGTAGCTGTCACTATTATTGGGGTCAGTAGCTGTCACTATTATTGGGGTCAGTAGCTGTCACTGTTATCGGGGTCAGTAGCTGTCACTATTATTGGGGTCGGTAGCTGTCACTATTATCGGGGTCGGTAGCTGTCACTATTATTGGGGTCGGTAGCTATCACTATTATTGGGGTCAGTAGCTGTCACTATTATTGGGGTCAGTAGCTGTCACTATTATTGGGGTCAGTAGCTGTCACTATTATTGGGGTCAGTAGCTGTCTATTATTGGGGTCGGTAGCTATCACTATTATTGGGGTCAGTAGCTGTCACTATTTTTGGAGTCAGTAGCTGTCACTATTATTGGGGTCAGTAGCTGTCACTATTATTGGGGTCAGTAGCTGTCACTATTATTGGGGTCAGTAGCTGTCACTATTATTGGGGTCAGTAGCTGTCACTATTATTGGGGTCAGTAACTGTCACTGTTATTGGGGTCAGTAGCTGTCTATTATTGGGGTCAGTAGCTGTCACTATTATTGGGGTCAGTAGCTGTCACTATTATTGGGGTCAGTAGCTGTCACTATTATTGGGGTCAGTAGCTGTCACTATTATTGGGGTCAGTAACTGTCACTGTTATTGGGGTAAGTAGCTGTCACTATTATTGGGGTCAGAAGCTGTCACTGTTATTGGGGTCAGTAGCTGTCACTATTATTGGGGTCAGTAGCTGTCACTATTATTGGGGTCAGTAACTGTCACTGTTATTGGGGTCAGTAGATGTCACTGTTATTGGGGTCAGTAGCTGTCACTATTATTGGGGTCAGTAGCTGTCACTATTATTGGGGTCAGTAGCTGTCACTATTATTGGGGTCAGTAGCTGTCACTATTATTGTGGTCAGTAGCTGTCACTATTATTGGGGTCAGTAGCTGTCACTGTTATTGGGGTCAGTAGCTGTCACTATTATTGGGGTCAGTAGCTGTCACTATTATTGGGGTCAGTACATTTCACTATTATTGGGGTCAGTAGCTGTCACTATAATGGTGGCAGTAGCTGTTGCCTCTAGAGGATCTGGCTGTTACTGCATGGTGGGCTGTGGTTGTCACTTATCAGACCCTCCAATCTACCTACTAACTCTCAGCTTTTGAATTGGTTGCTATGGTTACTTCTGGGAAGACGTGGAGTAGAAAATTGAGCAGGTATAAAGCATGGAAACATTGCCCATAGCAACCAATCAGATCACTTCTTTCATTTTCAAACCTGTATTAGAAAAATAAAACCAGGAATCTGATTGGTTGCTATGGACAACTCCTCCATGTATTTTCTATACTAATATATTTTTCTATAAAGCAGGGGCCCTGTAGGTAAGGGGGAGGGGGGTACTGTCACATTAACCCCTTCCCGCAAAATGACGTGTCTGGTACTTCGGTATTGCAAGTAACTTACTGCAGTCCTATGTACCAGGCATGTCATGACTTTAAACTGTCACTTATGTAAAGCGACACAGTGACAGAACCGGCAAATCAGATCTAAAGCAGAGTTGCCGGGCAGAAGATGCCGGCATGGGACCAATCAGAATGGTCCAGTGCCCTAAGCGCTGTGATTGGCCAGTCTGCACTGACTGGCCAATCACAACGCAGACGTATTGTTTTACCGGCATCTCCTGCTCTGTGAGGGCTCAACTGTGTCCTGGAGCCTGACAGAGCCAGATGCTGTGTAGATAGGGATGAAAATTGGACATAAAGCCGGCAATCAGTCCCCTCACCAGCTGATAAAACACTACAACCACCATCATCTGGTGATCAGCATCACCAGACCTGTCCTCAGTCCTGTCCTCAGTCCTGTCCTCAGTCCTGTCACCGCCTCTCATCCCCTGTACCCAGCTGTATACCCCTAGATTGCCCACTGCCCGAGGTCCCGGTTAGGTAGCAATGACACCTCTCATTTAGAATTTGGTAGGTAGGTAGGGTATCCCCACTTTCAAATACAGCAGGGTCACTGGTGGACGCTCCGCTCCTATTGTTCAGTTGAAATATAAAAAAACAAAACAAAGATCATCGCCTGTCATCTGACCTGTCATCGCCTGTCATCAGACCTGTCATCAGAGCTGTCATCGCCTGTCATCAGACCTGTCATCGCCTGTCATCTCCAGTTAGAGATATAAAATATGGCCCAAAGGCTTTACACCGCTGATGACCTAAACCAAATGTTATTCTCAGATACAGACTCAGCAGGTGAAGGTGAAGCAGTTTGTGATTTCATCTGAATCTAGAGAAACTGACTCTGAACCCCCCGTCAGCGCGGAAGAGTCGCAGGTGCTGCTATGCCTGGATTATCACGGGTAGCTGCAGATAATTATAACCCCCAAGTGCCTGATTTTACAGCCTCCTCAGGTATCAATTTGATGCCACAGGGTTCGAGGCCATTGATTTTTTTTCCATTTTTTTTCTGACTCCCTAATAAATTTGATGGTTGAGCAGGCGAACATCTATGCTGCTCCGTTTATCTCCCAAAACCCTGACCCCCTACTATGCCAGAGGCCAAAATTGTACTCCAACAAATGCAGCAGAGCTGTATACATTCTGGGGCATGTTTAAGTTTTGGCATTATAAAAAGCCCCCTATTAGAGATGACTGGTCCTCTGATATATTATATAGCCCCCCTCTCCACCGCACAATAATGAGCAGGACACGCTTTGCGGCGATAATTAAATTCCTGCATTTTAGTGATAACAGTCGCTGCCCCCCCCCCCCCCAGATGCCCTGAATTTTGACCGTTGTTTTTAAATAAGGCCAATAATTGACCATTATTCTCAAACATTTTCCCAAAATGATATCCCTATACAGAATATTGCGGTGGATGAATCCCTTGTTTGTTTTGAGGGAAGGCTCAGGTTTAGGCAGCACCTTCCAAAAAAAAGGGCCCTTTATGTTATTAAATTATATAAAATCTGTGGGAGTGCCCCCGGGTATACCCATCGCTTCAGGGTGTATGAGGGAAAGGACTCTAAAATTGATCCCCTGTATGCCCCCCCCCCCCTTTCCTAGGAGTCAGCGGGAAGATTTGTGTGGGACCTTGTGCATCTGCTGCTTGGCAAAGTGTACCATTTATATATAGATAATTTCTACAATAGTGTCCCGATGGGTTAAAGTCTGTGCGTCCCGATCCACATTGGCCTGCGGCACAATCCGGAAAAACCATAAAGGTCTCCCCAAAACTCTGCTAGGACAGTCGTTAAGGGTGGGAGAGAGCAGGGCCGTCTGCAGCGAAGATCTGCTGCTCCTCAGATACAGAGACAGAGGAGACGTCCTGATCCTGACCACCATTACTAATGGCAGCCGGAGCCTTGTCCCTGTATGCGGATCCACCACCCAATCCCGCAAACCCTTGTGTGTACAATAAATTTATGGGTGGCGTTGATGTTTCAGATCAAGTCATCAAACCACACAGCGCCATGCGCAAAACAAGGGTATAGTATAAGAAGCCGTACCCGGCCAACATTTCATCACAGAAGCCCCCCCCCCCACTGAAAAAAAACAGAGGCCCCAGAAAAGATGTCACGTGTGCTCAAAACAGGAGGGACACGCGATATATGTGCAAAACGTCCCCCACAAACCTCAGATTGTGTCTCCAGTGTTTTCAAATTTACGACACTTTTTTAGACTTTTAATTTAATTTTATTTTAATTCTTCATCCACCTTCAGTCTTCCATATTGGCCATAACATTTTTTTTTCACTGACAAGTCCTTTACCTCAATGTAATATTAGTAAAAACCCCAAATAAACTATATTAAATATTCTCCCTATACCCAATACACTATGCCCTATAGGCAGCTGGAATAGTAATGGAGGGAGTGACCCCCTCACCCGGATTATAAAGCTAAGTGAGAGGATAAAATGCAGAGTAGATCTGTTACCTCAGCAAAAAAAAAAAATCATGTTTTTAATAAATGTATTTTCTGGGCTGCATTTTATGGAATGGTGGGTGGGTTGGCAGTGGAACCTGCCATTCCACCTCCCTCCAGTGTGGGATTTTCAGGCTGCCAACTTCACAACTAATAATTCTTACTATACCCCTAGATGAATACCATGACAGGTGTCCGTCACAAAGTCACAATTCTCACTATACCCCCAGGTAAATTCCTTGAGGGGTGTAGCGTCAAAAATTGGGTTACTTCTGTGGGGTTTAGAATATTTTGACACCTCAGATCATCTGTAATCATGGCACAATGTGATAAATACCACCATAGTGGGCATGAAATATTGCATAGTGCTCCTTATTTCCTGAGCCCAACCGTGTGCCTAAACACAAGTTTACATCCACATATGGGGTGTTGCCGTACTCAGTAGAAATTGTGTACAAACTTTTGCCGTGCTATTTCTCCTATTACACCTTAGGAAAAAAATGGAGAAGATTAGATTTTTCATTTTTCATGGACCATTTCTAACAAACACCTGTGGGGACAAGTTTACTAGGCCACTAGATTAATTCCTTTCCTTTATGGGTATAGATTCTAAAATGGCATCATTTTTGGGGGTTTCCACTGTATTGATACCTCAGGGGCTCTGAAAATGCAATATGGCGGCAATTCCACATCCTGACCGAGATCTTTTTGTAATAAAGAAATTGTTTTGCCAGCTTCGGTGAGTGCCTCGATCATTCTTCTATTATATATTTAGCTGGTTGTGCTACACTTTCGATGAGCAACTCCATGGCAACTTATCTGCAACTATCCAAATAGAAAGAAAGCCATTTTCCATATTCCCATTCCGATTGTGCGGTTTTAGCAGTGCCAGACTTTTTTCCTTCTTCCCATTTCATTTCATACAAGTTTACTAGGCCACTAGATTAATTCCTTTCCTTTATGGGTATAGATTCTAAAATGGCATCATTTTTGGGGGTTTCCACTGTATTGATACCTCAGGGGCTCTGAAAATGCAATATGGCAGCCTAAAAGCATTCCAACAAAATCTGTGCTCCAAAATCCAAATGGCGCTCCTTCCCTTCTGAGCTCTGCCGTGGGTCCAAATAGCAGTTTATTACCACATATGGGGTATTGCAGTAATCGGGAGAAATTGCTTTACAAATATTGGGGTTCTTTTTCTCCTTTATTCCTTCCAAAAATTTGAAAATTCAAAGATTTTTTTAGAAAAAAAGTAGATTTTCATTTTCACAGACTAATTAAAGTCAATTTTGCAAAAAAACTGTGGGGTCAAAATGCTACTTAAACCTCTAGAAAAATTCCTTGAGGGGTGTAGTTTCCAGAATGGGGTAAATTTTGGGGGGTTTCCACTATTTTGGCACCTAAAAAATGTTTTGGAGCCTGAAGTATATTGTAAAAAACAAGGAGGCCCCAAAATCAGCTAGGTGCTCCTTTGCTCCTGAGGCCTCCAAATGCTTTACAAATTAATTTTGACAAAAAAAACATAAAAGTTAAATTTCACCTGTAACTCCTTTGAAACGCCTAAAGGGTTAAAACACTTTGTGAATGCTGTTTTGAATACTTTGAGGGGTGCAGTTTTCAAAATTGTGTGATTTATGTGGGTTTCTAATATATGGGCCCCTCAAGGCCACTTTAGAACTGAACCGGTCCCTGAAACAATAGCCTTTTGACATTTTCTTGAAAATGTGAGAAATTGCTGCTAAAGTTCTAAGCCTTGTAACGTCCTAGAAAAACGATGCCAACATAAAGTAGACATATGGGGGATGTGAACTAGTAACTATTTTGTGTGGTATAATTATCTGTCTTACAAGTAGATACATTTATATTTTATAGAAAACTCATAATTTTTGTACATTTTCTCACAATTTTGGTGTTTTTCACAAATAAATACTGAATTTATCGACCAAACTTATCCACTAATATAAAGTACAACATGTCCCAAGAAAACAATCTCAGAATCGCTTCGATAGGTAAAAGCATTCCCAAGTTATTACCCCATAAAGGGACACGTGCCAGATTTGAAAAAATCGACTTCGTTTTCATGGCCAAAATAGGCTGCGTCCTGAAGGGGTTAAAGCCGCTTTCTTCTGTGTATTAGATCGCATGTAAGGGCCGGAGGTGATTCGTTTTATGGCTAACAATTACTGATGGATTGGTAGAGCGACATAAGGCGGGTGATCGATGATGAGATATTGCAGAGCAAGGGCCCCATATACTGTTCTTGCATGTGGCCCCCGGCTGTCTACAGCGAGTGCATGGAGTACATTGGGGCCGGTCACATGACTAAGAGTCGTGTCGTCATGAAGGAAGACTGTGCATCTAGACTTCCGGTCCCCCGGCAGAGCCGTAAAAATCTATTAATATCTCATAATCAGCGCAACGAGGGTCCGGAATGTATATTAGCGAGTGATCTCACGTACTGCAGGGACTGCACTGCGGATACTTTTTGGTCCCCACGTAACCCCTTTAATCCTGGTGGGGGCCCGTCTGCTGTAATGTTAAATTAGAGAACAGTATCACTACAGCTCATAACCAATATATTAGTGGAGTGTGTGCTGATTCCTATTAAATGAGGGCGTTTCTGGTTGTTTTAGGGTGTTCCCAGGTGGAACGGGGTGGTGCTAAAATATCCTGCAATTTGGGATTCAAATTCTTGTAAAGCCCCATGCACACAACTGTAGAATTTGTCCGTAATTACAGACCTATTCATTTCTATTGGCCACGGACACATTCCCATATATTTACAGGAAGGTGTCCGGGCCGTAGATAGCCGCCGCATAAGACATGTCCTATCTTTTCCTTTTATGGACCGAGCTCCCATACTTTGTATGGTAGAACTGGCCGAAAATGCGGGTGCCTGCCTGCAGCTGACCCTGCCTGCAGCTGACCCTGCCTGCAGCTGACCCTGCCTGCAATTACGGGCACAGCCGTGTGAATGAGGTCTTAATATGTGTCCACATACACCAGTAACTTCTAACATGTTAGGCTCTGTGGTGAACGTCCAGCCTATAGACTGGGAAAATCTCCGGAGATATAAAACACGTACGTGGCGTGGACAGGGCCTTGAAGACAAACTGTGCAGGGCCTGGAATTCTCTCTTTGGTGTTCTTTGAATCCCTGTGTCATGCTCCGCCCCCTCAGGTCCTGTGCTCGGAATAACACAGTGTATCGGTTTTGTCTGGAATGTTCCTTTAACAAATTTCTGCAATTGACACTTTGCCCAATTTTCCCTGCATTTTGTATGTTCAGTAATTGGAGAAAATCCTTAAAAACCCAAAATAAAATAAATATTCTCCCTATACCCAATATACTATGCCCTGTAGGCAGCTGGAATAGTAATGGAGGGAGTGACCCCCTCACTCGGGTTGTAAAGCTGGGTGAGAGGATAAAATGCAGAGTAGATCTGTTACCTCAGCAAAATAAAAATTCATATGTATTTACTGGGCTGCATTTTATGGAATGGTGGGTGGGTTGGCAGTGGGACCTGCCATTCCACCTCCCTCCAGTGCGGGATTTTCAGGCTGCCAACTTCACAACTAATAATTCTTACTATACCCCTAGATGAATACCATGAGAGGTGTCCGTCACATAGTCACTATTCTCACTATACCCCCACTTTGCCCAATTTTCCCTGCATTTTGTATGTTCAGTAATTGAAGAAAATCCTTATAATTGCCTTGGGCATTCTGGTCTCTATACATTATAGTCAATGAGGCCGCGTCACTGCTATGGAGACTGGCAGGTGGGTTGCAGTGGGCTGTGCCTACCACTAGTGCCCGTGTCCAATACTGAAATTTGCTGTTAGGGGAGATGAGCCAGAACCTCCCGGCCTATCCCATGAAAGTCTGACATTGATGACCCAGCATGGGCCCCATATATTCACTGGGCACGTATAGGATCGTGGCTGAAAGCTCCCTGGTCAATTATTATTTATTCTCAATATATTCCCATTATAATTATTTTAAGAGTCAAATATGAAACGACTGTCCCCTAATAAGCATCTTGGAGGGGAGATAAGCGGCCACTAAACACTTCTAGTGAAGGTTAAAATCACACCCATACGCCCCTTATCAGCCCCCGTAGTCACAATACACAGTACATAGTAAAAAACGGACGTCACAATTCCCTGGTTGGATAAAAACGTCTAATAGTCTGGTATCCGAACAGAACCGCAAATGTGAACAGAACCGCAAATGTGAACAGAGCCACAAATGTGACCAGAGCCGCAAATGTGACCAGAGCCACAAATGTGAACAGAGCCGCAAATGTGAACAGAACCGCAAATGTGAACAGAACCGCAAATGTGAACAGAGCCGCAAATGTGAACAGAACCGCAAATGTGAACAGAGCCGCAAATGTGAACAGAGCCGCAAATGTGAACAGAACCGCAAATGCGAACAGAACCGCAAATGTGAACAGAGCCGCAAATGTGAACAGAGCCGCAAATGTGAACAGAACCGCAAATGTGACCAGAGCCGCAAATGTTAACAGAGCCGCAAATGTGAACAGAGCCTTAGTCACAGAGATATTAGGCACTCCGCTCATAATAATCATATAATAACGTAATCCCACAGAATATTAGGACTGGTGCAGGTCTTCAGAATTGCAGAATTTGTGCCCCCCACATTAGAATTCATGGGGGACATCTGGTGGCCTCCATTATAACCCTGGTCCATGTGATCTCGCAGTATTTATAGCCTCTGTAATATTAAGTACGGACTGTTGAACCTGCGCCTCGTATTTTAACACATTTCCAGGGTAAGGGCTGATTCAGACGAACGTGACGCTTTTGCGCGCATGTCAGCAGCGTGTGGCTTGCGTATTTTGGGCGTTTGTGTGTTGAATACGCAAGGAGGTGTGAGCTTTTCGCCAGCCTACAAAAAGGCCAACAATGCAACACCCCTGCTTGATGTGCGCACCTGTGATGCAGCATTTTTGACCTTTTTGTGCAACAGAGTGTTTAATACAACCCCTAATTTGTGGTTATTTTGCATGCTTAACTGAATTGATGCCACCTAGCTCGCTGGCCCGTGTTCTGCTAGCATGGATGGTTTCCCGGAGATTTGGGGTACACCGTACCATGCTACTGCCACACCGTCGGAGAAGAGGTAGGATTTGGGTTCATCCCATAGTGGCCCAACGCACCTCCAAAGGCCATTTTCATACCCTGTATGCTGACCTCCGTCGTCACCCGGATAAATTTCGCTCCTTTTGCCGCCTGTGTGTCGGCGCCTTTGATATGCTGCTTGAGCTGGTTCGGCCAGGAATAACCTACCAGGACACCAACATGCGGCGCTGTATTTCCTCAGAGGAGCGTCTCCTTGTCACCTTGCGGTAATTGATGTTTGTTAAGCGAGCTTACACAGTGGTTTGTGTGCTACATGTCCTACCTAACATGTTGGCTTTGTTGTTTGTGTTTCTGATTTCATGCAGATTTTTGGCTACAGGCAATAGCTACCATTCGCTTCATTTCGAATTCCTTCTTGGGGTGTCCACAATTTGCGGCATTGTCACATCAACCTGTGTGGTCCTGTGGCTGAGATTGAAGAGCAACGTGATGCCTCAGCCAACGGCCCAAAACTGGCTTCGAATAGCCGAGCAGTTTGTTACCGACACCCAATTTCCACACTGTATTGGTGCACTCGATGGGAAGCACATTCGTGTCAAGAAGCCCCCCCACTCTGGCTCGAGATACTTCAACTACAAGCAGTTTTTTCAATAGTCTTGCTGGCCTTGGCGGACTGTAATTTCTGCTTTACCATCGTAGACATCGGGTCCTATGGAAGCTCTGCGGATGCCCGCATATTCTAGTCGTCCAGAATGGGCCAGCGCCTAATGTCAAGTCAACTTGATGTTCCAGAACCTAACATCCTCCCTGGCACCAGCGGCCCACCACTTCCATATGTTATGGTTGCAGACGAGGGTTTTGCCCTCACCAGACAAGTAATGCGTCCATTTGCGCGGAGGGGCTTGGATAACCGTAGGCGCATGTTCAATAACTGGCTAGGCAGAGCACACAAATGTGTGGAATGCGCCTTTGGCATCATGTCAAACAAGTGGAGGGTCCTGATGACATCAATGCAAATGTCACCGGCCAATGTGACACGTGTGATCAAAGCGTGTATTGTGCTGCAAAACTTTACCCGCATCCATGATGCCAGTCATGATGGGGAATATATGTTACCAACTGCACCCACCACCAACATTGTGCCGGCAGGTCGCGCAGGGCGTCCCCCAACATCGAGTGCGTCAGCAATTTGCCGAGTATTTTGACAGCCCGGCTGGAGCTGTACCCTGGCAGCACGTTGCCATTTGAAGTGTTGCGAAGTTATAATATTGTTCGAGAACGGTTGTTTCTCCCTCTAGTCCTTTTTTGTTTTGGGGGGGGGGAGTTGTGTTAGGGGCTCGCAATAGTTGAGGACCTTTGACGTGGGTTGCGAGCTTAAAAATCGGTAGGGCTTTATAGTTCCATTTTTTGTGGCCACCAATTCCTTGGCACAACATCCCCTTGTGTAGACCAATGATTTCCTGTCCTATGTCAGCGGCCCTTTCTGCCTGAGGCAAGCTAGTTGTGGCCAACAAAATACTAACACCTTAGCATTCCAAACCCCTACCGATCAACTAATACCTCAATGATGTGGTGGAGAAATGTCGTACCCTGCAAACCTCTTAAGACATGTCACCTCATAGCGGTAGAGGCAATACTAATTTGTGAGATATGTAAAAGAAGGATTGTCCACACGGATTGAAACAAATTACTTCAGAGTTTATGTTCTCGTCACATAAACTCCAAAAAAACAAACGACATAGTTTGATAAAATACCCAAACATATTTTTGCACCAACATGATGCTATCAACATAATATACCGTAACGAACACAACCCTGTCAAGGATTTCACCAATTTTAAATTATTCAAGGGCCTTGACCAGGCACACCTACAAATTCTGGTATGAATGCGGCGGCGAGGTGTAGGCGGACATATCAGCAACACTATGCTGTCCACGGCCCTGAGGAGGATGGTCCTGAACAGCATAGTGGTGATGAAACTGGGGCTGGTAGCCGTGAGGCTGGATGGGAGGCTGAAAGGTTGGGGCAGGTCGGGAGTAGGGAGGTAACTGCCGGTCAGGGCCAGCCATCGGGCCAGGGGAGAAGTGGCTTGGCCCTGGACCATATTGCAGCATATGCGATATGGCTGGGGCAGGTTGTGAGGGCCCAGGCAAATGGACCCCTGCCGAGGGCACAGGGACAGTACGCCACTGCTCTATTGCAATGAAGCACCGCCCTGGACTATGCGGGGGTGTAGCACTGTCGATCAGCGACAGGATGTTGGACTGGAGGCGCCCCAGCCTATGCTCCGGTACCCGGCGCATTAAAGGGGCTATGCTGCGTCAAAAGAAATCACAGTTGTCCTCATCTGCGGCGCGCCGCCAGTAGTCTAGAACAGTAGCGTCCACCTGTGCACCTGCGGGCGGGTTCACTGGCCGTCTGCGTCGGGGTGCTGCAGGCGAAGGTGCCACTTCCTCAGGTGGGCCTGCTTCTGGCGCCGAGGCTACTGGGGCAGGCTCCTCTGCTGTGGATTCCGGGGTTAGGGTGACCAGGGGAGCGGCGGCTTCGGACACCTGAGACGACTCGGCCCGTGCCTCCTCTTGAGAGTCGTCAAGATTGTCGCTAGTTCTAGAATAATAGAAACGAGAGTTGAGTATCACATTTTAAAGTTGGAAAACCCAGCCTCTTTGGCGTATATGACATTTCAGCGAGGTCACGTTTGCAAAAAGGTGAAAGGTCGATTACTTACTGTCGCATGTCCATGATTTTGCGCAAGAAAAGCAGCTGCTCATAGTATATATACCGGCGCTTCCTGGTGGCACCATCTCTGCTGCGCCCGCTGGACCCATATACACGGCGGAACTGGTCGCGTGAGCTTCGCCACCGTCTCTTTACATCAACCACTGTAGAATGAACACACATAATGTTACTGCCCACACAGGCACTGCTTAGAAACAACAGGACGACACCTACACAGAACAACACACATAACTTTAAGCTGCTAAAGCTGCGAGTGAACCGAAACGTTGGACATGAGAGGAACTGTTACCACAGGGACACACTAGTGAATATGGATGACATTACACGTATATCTATACAGACATTGAGTCACCAATGCGCTGCTGGTCGCGGGACAGGCTCTTGGCCCAATCCTGCTCGAACAGAGCCTCCGCAATATGGTCCCATGCCACCTCCTTCAGTGTCCAGTCATGGTATGACTCCGCACGGGTGTTCCATACCTCCGGGCGTTCATGAACTAAAATGATTAGCTTCTCAACATCCATGTGGCGTGGCATGTCTGCAACTTGCTTGTGCTGCTGGAGTACGGTCTGTTCTCTTTTCAAACCTGGCCTCTAAAGAACTTCCTGCTTTTCTGCTGGTTTTGACAAGTTTGTTCAAGCTCATTAGCATAGAGACATCGAGTCCGGCGTGAAAAACTCACGTTCCACGCAGGTGCCTCCGTGTGGAATGCGTGATTTTCATGCACCCATTGACTTCAATGGGTGCGTGATGCGCGAAAAACGCTGAGATATAGAACTTGTCGCGACTTTTACGCAGCGGACAAACGCTGCGCAAAAAACACGGACTGTCTGTACTGACCCATAGACTTCTATTGGTCTGTGTGAGGCTCATGAAAACTACGCGGGCTGCACGGATGTAAATCACGTTCGTGTGAATGCGCCCTAAGAGCGAGAAAAACGTCCGGAACATAACGAGTGAGAGGATTTTACAGCAGATTACTGATGTCCACAAATGTCCTGCCTTCTCTTTATTTCCCCTCTAATGTCTTTGCTCCCAAAGTGTCAGCTGTGAGTAAAAATGTTCTGGATCAGCAGGACGAGGCGTTGTGTGTGTGATCTAGGGGGGCGCTCAACACAAAGAATCAGAGGACATTTAAAGGGCCAGTACATGAGGAATGAAGTAAATCAACATTTTTATAAAAACAATGCAAAAAGCACATGATTGGCCCCCAATATACAATAAAAAGAGGGGATGCCGGATAAGAATGGATAATCTGAGCTGGTCCCGCACTTCCCATGTGCCCCATACCAGCTGATGACCTCGGGTGATGAAGAAAGGTACAAAGGGTATGACGAACGCAGGCCATGTATGGGGAGGTGGTGGTGGTTGCTGCACCCTAGGTAGCTCCTGTTCGCAGGGGAAGAAGTCCTCTTCACTGTCCCCCACGGAGCCATCATCCCCGTCGTTCAATGGAGGGGGGGGGGGGAGTCTCATGCCATCCCCCTGCTACAGTACCTGGGAGGGAGTGCTGAGCGGCTGTCCCCCCAGATGCAGTACCTGCTGTTCTCCTTAACGCTGGTGAGCCCCACTCGGCAGATCTACTATATGCGTTGGTGGAGTGCGGGTGGTTGTGCTCCTCGCGACACCGAGGCGATGCCTAGCACGGCCCAAGCTGGTGGGAGATGTCAGACCCGACAATGCAGGAATGACATCCTCGTCGGGCCCCTTAGCCACCTCTCGCTATACTTGCGGCGAGAGTGCGGTGTGCGCATGTGCGGCCTGTCTAGCCGACAGTGAGCGAACTCTACTGTCGCCGGAGGGGGATAGACATGCTGGCGGCATGGAGCGGCGGGAGGATCGTCGCGCAGGGAGTGTGCTAGGTAGGGAAGACGCTGGTGCCACAGTCTCTTGAATAGGAGACTGCAGCCATACAGAACCCTCGTTCCGAATCAGTTTCTTCAAGCTCCTCCTGGTCCATGACAATCAGTTAAGTGTACTCACAATTTTGTAATAACAAATCCCTGCGCAGTAACGGCCAGAAGAGGAAGATGTCTTCCCTCCTTGCCCTTATAAACCCAGAACGGGGAGGGTGGGTAAGACCGCCCTATATCCCCCCAAAAAATGCTCTATAGGCGGGTACCCCATACCCTATAGGCCCCACTAATGTAAACACTACATGGAACAATCCCCCTAGCATAACGTGGCTTAGTTAACCCCTTCATTGCCACCCAGTCATGGGCACAACGGCCAATAAGCCTGAGTGCCTTCAATTACGAGGTCCGGTATACGAGGTGATAATGAGGTGACGTCTACTGACCTGCATATTCTGATAGTAGCTCAATACATTCACCAGAATGAGGACCAACGTCGACCACTCTATGATCTTTGCTGTCATTTCACTGATCTGTGAACAAATATCAAAATATCAAAATTAATACATTAAAAATTGCCCAAAGCAAGAACTTTCTGCCCGGGCCGAGGTTTTGCTGCATTCATGTTTGTGCATGGAGTCATGTGACTGACGGCGATGCCAAAACGGACCTGACCCATTGTCATGTGACACCACATCCATTACATTGCGGACGTCACGATCAAAATGGTGCAGAGAACGAGCACAAAGACTATAGGTCCAATTGTATTCCTATAGAACGGCTTCTTGGGGTACAAATAAAATCTATCCAATGATCAGGAATATTTGATAATCTCATTAATGCCGGATTAAAGGAATTTTACGTCCACTGGTTTGTACCAGCGGCTCAGCATATCAATAACTTGATATTATGTATGAGATATACTGTACATATCTTTACACATTGATCTCCAGCACACAGGTGGGTGTATACGGATACCCTACCTCCAATGACTGTATTGGAATTCCGTATTGCCGCTCTCCGTTCCACCCAGAAGTTGTAAGAATGCCCAAGGATCCATATGACGGGGCGTGAACCTAGAAAGAAACAAATAAACTTAATGCAAAATCAAATCCGGACGGATATAACCAGCGAAACAATTTGAACGCCACCGCCCGATACGCCGAACATCCTCATCAGATAGGCCGAAACCGCTGGCCGTGGTAGCGGCTCCAATGCGGAATTAATGTGTTTCTAAATCCTTGGGGGGAAAGCCAGCACGGGTTAAGGCTGACCGAAATATTGCCGTGAACTGGAACCTACCTAGTGAGCGGTTTTTCCATCGGCATGGGAGAAAAATTGGGTACCTGACACACGAACATCTGTATAAAGCGTGACAGTCCAGACAGGGCAGGCTGGCCCAGGAACCGGCCTTAAAGATACCCAACAACATCTGCCGAATATGTCTGTCTTGGATTTCCGTATGGGGAATCGAATCCCAGAGCTGGATAACGCCACATCATTTGCTAACAAACCGCCCGGGCGGGCCGCCAACATGGCAATCATTTTCCGAAATCCGTAACGCTGCAAGAAAGGCCAAAGCAAAGGCCGCTGTAAACAAGGATATTTCAAAATGGGAAGAACGAACGTCCTTAAGGACCTGTAACAACTTTATGAGGATGGGGACGGAAACAGTGCGTCTAGGGCAGAGCGAACGGTAAACCTGCCAATTGAAACGTGAAAGGGCGTCAGCTACATTATTTTGAACACCGGGAATATGACGGGCCCTAATTTGAATGTTGTGCTGCAAGCATCTAAAACCAAACGTCTAATTAGAACCACAACCGGCGCAGAAGAGGAAGTTAAATGGTTAACGCCATGAAACACGCTGGCATTATCAGACCAGAACACCATAGACGAATTTGCTAACTTCCCACACCACAACTCTATCAATATATTCGTTCCTTGCTATTTTTTCCCTGGTATCGTTAGACAAATGCGGACCTAGGGGGGGATACCGCAAAAATAAGTAAGGCGGGTAGCGACGGGGATGCCATGGACGTGGATGCCTCCACTAGCGTTTTACCTGCCTCCACCTGCGAGGCCGGCACGGATGTAGTCGCTGGGGCTCCCGCCAACAGGGATCGCAACACATTAAAAACATCAACATCAGACGTTCCCCCTGAACCCCAAGCCCGAAGGCAGTCATACTCACCGTGTCCTGATGCCGATATCGGGACCACAGCCGTCGAGGGTGTCGGTAGAGGTACAGGTGCTGCGGGTGATACTGGTACCACCGCAACGATTGGTCTTGCTGAGCGACGGCGAGGCACGGTTGCTATGGCGACGTCTGTCATGGCTGTCCCGCAGACTGCCGAGGTGTGACGACCCAGTGCATGAGCTCGCTGACCTTATACTGTAGCTTGACCTTGATGGCGACATCCTATGCCGCTTACGATGTCTAGTTGACCGTCGAGATGAGCGGCGCCTGGATGAACGGCGAGAATGGGAGGTCCGGTTGGTATCCCTTGAGCTAACCGAAGAGGCCCTCTCAGTATTTTCTGCCAGGAGGTAAGCCAGAACCCAAACCTGCGGGTATGACGAACGCAGGCCGTGTAGGGGGGAGGTGGTGGTGGTTGCTGCACCCTAGGTAGCTCCTGTTCGCAGGGGAAGAAGTCCTCTTCACTGTCCCCCACGGAGCCATCATCCCCGTCGTTCAACGGAGGGGGGGGTCTCATGCCATCCCCCTGCTACAGTACCTGGGAGGGAGTGCTGAGCGGCTGTCCCCCCAGATGCAGTACCTGCTGTTCTCCTTAATGCTGGTGAGCCCCCCTCGGCAGATCTACTGTATGCGTTGGTGGAGTGCGGGTGGTCGTGCCCCTCGTGGCACCGGGGCGAGGCCTAGCACGGCCCAAGCTGGTGGGAGATGTCAGACCCGACGATGGAGGAATGACATCCTCGTCGGGCCCCTTAGCCACCTCTCGCTGTACTTGCGGCGAGAGTGCGGTGTGCGCATGTGCCTGCCTGTCTAGCCGACAGTGAGCGAACTCTACTGTCGCCGGAGGGGGATAGACGTGCTGGCGGCCTGGAGCGGCGGGAGGATCGTCGCGCAGGGAGTGTGCCAGGTAGGGAAGACGTCGGTGCCACAGTCTATTGAATAAGAGACTGCAGCCATACAGAACCCTCGTCCTGCATCCGGATACGTGATAGGTAAGACTAAACGTGGACACCACAACACTACTAAGTTCTTTTCAAATCAACGGTTTACTGAAAATCCCAATTTCAAACAGGCCAAATAACGACAATACAGCATTCAAATCAAGTCTCTCAGTAGCTGAGGCACTCGCCCTCGTGGGAGTCCCACCCGCTCTTGGGTGGCTGCGCCAGGCGCTCACTGACCCGGCCCGGCGGGTCTCAAGAAGGAAATGGCCCGTCTCCGCGGATCACTGTGGTGCTACCACTCACACTGCGGAATCCCCAAAGGTGGAAGCTATGCCCCTCGCCCTTTGGCTACGGCGTGAGTCTGGCGGATATATTACCGCGTGCGCCTCCGCGGGTCAGAGCGAGAGCTACTCACTACCACGCGGCATACCACCCTTACCTCTGCTTTCTGCTCCTCTGTTGAAGAAGACGACATATTTTCCCTTGTGTCTCCTGACACCGCTGAGCTGTAGTGAATGTCCAGCTAGTCCTCCTCCAGGAACGTTGAGCCAAGGATCCTTCTCCTACAAATGGCGGCAGCCTGGTCACTGTGCTCCCCCTCTGTCACACAAGTCCTCTTTCTTTTTTCCCCCTGAGTCCCATGGCTCTCACTCACTTCCACTTCCTGTCACCCAGCTCTGTCTCCTCAGTCACTCGTCCTGCAGTGACACCTTGAGGCTGCTAATAATATGACAGGCATACACAGGATAACACAGAAGAAAAATACCACTAAACATGAAAGATGCACAGGGAAGACAGTTCACTTTAGAAGGGCCGTATCACCCCCTTACACTTCCCCCGGCTTTTTCTAGTGCAGTCCCTTGCACTCACAGAGGCTAGCCAGGCATTCATTTCTGTAGCGGTTACAGTTCCCCATACTTGTAGAGCTGTGTTCTCCTTTTTGTCGACCTCTTGGAATCCCACTGCATCCGGTTGTCTTACTGTCGACAGGTCCCGCTGATCTTTAGGCTGGTCAGTTGAACAGACGAAAGGCTGTTGAAACGGTGGTTCTTTAGTAATCAATCCTGGTCTTGACTTGTTGGCTGCTACCAACTTAGGATGTTGCAAGACTGCTGGTGTGAATTCCGCAGCTGCAGGGGAAAGGAGGGATGGCTGGTCACGAGACGTTTGACTTGACACTTGACCTATGGCCGGGTCTCTCGATTCTTCTAAACTCTCTGACCTGAGCTGGTGAAAGGGCCGACGGGGTCGCCGCCGGTCAGGGGCAAATCTGCTTCCCTTAACTGGAACACCACCGGGACCTGTGACATTGGCAGCTTCAGTGCCCTTTCTTCCTCCCACTACATCAAATTCTACCATCTCTCCTTCTCCAACGCTGCGCAGAGACTTCCGGGGGTTGCTCCTCTTTATAGCAGACCAGTGGACAAACACATCGCCTTTATGGTCACTTCGGCGAATAAAACCGTAGCCCTTTCGGACGTGAAACCACTTCACCGTCCCTTTTACTTGACTAGCAATAAACTTTCCTTCCGCTTGGCTAAGATTCCACACCTTGTGCTGTACTGCTGCTATTCCTGTGCAGCACCCAATAGCTCTCTGTGTGGATGATAGAGGACCTCTACAACGAACTTCCGCCACCCCGCCCTCAGCAGCGGGTCCTTCTAGTTTAAAGGTGGCCTTTCAATCCTAGGGGCCTGACAGTCTCTTGCCAGGTGTCCTGGTCGGCCACATTCCCAACACCGGCGAATTTCGGCCGGATCAAATCTTCTCTGCCGAGGACGGTCCTCCCGGGTAGAACTTGCCGCCTTCAGCTGGTTGATCTCTTCTCTCATCTCCCTCATGGACTCACTCACATCCCTGGCAAAGTCTCGGAGGAAAGCACTCTCTGGTGTGGGGTCCATTTTCGGAGGCGGTCCCCTTTCGGTAGAGTTGTGTACACTAACGTGAGCACCATCCTCTCCCTCGCGCTGCCACTCTATGGCCTCTCGAACTAGGTCCACTAAGGCGGAATGCGGCTCTGTCCGTATATAGTCTCTGAGGCTCCTTCTTAGCGCTCTATTCTTCAACCCAGACACGTATTGGTCCCGCAGCACCCTGTCCGGGTCGGGGACAGCCGCGCACCCCTCTTGATCTTTCTTGCTAAGTCGGTTCCACAATCGTTGGAGTGCGACCGAGTACTGTTGGACGGATTCATCTTCCCGCGGGTCAGAGCGAGAGCTACTCACTACCACGCGGCATACCACCCTTACCTCTGCTTTCTGCTCCTATGTTGAAGAAGACTACATATTTTCCCTTGTGTCTCCTGACACCGCTGAGCTGTAGTGATTGTCCAGCTAGTCCTCCTCCAGGAACGTTGAGCCAAGGATCCTTCTCCTACAAATGGCGGCAGCCTGGTCACTGTGCTCCCCCTCTGTCACACAAGTCCTCTTTCTTTTTTCCCCCTGAGTCCCATGGCTCTCACTCACTTCCACTTCCTGTCACCCAGCTCTGTCTCCTCAGTCACTCGTCCTGCAGTGACACCTTGTGGCTGCTAATAATATGACAGGCATACACAGGATAACACAGAAGAAAAATACCACTAAACATGAAAGATGCACAGGGAAGACAGTTCACTTTAGAAGGGCCGTATCACCCCCTTATATACGGATAATTTCTTTAAGCTCCTCCTGGTCCATGACAATCAGTTAAGTGTACTCACAATTTTGTAATAACAAATTCCTGCGCAGTAACGGCCAGAAGAGGAAGATGTCTTCCCTCCTTGCCCTTATAAACCCAGAACGGGGAGGGTGGGTAAGACCGCCCTATATCCCCCCAAAAAATGCCCTATATGCGGGTACCCCATACCCTATAGGCCCCACTAATGTAAACACTACATGGAACAATCCCACTAGCATAACGTGGCTTAGTTAACCCTTTCATTGCCACCCAGTCATGGGCACAACGGCCAATAAGCCTGAGTGCCTTCAATTACGAGGTCTGGTATACGAGGTGATAATGAGGTGATGTCTACTGACCTACATATTCTGATAGTAGCTCAATACATTCACCAGAATGAGGACCAACATCGACCACTCCATGATCTTTGCTGTGAAAAAAAATCAAAATATCAAAATTAATACATTAAAAATTGCACAAAGCAAGAACTTTCTGCCCGGGCCGAGGTTTTGCTGCATTCATGTTTATTTCATTGAGTCATGTGACTGTCGGCGATGCCAAAACGGACCTGACCCATTGTCATGTGACACCACATCCATTACATTGCGGACGTCACGATCAAAATGGTGCAGAGAACGAGCATAAAGATTATAGGTCCAATTGTATTCCTATAGAACGGCTTCTAGGGATACAAATAAAATCTATCCAATGATCAGGAATATTTGATAATCTCATTAATGCCGGTTTAAAGGAATTTTACATCCACTGGTTTGTACCAGCGGCTCAGCATGTCAATAACTTGATATTATGTATGAGATATATTGTACATACCTTTACACATTGATCTCCAGCACACAGGTGGATGTATACGGATACCCTACCTCCAATGACTGTATTGGAGTTCCGTATTGCCGCTCTCCGTTCCACCCAGAAGACGTAAGAATGCCCAAGGATCCATATGACGGGGCGTGAACCTAGAAAGAAACAAACTTAATGCAAAATCAAATCCGGACGGATATAACCAGCGAAACAATTTAAACGCCACCGCCCGATACGCCGAACATCCTCATCAGATAGGCCGAAACCGCTGGCCGTGGTAGCGGCTCCAATGCGGAATGAATGTGTTTCTAAATCCTTTGGGGGGAAAGCCAGCACGGGTTAAGGCTGACCGAAATATTGCCGTGAACTGGAACCTACCTAGTGAGCGGTTTTTCCATCGGCATGGGAGAAAAATTGGGTACCTGACACACGAACATCTGTATAAAGATGTACACGAACATCCGTATATAATATGTATGAGATATACTGTACATATCTTTACACATTGATCTCCAGCGCACAAGTGGGTGTATACGGATACCCTACTTCCAATGACTGGTAATTTATTATATAGGAAAATAACGTTTCTTATGTTTAGTAAGTGTCTTATAGGATTTACTACACTTTTATGTGAGATAAATGTTAATATAATAGATATATAGCAAGGACAGTACCGCTGCTTTCTATTCAGCATCTTCCTGCAAGAAGCTGAACAATGTTATCAGATGGCGCTGTGTTACACCAGCATGTCGCCATCTGACGGCCAAGATCAGAAAATGAAGGGAAATGATCACCTCAGTATCTGATGTTTCCTACATGTGAACCTAAAGACAAGGACAATTGGATTCCATTCAAATATTATTTAAGAAAGGATACAGAAAACCACTAAGGTCACGGCCATTATGCAGGACGCCAGTCTGAAATGGCTGATGACTCTTCGGCTTTTCGGGCACTTTGTAGAGGAGTATGGACTGCCAAAGGCTGTAAAGGCTGCCAAACCCGAATGCAATGAAAGCGCAAATCTGGTGAGTCATTGGATAACGGTAGGTCTAGAAAACAAGCAGACAGAGGTTACAGCAAATCTTATGGAACTAATCACTAATTTACCCTAAGAACTTCCCATTAAATCCTAAATAACGTGTTCTGATATAATAACCCCGGAGACATAATGGATATAGTGGGGGACTCGTGCTTGGGACTCCTCTCTGTTAGATGGAGTAGACACACATCTATTACATGGTCGTCCATTGATTCGAATAAGCCATGTAATACCACTTTAGTGTGTGGCCTCCCGGTGATCACCGCTGATCATGATCAACACTGGTTCAGCTGCCAGACCCACAGCGATCAGCTGATTACCAGCGGGTCCCTATTTAGTAAAGATGGGAAATCCTATTAACATAAAACATTTATTAACTTACCGAAAACATAGCCATCACGGCCGTCCCAACGCATGATGACCATCCAATTCCCAGGAGGATCTTTTGAACCAAGGTCTGACGATCCCCAAAGGCTTCAGCATGGAGCATAATGAACTTGTAATGTAGAAACGTCAGACCAAGAGCTGAAAAAGAGAAAATGAGCCGAATAAATCCTGTACCACGTGTAAAACAACCTAATAACATCTATGACGCGTGGACCAAGCGCTAAACCCAAAAAGAAACCTACAATAATGGACGGAACATTTATCTGCATCGTCTGATCCGGACAATTATTATCAATTGAGATTAACAAAACTTTATTTATTTTTTACAAAAATCTGATTACTGCTGCATGAAGAGAATATTATAATCACTTCCGTGAGATTTACTTACAGGCAATGCCCATTCCTATGAATCCCATTCTAAACAGGATATTTTCGGGAAAGAAATTTCCAGTTTTTTGCGCTTCACTGTAAAACAAAAAAGAAAACGCTCAATGTTAAATAATATGGAAAAATTGTCAGAATTGTTTCATCTTAACAATCAACAGTCTGATAATCTATAGGACTGAGGGGATGATGTACATCAGTGGGGGGGCATGGTTGCTGATAACAGTCAGTGTGTAGCCACCAGAGAGCCAGGCCACACACCAAAAGGCCAAGAAGATGGAGAAGAGACTGCATGTATACCATTATAAGCCCATCAACAACTTAGCTAGGGATAACCTAACATTAAAATTGACACAGAACAAACTTGTTTCCTTTTAACATGGGTTGACTCGGGGTCGGCCACAGCTTTTTTTAATAAATACTAATATTGAAAATAACATTAACTTTTAAAGTAAACACCCGTATGCCAGCTGCCAACATAAGTGGGCATGTAGGTCATTTACCTTACAAAACCGCCATAAGGAGGACGTGTACTCACACTACATGTGCCTCTGCCCCACCACGACCCCCAGTCAATAGGAAAAGTGCCTGCTCAATCCCATCCTGCAGACCGGACAGGAATATATTCAGGCCAATATCTGTAAGGTGAACTCCGTCTGACAGTAACAGGCATCTGTTGTCACCCTCCAGTTGTCTGTGCCTGATCACTACTCCCCCCCTTTCTCCCACAAAGCGAGATACACGTGTATTCAGGAGCCTCCGGCCCCTCTCAATTGGATTACCACCCCGGGCCCCGTGCCACACTGCCCTGGGGATTACTTCTAAACATACAAGCACGAGCTCCGGAAGAAGGAAGCAAACTACTCAAGGTCTGACTGGATTAGGGCAATCAACTCACCAAGGCGCACTGATCATAAATCATTCCCCCCAATGTGTAGAACCAAAACCGTCGGCACCAGCCGGTGCCGACTAATATCCACCACTTCCGGTAAGGTCTGCAACGATCTTAGGCCGCTCCAATAGATCTCTGCATCCTGGAATCCAAGTGATTTTCCCCCGAGCCCTATAGCCGCTCTCCGTTCACCCCAAAAAACATATGAATGGCCCATTATCCATACTGACGGCCGGTAATCTAGAAAATAAAAGAAATTAGTGCAGAACCAAATCGGGGCGAACGCATCAGAGCGCCAGTGCCCTATATGACGCACCTCAGTATCGGTCAGGCCCAATTAGCTGGTGGTAGTAGCCGCTCCAATGCGAAATGAGTGGTTGCCAAAGTTCCCAGGGGGAGGCCGACAGATGACAATGCCTTTTTAAATACTGCAGAAAACTGAAATTTTGTAAGGGGGCTGCCGTGAATATGCGTCATAAACTGAGAGCCACAGTTACGCAAACTTAAGTAGGAAGATGCTAAAGCAACAGGGCAACCCGCACCCCCGATTGCCCACAACGAAACCCAGCAGCCCCTGCCAAAAATATCTGTCTTCGATCATCAATGTATTCTAAAACCTTGGCCGGATTCAGACAAACTAACGTCCTCAAATAAAAGGCAGCCCGGCCATGTAGCACTATAGGGAACTAACTCAGGTATCCGCAGAGCACCAAAAAAGGAAAAAGCCACGGCTAACAGGGCCGAGTCAAACATAGAAGCACATACCTCAGGTAAACAATGCAAAAGTTTTAATAGAATTGCAAAAGAAATTGGACGCCTAGATTGGAACTGCCGACTTCTTCCACCCCTTAATGGACTGCAAAATAAAGAAGGATTTTGTGACATTGGCCCACCCATGAAGCTTAAAGAAAAATGCCAGACCTATAAGGCGACGAAGCGCAACTGCTCAGTCAAACCCGACAAATATTCCATAATATAGGCTAAACGAGGATGTTCCGGAGGACCAATAATACGTTCCCCTACAACTTTCAACCATTCGTTCCATGCATTACCATAAGCCGTCCGGGTAGATCGAGCAAGTGATGCCCTGACGAAAGGCACTAACTTGGATCCAGCAGTCTCCATAGCCCATCCGGGCACTCCGTCCCCTCCTGTTCTGCCTGCGGGAACAATAAATGAAACTGGAAATTAAAACAAGAAAGAGCATCAGCAATTTTATTGTCAACACCTGGAACGTGACGAGCCCTGAACTGGATATTATGTTGTAAGCATCGCAGCACCAGCCAATAAACAATACCTGCCCGCTAATTTTGTGAGCAATTCTAAATGTGTTTTCAGCATTTTAATGATAGGTAGAGTTTGTTAAGATCTACATTAATCACGTTATATAACTAGGAATAATTTACAGTCGCTGTAAGGGTGTCAGTGCACTGTGATTTTAATCTGATGGTATATCATCTGGCGCAGTGAACTGGTGGCTGGTTTTTCCGCTCAATCCCTACTTTGTTTACGCTGCTTGACATTTTCCTCCTGGGAAGAAAAGCCGTTTGTGTGTCCGTTCGCTGCAGTCACTGAGCCGTTCTGGTAATCTTTCCTTCGGGAAGAGGCTTTCTTGTATGTCTCAATGTAGAAATTGGGAAAGAGGATGATGAGAGAGATCATGTAGCAGTTCTGGAAATACAGCCATCCCATGGGGACTGCACAGCGCCAAATCATTGCACAGCTGGTCTGAGTCATTGTTAGGACGAACTGGGTCAGCTGGCACTGGGTGATGTATTTCTTCCACCACAGATAAGGTCGCATGGCTGGTATAGCTGATAGTCCGTAGTAAAAGTACATGATGACATGGATAAAGCTTTTGAGAGTAGCACCAAAGTAGGAGTGTCCACAAGGCACCCAGTTCATGACAAACCACCAGTTGTTTAGCATGGACGCATGGTGATAGACATGTAGGACGGTGATCTGGTGGTTGTTCTTGCGGAGAATAAAGAAGAAAGTGTCCATGAATTCAATGAGCTTGGAAATGTAGTACCACCAGAGGACTCGAGTTATCTTCATGTCTGCATCACCTCCACTGTGAGTGTCCTGGCAGAAAAAGTTGTATCCTCCTTCCCATACTCCTGTTACCAGCTCATAAAACATGTACAGCGAGAGCAGTGTAAGGCCAATGTTATAAACTACAAGAATCCCTCTGCAGGAAACTGGTGGTCTGTTTTTCCTGTACTTCGGTCCTATCCATACGATAAATAAATACAGGACGGTGCAAACAAATGAGGGGATGTAATTATCTAACATGAACCATCCTTTCACTCGCGGGTCTCTTGGTCCAAGCAAGTTGTCTATATATACATTCACTGCTTTATCCATGGCCTCCATTTCTTAAACCGTTCTTTGGCTGCAGCCCGGGTACCGTTATATTCCCAGCGGCTTCACTTTCCTGTACGACTCCTGGCTCAGAGGAGGCACTAGCTGTGTGTGACTCTGCTCCAATTGCATCTTTTTAACCGACAAGGCTGAAACGAACAGGGATTGTAATTTCTATCCCTAAAAAGGAAACCGGGACCCTCGGTTTTCTCTAGGGAAAGTGGAACACCAAGTAGAAATTGGCATTGCGGTGACGCAGGGGGGCCAACAAAGACAAAATCGTCTAAATAGTGCGTAATGGACGCAGTGCCGATTTGCTCCTGGAGAACTGATTCAAGCAAAAAACTAAACACCTCGAAATAAAAGCATGAAATTGAACAACCCATGGGAAGGCACATGTCATAGTAATATTGGCCCTCTAGCTGGCAACCCAATAAATGAAAGCAATCCTCATGGACCGGCAACATCCGGAACGCTCACTCGATGTCAGATCATAAGGGCCCTGCACCCGGAACTACAAACTAAATCGACAACTCGATCGAACAAAACATAAGACACCGCTGCAATATCCTTGCGAATACCGTCATTAACAGAACGAGCCTTAGGGTATGACAAGTGGTGAATTAAACAAAATGTTTCCACCTCCTTTTTAGCAACCACACAAAGAGGTGAAACACGGAGATTAGGAAAAGGTAAAAAATAAAAAGTTCCCGGCATGCGACCTAAACTCACCTCTGTCCCAACCTTGTCCTTCACAACAGCTGGAAATTCGTTAGCTGACTTTAAAGAGGCTGTCACCAGATTATAAGCGCCCTATCTCCTACATAATCTGATCGGCGCTGTAATGTAGAGAACTGCAGTGGTTTTTATTTTAAAAAAATATCATTTTTTAACAAGTTATGAGCAATTTTAGATTTATGCTAATTAGTTTCTTAAAGACCAACTGGGCGCGTTTTTACTTTTGATCAAGTGGGTGTTGTACAGAGGAGTGTATGGGGCTGACCAATCAGTGACCAATCAGTGACCAATCAGTGACTAATCAGCATCATACACTTCTCATTGTTCCAGCCCAGCATGATCCACAGCACAGTGTGATTGTGCAGTGAAAGAAGCTGGGCTGGAACAATGAGAAGTGTTTGTCACTGATTGGTCACTGATTAGTCACTGATTGGTCGCTGATTGGTCGCTGATTGGTCAGCATGGAGAGGGATGCCGGACACAATAAGAGGGACACACATCTATTACATGGTCGTCCATTCATTGGAATAAGCCATGTAATACCACTTTAGGGTGTGGCCACCCGGTGATAACCGCTGATCATGATCAACAGGGGTTCAGCTACCGGACCCACAGCGATCAGCTGATTGCCAGCGGGTCCCTATTTAGTGAAGCTGGGACAACCCTATCAATGTAAAACATTTATTAACTTACTGAAAATGCAGCCAGAATGGCCGTCCCAACACATGATGACCATCCGATTACCAGGAGGATCTTTTGAACCAAGGTCTGACGAGGCCCAAAGGCTTCAGCATGGAGCATGATGAACTTATAATGTAGAAACGTCAGGCCCTATATGTAGCCCCGACTGCAAGGATTAGGGTGAATGGGGTACTCTCTGATCGGTTTGCGCTGGAGCGGGGAACGCGTCAGGGATGTCCATTATCTCCGTTGTTGTTCGCGTTGGCGGTGGAACCATTGGCGTGTGCAGTAAGACAACATGAGCATATTCACGGGTTGAGATATGGGGGGGTGGAGGAACGAATTGCATTATACGCGGATGATATGCTGTTATTCATGGCGGATGCCGAGCGCACACTCCCGTTAGTGATGGCCCTGAATAAGCGGTTTGGGAAATATTCGGGATTGCTCATTAATTGGTCAAAATCGGCTCTAATGCTCATGGACCCGGGGGTTATCCAGACTGGGGAGGAGGAGGTGGAGATACCGGTGGTCACGGAGTTTAAGTACCTGGGGGTCAGGGTGACGGCGAAAGCACAGGATTATATGTCTCTTAATGTAATGCCACTGTTAACAACGATAAAAGCCAAAGTAGAGGCTTGGAATAAGCTACCGCTATCTGCTCTGGGTAGGACTAATCTGATTAAAATGATCCTTATGCCCCAGTTGCTGTACGTCCTACATAACTCCCGGTATGGATTCCCAAATATTGGTTTAGAAGGTTGCACAACTTGTTTAGAGACCTAGTATGGAAGAAGGGGGTACCCAGGATTAAACTGGAGAAACTCCAACTGCCTAAGGAGGAGGGGGGCCTGGCGGTGCCCAATGCTTGGGTGTATTATTTAGCTGCCCAATGTCAGCATTTCTGGGGGTGGGAGCAGGAAGAGACCTGGGGGTCCAGTGCGCGCATCCTATCATATCTGGGGTTGGGGGGGAGAACCCGTTGGCAGGACTGGAAGCACACAGCTATAAAAGGATGGCGAGTACCAGACCCACCCTGCTTCTCATACATAAGGTGTGGTGGCAGTGCAAACACTTGCTGGGGATAGGAGAGTGTACTAAATATACACCATTCTGGAGAAATGCATATCTGGGGGAACTGGGTAAATTGGAAGGGATGCAGGGGTGGGAGCAGCAAGGCATAATACGATTGAGTCAGTTGTACGAGGGAGGCATACTCAAATCCTTTCAACAATTACGGGAGGGGTTTCAGTTGGATTCCCGCATGTTCTATCAGTACCTGCAGATTCGGCACGCGGTGCAGACAAAAGCGGCCAGTATAGACATGGCAATACATGCCACGGGAGTGTTGGAACATATTGCAAAAGCAGTAACGTCAAAGGGATTAATTTCATTGGTTTATCGCAGGTTGCTGTCGGAACATCTGGGAGATCCTATGGCACCAGTCAAAGCTGCATGGGAAAGGGATGTGGGTCCTATTTCTACAGACCACTGGGAGGCGGTCTTGGCGGCAACATGTACTTTGTCCAACAATGTAGCACAACGGAGATCTCAGTTGTTTCTGATACATAGGGTGTATAGGACCCCTTGGGTGCTGAAACAAATGGGGCGGACGCCAGGTGCCCTAGGTGCCCGGAGGAAAAGGCAGACATCCTCCATATGTTCTGGTCCTGCGGGAGGTTGGGGATTCTGTGGACAGAAATGTCAGAGCTACTGGGGAGCATGTTTGAGGTACAGATTCCATGGGATCCAGTGGTAATGCTGCTGGGATATGTTGGAGACTTGGAGGGGGATAGGATGTCGAATTGGCAATTGCAAAAATACTATACCAAGTCAGGAAAGGAATAGCGAAACACTGGCTGGATACGGAGCCACCCTCAAAGCAAGAAATTATAGGGGCACTTAACTCACAGGTTCTGATGGAATATAGGATATACTCCAAGAGGGGGTCCAAGGCAAAGTTTGAAAAACAATGGGCTAGGTGGATTGATCATTCTGGGTACGCTTCGGCGGAGCTACTTACATTACGGTCCCACATTCAGGTATAGGGCTACTGACGGTGGGGTACATACGGGGAGTAGACGTAAGAGGGGGAATGGAAAAGGGAAGGAGAAGGAGATAGGATTGAAAAAGTTGTAACGAGAAGACCGGCTGGGGGGGTACAAGGGGGAGTTGGGGGGAAGGGAATGTTTTGTTGAAAATACATATGCGGGTCTGTGGAAATTTGCTTATACACTGTATGAGAATGTATAATGACCTGTACAGTTGTGAATTTTGTTGAATAAACTTGAACTGATTAAAAAAAAGAAACGTCAGGCCCAGAGCTGAAAAAGAGAAAATGAGCCAAATAAATCCTGTAGCATGTCTAAACATTTATCTGCATCGTCTGATCCGGACAATTATTATCAATGAAATGAACAAAACTTAATTATAATTTTTTATAAAGTCTGATTACTACTGCATGAAGAGAATATTATAATCACTTCCGTGATTGTTACTTACAGGCAATGGCCATTCCTATGAATCCCATTCTAAACAGGATATTTTCTGGAAAGAAATTTTCCTATTTCACTGTAAAACAAAAAAGAAAACGCTCAATGTTAAATAATAATCAGCAGTCTGATAATAATCTATAGGACTGAGGGGATGATGTACATCAGTGGGGGGGGGGCATGGTCCTTGATAACAGTCAGTGTGTAGCCACCAGAGAGCCAGGCCACACACCAAAAGGCCAAGAAGTTGTGGAAGAATCCCAGTCCATTGGTCTCCATAAAGTGAGAAGTCGCCAATAAATTATCAAATCGCGCTCTGTGTCAATTCACGGAAAGAAAGACCGGGCTGCTGTCAGCGGAATATTTATAACCCCTCGTCATCTATCTCTGACATCAGCACAGCTCGACGTCCTCGGCGGGGAAGATGATGTAGATAATGATGGCGAAGAAGAAGAGGAGGGTTATGGTCAGTAGATGTCGAGGGCGATCTCCGCCTCCGACGACGACCACTTCTGCCCTGGCGATGCTTGCACCGACCGTGCCTGCGCCCACCTCCACATCTGTGTTTCCTCCCTCTCCTTGACGATTCCTTTGCCGAACCTAAAAGAGAAAAAAGGGACAAGGCAGACGCGTGACCAACATCACATTGATCCCCCTTGGCACCAACAGCATGCGCCACATCCCTGCTCGGACCCTCCTGCTGTGGGCCAGAACCGAACGGTACATTCAATAAAGGACACAGTTGTGGAGGAGACCGCAGCCCTGGCTGAGACCGGACGACTTCTTCTCCAGCTCTTGTCCTCTGATAGGGGGTTAGACCATGCAATGCCCTCGCTGCAGCACCCCTGCGACATCTCCTCTGCCCGGGCCTCCCTCCCCCCCAGCATCTCCCGACACAATAGCCGCTGACCCTGCTTCCTCACCTGATCCCAGCTGAAGCAGATGTTCATCGGCGCAGGTTCCCGGATCAGCGGTGCAGGTATGGTTGTTGATAACAGTCAGGGTGTAGCCACCAGAGAGCCAGGCCGCACACCAAAAGGCCAAGAAGATGGAGAAGAATCCCAATCCGTTGATCTCCATAATAGTGAGAAGTCGCCAATAAATTAGCAAATCGCACTCTGTGTCAATTCACGGAAAGAAAGACCGGGTTGCACTTCCCTGCAGTCCCTGGCGCTCTACCTATGCGATTCACCGCCATCTAAACAAGATCCTCCTAGAACCGCCCGCTGTGATATCTACAACAGAATAAAATAATCAAAACAGGATGAACATAAAAATTCACAGAAACAATCAACAAAATGACATTTATCTCCTTAACAAGATGCCACATACATGTACTTGGCAGTCGTTAAGAGGAAGTATGGAGCGGGATCACGGGCTGGGGTCGCTCCATACTTAGCGGGTATTCGCTGTGTAATATAGCCAACACCGCACTGCAACGGACAGAATAAAAAAATCACTTTGATTATGCCCGTTTAACCCCTTAGAGGCCACAGTCAATCACGACCACAGCATCTAACACATTAGAATGAGAGGTGCGACCCCCTCCGACGTGCCATTGTCCCCACACGATGCTATAGCGAGATGTCGATGGTTATCAGGGCAGCCTGGGGGACTAATGAACGGTCTGCCATCTTTGTAATCCGGCAGGTCTTCATAGGTGGCTGTAAGGCTGGATTTACACGAGCATGTGTGTTTACGCGGTGTTTTGCGCGCGAAAAAGGTACTTAACAGCTCCGTGGGTCATCAGCATATGATGCGTGGCTGCGTCATTTTCGCGCAGCCGCCATCATTATGACACTCTGTTTGTATGTTTGCACGTGCTGCCTTTCTGTTTTCATTCATAGTTTTACTGCTGTTGCGCGAATCTTCCGTATGCTGCGCGTGATTTTCACGCACCCAATGAGTTCAATGGGTGTGTGATGCGTGAACAACGCACAAATATAGGACATGTCGTGCGTTTCACGAAGCGGACACACGCTGCGTCAAAATCACTGACAGTCTGCACGGCCCCATAGACGAACATAGGTCCGTGCGAAGCGCGTGAAAATCAAGCACGTTGCACGGACGTATTACACGTTCGTCTAAATAAGCCGAGGCTGCATTCACACGAGCATGGCGTTTTTGAGTGCGTAAAAAATGCGACGTTTTGCGTGAGTTGTAGTTGCGTGTGTCATGCGTTATGGCTCCGTGTCTGTGTTTTTTACGCACGTATGCCATGCGTTTTTCACGCGCGTAAATAAAACGCAGGGTGGAGTAATGGAGAGGGCATCCTACAAAAAGGCACCCTTCTCAAACACCTGCTTGATGTGAGCACATGTTCTCATCCTTTTTGCACCTTTTAAAATACTTTGGGGAGTTTATTGTGTTTCTTGCCTTGTTGCCGTCTAAAAAGCCAAATTATGCCGTCGACTCCGCTGGCCCGTGTGCTGCTATGCTGGATGGCTTCTCTGCGATTTTGGGAGCGCCAATGGAGCAGTGCCATGGCAGGAAGATTCTATGTGAAGGGTGGCTTCGTGAAGATTATTGCCAAAATTTGTCATTAGACTGAGGGCAATGGGATGAATTTAGGGGGGGAATGTAGTATTAGGGACTCGCAAGACATGAGGACCCTTAACGTGGGTTGCAAGCTTATATCTTTTGGGGTTTCGCCGTGTTGGTTTGCTGTCAAACAACTAATTGTATGTGAATCACATTGGCCAATCAAATGTTGACAAATACAATCACAAAGTTGCTTAGTGCGTCCATTATCATAGCACTGCAACGCCGCAGAGAAGTCGTTGCTGTTTCGAGCTAAACCGCAAAAGATAAACTAAGATCTCAATTATGACATGCAACTAGCTTGGGCCCTGGGCAGCATGTTGCAACGTTACCTTGGGACATGTTTGGGAAAGCATGTTACATTACATATATCGAGGGAAATACAGAAACTTTTGTTGCTCCACAAAACCACACTTTATTGGGTAATGGGGCAAAAAATATAGCCTAAAACATAGGACAACAAAACATCAAACAAACGCACCAACATGATGCACAATGTTGAAACATTGGTCCAAATAAGGCCTAAATTACGCAGCAAAACTGTGCGGCATCATCAGCACTACAACTCCTGATAATGGTGGGGTGGGGAGTTGTAGCTGTCCATTTCAGCACCACTATGCTGCGCATGGCCCTGCAGAGGATGTTCCTCAACAGCATAGTGGTGCTGATGCTGCGTGTGGTAGCCTACAGGTGGACCGTGTGGCAAGTTTACCACGGGTCGGCTGTAGGCTGGAACAGGCCAGTTCCGCATCGACACTGGACCAGGTGACATGCGGCCCGGCAATGGGTGTTGGAAGTTTTGCCGGGCCAAGGGGGTGGCAGGCTGAGAAGGGACAGGTGCATTGAACGGCACCGCTGTCTCGGCCAATCCACGCCAATGCTCCATTGCCTGGAAGATCGGGCGTGGGTTGTTAGGAGGTGTGGCCGCGTCGATGAGGCTGAGGATCGAGCCTTGGAGGCGCGCCATACGGTCGGCGCGAGAAGCGGGGCAATGCTGCGGCCAAAGGCGTCACAGCCGTCCTCCTCGGCGCAGCGACGCAGGTACTCAAGTAGCCTGGAGTCCACTTGGGCAGCTGCGGATCCGATCTGGCTGCGCCTGCCTGCTGCGGTGGTTTCAGCCGGAACGTCACGAGACACCTGGGGTTGGCTGGACGCCTGTGGGGCAGGTTCTGGTGCTGTCTCCTCAGGGGTTAAGGGCAGCACGGGATGTTCTTCTGGTGGCGCCTGCGCCTCCTCATGGGCAGCCTCCTCTGCCGTGTCCAGAAGATTGTCACTGCATCTGTAATCAAAAATGTACACGTCCTCGTAACATTGCCACAAGGGACAAACCATCAATTTTGGGGGCATGACATGTGAACACAGACATGTCTTCAAGGCACAGTCATTACTTACGGCCGCATTTCCATAATGTCCTTCAGGAACATTAGCTGCTGGGTGTAGATGTATTTCCTCTTTTTGGGGGCCCCATCACCACTTCGGCCTCTAGCGCCATTTTCAGGGCGGAATTGATCCTGGCAGCTCCTCCACCGGGTTTTTGCATCAACAACTGTAGAAAAGACCAAAACAACAAAATGGTACTGTCACCAGGTGCCATACCCGAAATATGCACTTGTTGTAAACGTTGCCATTCCCTTACACACCAATATACATGATCTACAAGCTGACTGATGCTGTGACACACCCGGAACGTTGGCCATTGGGAACATGTTAACACAAGGATACACTACAGCATGTGGGTTTTACAGGGCATAGATAAAACAATGTACTTACCAATGCTCTTGCGGTCTCGTGTGCTGCCTTTAGCCGACAGTGAGCGAACTCTACTGTCGCCGGAGGGGGATAGAAGTGCTGGCGGCCTGGAGCGGCGGGAGGATCGTCGCACAGGGAGTGTGCCAGGTAGGGAAGACGCCGGTGCCACAGTCTCTTGAATAAGAGACTGCAGCCATACAGAACCCTCGTCCTGCATCCGGATACGGATAATTTCTTCAAGCTCCTCCTGGTCCATGACAATCAGTTAAGTGTACTCACAATATTGTAATAACAAATCCCTGCGCAGTAACGGCCAGAAGAGGAAGATGTCTTCCCTCCTTGCCCTTAGAAACACAGAACGGGGAGGGTGGGTAAGACCGCCCTATATCCCCCCAAGAAATGCCCTAAAGGCGGGTACCCCATACCCAATAGGCCCCACTAATGTAAACACTACATGGAACAATCCCCCTAGCATAACGTGGCTTAGTTAACCCCTTCATTGCCACCCAGTCATGGGCACAACGGCCAATAAGCCTGAGTGCCTTCAATTACGAGGTCTGGTATACGAGGTGATAATGAGGTGACGTCTACTTACCTGCATATTCTGATAGTAGCTCAATACATTCACCAGATTGAGGACCAAAATCGACCACTCTATGATCTTTGCTGTCATTTCACTGATCTGTGAAAAAAGATCAAAATATCAAAATTAATACATTAAAAATTGCACAAAGCAAGAACTATCCACCCGGGCCGAGGTTTTTTTGCATGCATGTTTATTGCATGGAGTCATGTGACTGACGGCGATGCCAAAACGGACCTGACCCATTGTCATGTGACACCACATCCATTACATTGCGGACATCACGATCAAAATGGTGCAGAGAACGAGCACAAAGATTATAGGTCCAATTGTATTCCTATAGAACGGCTTCTAGGGATACAAATAAAATCTATCCAATGATCAGGAATATTTGATAATCTCATTAATGCCGGATTAAAGGAATTTTACATCCACTGGTTTGTACCAGCGGCTCAGCATGTCAATAACTTGATATTATGTATGAGATATACTGTACATACCTTTACACATTGATCTCCAGCGCACAGTTGGGTGTATACTGATACCCTACCTCCAATGACTGTATTGGAATTCCGTATTGCCGCTCTCCGTTCCACCCAGAAGACGTAAGAATGCCCATGGATTCATATCACGGGGCGTGAACCTAGAAAAAAACAAATAGACTTAATGCAAAATCAAATCCGGACGGATATAACCAGCGAAACAATTTCAATTGCATGGAGTCATGTGACTGACGGTGATGCCAAAACGGACCAGACCCATTGTCAGAAAGGGGCAGAGAACTGGGCGTGGTTTGGCTGCCGAGGGAGATGGCCGCTTGATCTGTGAGCTCCGGCACTAGCACAGCGACTACCACAGCACGGCTTTTCAGAACCGGTTATTCTGCCTGGAGAAAATACATAACTGCCTGTGGATGATGACCAGGGGTAAGAGAAGTCTGAAGTAACAGGGCAAACTGGAGTTTTATTTTGACAAAGATCGGGAGGAAGTTGGCGGCGGGCCCGGGATGGCCTCGCGCTCACAAGTCTCTCATACAGAGTCCTGCACAACTCCGTCCTCACCTGGATCAGGTTCCTCATCGGGGGATCCGGTGTCCTCTGACAAAATGGGATATACTAGACGAGGAAAGGTGACAGGATCCAGATATAGTCCTCTGATGGAGGATATAGCGACGAGTCTGGGCGCCGAGTTGGTCACGCGGCAGACGCCATCTTCTCCATCCACGAGCCCGGTCAAGCAAAAGTCTTGTCTACAGAGTCCCTCCCCGCCGAGTGCGGAGGTAAGTGAGACTTTACCATCGGGGCTATCTAATGCCTTTCTAGATATACCTACTACTGACCAACCTGCGTCAGGCACCTTACTGAAGGAGATGCTACTGGCCTTCAGCCTATCTATGCACAAGGAGATTACTTCTCTCCTTGTTCCTATTCAATCCACGGTGCAAACACTGGGTAATAGAATACACCATGTGGAACTAAAAATGGGAGATTTTGCTGACTCACATAACCAATTGGTGGACTCTCATGAGGATCTTAAGACTGAGTTGGATAGTCTGCGGGCCAAGGTCACGGATTAGGAGGACCGGTCCAGATGAAACAATGTGAAGTTTCGTGGTATCTCGGAGGATATACACCCTAAAGATCTTTCAAACCATATACAAGGCCTCATCAGGGCTGTATTGCCGTCAAGTTCTGATACGGATGTCATCATTGACAGAGCACACCGCTTACCTCGTCCAAAGCACCTTCCGGACTCTATACCAAGGGATGTCCTTGCTCGCATCCACTACTACCATATTAAAGAAGCATTGCTGTTCTCAGCAAGGAAACAAGGCGACTTACCGGCGCCATATCATCGTATTCAACTCTATGCTGATCTATCTCAAACCACACTTCGTCTACGTAAACAACTGGCTCCAATTACTGCTGCACTTCGGGATAATCAAATTGCATATAGATGGGGCTTCCCTGTGAAGTTGCTAATACGGCGTAATGACTCATTACATGTCATTCTTTCTTTGGAAGAGGGGAAGAAACTTTTACATATGTGGAAAATTCCGCTTCCTGCCCACGAGGATCGTTCATCTCTCCCTGAAAGGGTAGACAAAGATTGGCGGATGGTGTCCCCTGGGAGGAGAAATAACCGCTGAAGAGCTGTTAAATCGAGATGTCTGTGCCGGATTGAGCTCGGCCATATTTCTGGGTAACAATCCTGAGTGACTGTCCCGTTAACCTGTTTCAGCTTCTAAAGCTGCATATATGTTTTTATGTTTTGTTTGCACATACCATTTCTGTTCATTATGCATTTTTGACATGTACATATGGGTTGCTCATTCTGGTCAAAGATGAAATGCACAACTATACATTTCTTAAGCGGACACGAGTGGGAGAGTATGCATTATGGAAGGGAATACATCTCTATATAGGGGGTTCATACATATATATAGTTATGACACTTGGAGATAGGAATGTTCTCTATTGCCAATTGGGTTTTTTCACTCCAACTGAAGCACTTTATTTGATGTACCCTGGTTATTAAATTGGCTTCTTTAAATGTGAAGGGCCTGAACAACCCTTCTAAAAGATCTTTCATGTGGAAGGAGGCTATGTCTTCAAACTGTGATATATTTTGTGCTCAAGAGACTCACATAATTGAGAAAGACGCTCACAGAATTAAACATCCCCAATTTCCTACAATTGTCCTATCCCACCATGCCAAAAAGCAAAGGGGGCTACTTCTGGCTGTCAGGAACACTATAGCTTTTACATCAATCTTGTCTCTGACTGACCCACATGGCAGGTATATTATTCAGATTGGTGACATTAATAATGTGAGATACACTATTGTAGTAATATACGCCCCAAACACTCACCAACAGCGCTTTCTCAAGAAAGTACTACACAAAACACACCAGGTCGCACAAGGTCATCTAACTGTTTGCAGGGACTTTAACTCAGTACCAGATGTTCAGATGGATTCCTCCTCAACACACAGGTCCCAATCCCATTTCCTAGCTCCCCTACTTAATGAGACGGATTTATATGATATATGGCGGATTCAACATGACTCAGAAAGGGATTACACGCACTTCTCTCAAGTACACAAAACTTATTCCTGCATTGACCTTTTTTGCAATTTCTAGATCTCTAGTGCAGAGAGTTAAAAAGACAAACATTGATGTGATCAAATGGTCAGACCATGCGACGATCAGCTTGGACGTGGAGGAGTCTTACCCTCATACATCTGATTTCCTTTGGAGAAACAACACCTTTCTGATGTCTCACTCCACATAATGGGAGGAACTTCAGAAGAGTTTAGATGAATACTTCCTTTTAAATATTGACTCGGTACAGGACCCTTTCATTTTGTGGAATGCACATAAGGCTTTCATAAGGGGGATGTTCATTAAGTGGGGGCACAGGGCAAAAAAGGAAAGAGACGGCCGGTTAGACGGTATAATAAATCAGATTAGGGAATTAGAACGTCTGAATAAATCCTGTCCGTCCTCGACACATGGGGACAAGTTGAGGGTCCTTAGGATTCAACTTAAAGATTGCATGTTACATACGTATGAAAAAAATCTTTAAAAAGTTAAGGCACAATATTATTCTCAGGACAATAAGGCAAGTAAACTGCTAGCGCAAAGAGTAAAGAATTGGTCTTTGAGGAACAAAATACCCTTCCTAGTTAATCCCTCCACCTCTCAAAAAACGTACACCCCCAGAGACATAGCAAATAAATTTATGGAATACTATCGATCATTATATAACCTTCATAACACACACCCTTCGATGTCGGAGTCCCAGCAAATTCTTACACATATTTTAGACTCTGTTAATCTTCCCAAGCTTACGGTGGGACAGTTGAGGGGATTGGATCTTCCCTTAACGAGACAGGAAGTTTCTAAAGTGATTCGTTCTCTCACATCAAATAAAGCTCCTGGCCCACTTGGTTTATCGGGGGCTTATTACAAGACCTTTGAGGAGACCTTACTTCCACATTTGTTTGAAGTCCTACAGCACGCCATTAAAATGGGTTCCTTCCCTAAAGAAATGTTAAATGCGGTAATAGTGACTCTTCCAAAGCCAGGTAAAACTCCTGATGTCCCCCAAAACTTTAGACCGATATCCCTGTTAAATTCTGACTTAAAATTTTTTGCCAAAATATTAGCAAATCGTTTAGCTCTGAATATTCCCTTGTTAATACATCAGGATCAAGTGGGTTTCGTCCGGGGTAGACAGGCATCTGATAATACCAGGAGGGTTCTGAATATTGTGGATAGGCTGGGGGCACGAGAGACGCCCGCGGTCTTAGTTACTTTAGACGCTGAGAAGGCGTTCGATCGCGTAAATTGGTCATTTGTTTTTGCAGTGTTGGGCAAATTGGGGTTTGAAGGGCCAATTTTAGACGCTATAGGAGCTTTATACACTGTCCCATCTGCAAGGGTATTTGTGAACGGCACTCTATCAGATGATTTTCCAATAACGAACGGGACTAGGCAGGAGTGCCCATTATCTCCACTGATATTTCTTTTTTCAATAGAGCCCTTAGCTCAGGCAATTAGACAACACACAGAGATAAAGGGGGTCCGGATTGGGGATCGTGTACATAGCATTTCCCTGTATGCAGACGATATTTTCTTGACTCTAGAGAGACCAGAGTCGTCACTGGCAGCTGCTCTGACCCTGATTGAGAAATTTGGACTTGTGTCCGACTATAAAATTAACGTGGGGAAATCTCAAGCTTTGCCGTTGAATTGTGCACACATCAAACTTTTGTCATTGCAAACTCGGTTTTCCTTAGATTGGCAACAGAAACAAATTACTTATTTAGGGATTCATATTACCACAAAGGTTTCTCATCTGTATCAATCTAATTATCTCCCGATTCTGGATGTAGTAGCGCAAGATATGCATAAGATAGCCTCATATGAGGTGTCTTGGATAGGTAGAATAGCAGCATATAAGATGCTGATTCTTCCTAAGCTGATGTACCTATTCAGGACGCTACCGTTGAAACTACCTCAATCCTTTTTCCAAAAAACTCATAAATTGTTGAACTCTTTTGTGTGGCGGAAGGGTAAGGCACGTATAGCGGCCCAGATTCTTCAACGGGGCAAGAAATTTGGTGGATTGAGTTTACCAAATGTTTACCATTACTTTTTGGCCACTTAGGTAGCTCAATTGAGGCATTGGTGGGAGGGGGATATCTCTCGCCATTGGATTCATATAGAATCATCTCTAATACCCACACGGAACTTGAGGGCACTTCTACTAGTCTGAGCTCTGGTCATACCACCACCCCCTTACCATACGTGCTGTGCACCTCAATCTTTCATTGGTTACAATTTCACTCCATATGTACCCGATCGGATATTTCATTGATCACATGCGCCCCGGTGGAGACATTGGAGCTCCTTCTCCCTAGCTTGGATCTACGGGCTTGGACAACAAAAGGCCTGACACAGGTGCAACAGCTAATGGATGGAACTCAATTATTGCCATTTTCCTCATTACATGAAAATTTTCATATAGCCAATAGAGACTTTTATAAATATCTCCAAATAAGACATCTATTGCGCACGGATTGTCCTTTTGCAGTAACAGCAAATACGGATGTTTTAAAATTATGGTCCAATCCAGATGGGAAATTTGGGGGGCTACGACCCTTATATGACCTTCTGGGTCAGAAGACTACATTTATTAAATCGGTTCAGTTTCTGGCCTGGGAGAGGGAGCTCAAACAAGAATATACCAATGCCAGGTGGAAAAATGCTATTACGTTTGTTTCACAGAACTTTAAATGTACACTTCACTATGAGGCAGCAATGAAGACCATCTTACGTTGGTACTATACTCCGGATAGACTTTACCGGATGTTCCCTGGTACATCCCATCTATGTTGGAGGGGGTGTGGGGCTAGGGGTACACTTCTGCATATCTTATGGGAGTCCCCAATGTTAGTTAATTTGTGGAAGTCCTCATTTGAGTTGATTTCTCATATAATGGGAACACAGGTTCATATGTCCCCTTCTCTAGCTTTACTTTTTTTGAACTTGGACCTCATCCCCACGAGACACAGAGTGGTGGTAGCACATATTCTTTTTGCAACTAAGCTGGCCATCACTAGGTATTGGAAGAGCACAGAACTTCCTCTTCCTCAAGAAATTATCAATCAGGTTAACTGTACGTGCTCACATGAGAAAATGTTAGCTTATAAGGATCATACTTACACGAAATATGAGAAGGTATGGGGCCCATGGGTGAGTAGTGCTTATAAAAAAAAATGGTGCACAGAACGAGCACAAAGATTATAGGTCCAATTGTATTCCTATAGAACGGCTTCTAGGGATACAAATAAAATCTATCCAATGATCAGGAATATTTGATAATCTCATTAATGCCGGATTAAAGGAATTTTACATCCACTGGTTTGTACCAGCGGCTCAGCATGTCAATAACTTGATATTATGTAGGAGATATACTGTACATACCTTTACACATTGATCTCCAGCGCATAGGTGGGTGTATACGGATACCCTACCTCCAATGACTGGTAATTTATTATATAGGAAAATAACGTTTCTTATGTTTATTAAGTGTCTTATAGAATTTACTACATATTTATGTGAGAAACAACAACAAGACCTAAAGTTCGGAGTCTGACACACCAAAATAATTTAAAACAAAAGTTTCTTTATTAAGTACATCTAAAAAGTAACATAAATTAAAAACTGAGATGAATTCCACAGTGCAGAAAGACAACCAGATCACAAGTATGTAATATATCCAAATATATGGGTAATGGGCGACACTGTTTAAATACAGAAATGCAAAAATACATCAGTGGTATGTTACATTTATATGATGTGCATATTCTGTTACATAACCAGCATGAAAAACTAATAGCAGCAGGAAAAACTATTCAGCAGCAGGACAGCTCAGTATATCTTTCTACACAAAAAAGGTAGGATTAGAATAAATGTAAATTACAGCGTGTATAGCAGTGTAAGTACCCCTGACAAGAGCCAGACAAAGAAAACAGTAATCATACTATGCACACAAAATATATGGCTCAGCTTGACCCCATAAATAAAGAGCACAAAGCAAAATCAGAGCTGTGGCTGTGTTGTCAGCCACAAGTGCAAACAGCCACTGCCCATTGGGTTAATCTAAATGAAAGACTCATAATGCTGAAAGTAAACATATGCTGGAAACGGAGCTCATACCCATTTGAACAGGTCACCGTCACTGGAGTCACCCCGACGCGCGTTTCGGCCCGGAAGCCTTCGTCTGAGGATATTTATGTGAGATAAATTTAGCATCTTCCTGCAAGAAGCTGAACAATGTTACCAGATGGCGCTGTGTTGCACCAGCATGTCGCCATCTGACGGCCAAGATCAGAAAATGAAGGGAAATTATCACCTCAGGATCTGATGTTTTCTACATGTGAACCTAAAGACAAGGACGGTTGAATTCCATTCAAATATTATTTAAGAAAGGATACAGAAAACTACTAAGGTCACGGCCATCATGCAGGACGCCAGTCTGAAATGGCTGATGACTCTTCAGCTTTCGGGCACTTTGTAGAGGAGTATGGACTGCCAAAGGTTGTAAAGGCTGCCAAACCCGAATGCAATGCAAGCGCAAATCCGGTGAGTCATTGGATAACGGTAGGTCTAGAAAACAAGCAGACAGAGGTCAGAGCAAATCTTATGGATCTAATCACTAATTTACCCTCAGAACTTCCCAATAAATCCTAAATAACGTGTTCTGATATAATAATCACAGAGACATAATGGATATATATTGGGGACTCGTGCTTGGGACTCCTCTCTATTAGACTGAGCAGACACACATCTACTACATGGTCGTCCATTCATTCGAATAAGCCATGTAATACCACTTTAGTGTGTGGCCACCTGGTGATAATCACCAGGGGTTCAGCTGCCGGACCCACAGCGATCAGCTGATTGCCAGTGGGTCCCTATTTAGTAAAGATGGGACAACCCTATTAACATAAAACATTTATTAACTTACCGAAAACATAGCCATCACGGCCGTCCCAACGCATGATGACCATCTAATTCCAGATCTTTTGAACCAAGGTCTGACGAGGCCCAAAGGCTTCAGAATGGAAATGACGAACTTATAATGTAGAAACGTCAGACCCAGAGCTGAAAAAGAGAATATGAGCCAAATAAATCCTGTACCACGTGTAAAAGCACCTAATAACATCTATGAAGCGCGGACCAAGCGCTAAACCCAACAAGAAACCTACAATAATGGACGGGAACATTTATCTGCATCGTCTGATCCGGACAATTATTATCAATTGAAATGAACAAAACTTTATTTATTTTTTAGAAAAATCTGATTACTGCTTCATGAAGAGAATATTATAATCACTTCCGTGATTGTTACTTACAGGCAATGGCCATTCCTATGAATCCCATTCTAAACAGGATATTTTCGGGAAAGAAATTAAATGAAAAAGAAAAAGTCAATGTTAAATAATATGGAAAAATTGGCAGAATTGTTTGATCTTAACAATCAACAGTCTGATAATCTATAGGACTGAGGGGATGATGTACATCAGTGGGGGGGCATGGTTGTTGATGTGAGGTCAGGGTGTAGCTAGCAGAGAGCCAGGCCACACACCAAAAGGCCAAGAAGATGGAGAAAAATCCCAATCCGTTGATCTCCATAATAGTGAGAAGTCGCCAATAAATTATCAAATCGCGCTCTGTGTCAATTCACGGAAAGAAAGACCGGGCAGCTGTCAGGGGAATATTTATAACCCCTCGTCATCTCTCTGTGACATCAGCACGGCTCGACGTCCTCGGCGGGGAAGATGATGTAGATAATGATGGCGAAGAAGAAGCGGAGGGCTATGGTCAGAAGATGTCGAGGGCGATCTCCGCCTCTGAGGACGACCACCTCTGCCATGGCGATGCTTGCGCCGACCGTGCCTGCGCCCACCTCCACATCTGCGTTTCCTCCCTCTTCTTGACGATTCCTTTGCCGAACCTGAAACAGAAAAAAGGGACAAGGCAGACGTGTGACCAACATCACATCGATCCCCCTTGGCACCAACAGCATGCGCCACATCCCTGCTCGGACATTCCTGCTGCGGGCCAGAACCGGACGGTACATTCAATAAAGGACACAGTTGTGCAGGACTGGCTGAGACCGGACGACTTCTTCTCCAGCTCTTGTCCTCTGATAGGGGGTTGGGTCATGTAATGCCCTCGCTGCAGCGCCCCTGCCACGTCTCCTCTGCCCGGGCCTCCCTCCCCCCCAGCATCTCCCGACACAATAGCCGCTGACCCTGCATCCTCACCTGATCCCAGCTGAAGCAGATGTTCATCGGCGCAGGTTCCCGTCAAAGCGGCGTAGGTATGGTTGTTGATAACAGTCAGGGTGTAGCCACCAGAGAGCCAGGCCACACACCAAAAGGCCAAGAAGATGGAGAAGAATCCCAATCCGTTGATCTCCATAATAGTGAGAAGTCGCCAATAAATTAGCAAAGCGCACTCTGTGTCAATTCACGGAAAGAAAGACCGGGTTGCACTTCCCTGCAGTCCCTGGCGCTCTCCCTATGCGGTTCACCGCCATCTAAACAAGATCCTCCTAGAACCGCCCGCTGTGATATCTACAACAGAATAAAATAATCAAAACAGGATGAACATAAAAATTCACAGAAACAAAATGACATTTATCTCCTTAACAAGATGCCACATACATGTACTTGGCAGTCGTTAAGGGGAAGTATGGAGCGGGATCACGGGCTGGGGTCCCTCCATACTTAATTAAATACTGAAGAACAACAATGAGCCATAATGCCAATTCATATAAAAAGTAAATATTTTATTAACATGTATCACAAATACAATTTAAAACATTACATAAGAACAGGACCCTAGTGTAAAATAATGGAGCAAATAGTTAACCCTTATCAGGTAATGAACACAGGCGCAGGGGCTATATAGAAATGATTTACATATCCAGGGTGTGAGCCCCAGGAAGGGAAAGAGTAATCCTATTATACGTCCAATACCTATTCGTTAAATTACATAAGTGAAAAGTAAAGGCGATAGGAAAAATAGGATAACATAGTACTATTTAAAGGAATCATTCATATTTAGCAGCCTTACCCATGACAGCAATGTAAGAAGATCGTTGATATTTGCTCCTTCACATGAAACCCCAACGCACGTTTCGCTACGGTTGCTTCCTCAGGGGGGATGTGTGTGTGTATGTCCTCCTACAAAACAGCCCTTAAATAGTTTGGAGAAAGTCCCTCAGCTGTCAATTGCGGCGCATCTCAAATGCCGCGGCCGGAAGCGAGGCCAGCCCCACTTCCGGTTCTAGCCACAGCAGCGCGTCCCCGGATACCCGACGCGTACGAGAGTTCCGGGCATGCGCAATGGGCCTATGGAAGCGGAGAGGGCAGAACGTCGCCGCCAGCAGCCGCACAGACATGCGCACTTGACAGCAAGAGGGACTCCAGTCTCGTAAGTGGAAAAGTTACTTCCAATATACAAACGCTATCTCCCATTTATGTGTAAATAGACATTCATAACCGGTCAGGGGAATTTATATTTCAATATGGGTAGAAAAGGATTGATTATATACACTACTTCAGAACCCTTATTAGCATAAACGAGTATATGTGGATCAGTAAAGAATATATTGTATTACAGAATGTGAGTAGTGTCAATACAGTGAAATGAACAAAATAAATGGCCAATAATTTACATCAAAGAAAAAAGTGAAAGTGACTGTGCGACGCGTCACAAGAAAAAGAATAAGTGAATAGAAGGACAAGAATATGTCAAAAAATAAAAATACAAACAATCGTAAGTGAAAATAAAAATAAGTGAAAATAAAGAATGTAAGAAATTTATTATAACATATATTATATCCATACATGCTAAAACAAAAGCAATAAACAATATATAATATATAAAATACCTGACATATTGTCACAATATAACACCAAACATCAGACGTTCCCCCTGAACCCCAAGCCCGAAGGCAGTCATACTCACCATGTCCTGATGCCGATACCGGGACCACAGCCGTCGAGGGTGTCGGTAGAGGTACAGGTGCTGCGGGTGCTACTGGTACCACCGCAACGATCGGTCTTGCTGAGTGACGGCTAACAGAGGCGCGGTTCTATGGCGACGTCGGTCATGGCTGTGCCGCGGACTGCCGTGGTGTGACGACCCAGTGCGTGAGCTCTCTGACCTTGAACCGTAGCTTGACCTTGATGGCAACCTCCTATGCCGTTTACGATGTCTATTTGACCGTCGAGATGAGCGGCGCCTGGATGAACGGCGAGAACGAGAACAGCGGGTCCGGTTGGTATCCCTTGAGCTAACCGAAGAGGCCCTCTCAGTATTCTCTGCCAGGAGGTAAGCCAGAACCCAAACCTGCGGGTATGACGAACGCAGGCCGTGTATGGGGAGGTGGTGGTGGTTGCTGCACCCTAGGTAGCTCCTGTTCGCAGGGGAAGAAGTCCTCTTCACTGTCCCCCACGGAGCCATCATCCCCGTCGTTCAATGGGGGGGGGGGAGTCTCATGCCATCCCCCTGCTACAGTACCTGGGAGGGAGTGCTGAGCGGCTATCCCCCCCAGATGCAGTATCTGCTGTTCTCCTTAACGCTGTATGCGTTGGTGGAGTGCGGGTGGTCGTGCTCCTCGCGGGCACGGGGCGAGGCCTAGAACGGCCCAAGCTGGTGGGAGATGTCAGACCCGGAGATGGAGGAATGACATCCTCGTCGGGCCCCTTAGCCACCTCTCGCTATACTTGCGGCGAGAGTGCGGTGTGCGCATGTGCGGCCTGTCTAGCCGACAGTGCGCGAACTCTACTGTCGCCGGAGGGGGATAGACGAGCTGGCGGCCTGGAGCGGCGGGAGGATCGTGTCAGGGAGTGTGCCAGGTAGGGAAGACGCTGGTGCCACAGTCTCTTGAATAAGAGACTGCAGCCATACAGACCCCTCGTCCTGCATCCGGATACGGATAATTTCTTCAAGCTCCTCCTGGTCCATGACAATCAGTTAAGTGTACTCACAATTTTGTAATAACAAATCCCTGCGCAGTAACGGCCAGAAGAGGAAGATGTCTTCCCTCCTTGCCCTTATAAACCCAGAACGGGGAGGGTGGGTAAGACCGCCCTATAACCCCCCAAAAAATGCCCTATAGGCGGGTACCCCATACCCTATAGGCCCCACTAATGTAAACACTACATGGAACAATCCCCCTAGCATAACGTGGCTTAGTTAACCCCTTCATTGCCAGCCAGTCATGGGCACAATAAGCCTGAGTGCCTTCAATTACGAGGTCTGGTATACGAGGTGATAATGAGGTGACGTCTACTGACCTGCATATTCTGATAGTAGCTCAATACATTCACCAGAATGAGGACCAACATCGACCACTCCATGATCTTTGCTGTCATTTCACTGATCTGTGAAAAAATATCAAAATATCAAAATTAATACATTAAAAATTGCACAAAGCAAGAACTTTCCGCCCGGGCCGAGGTTTTTCTGCCTGCATGTTTATTGCATGGAGTCATGTGACTGACGGCGATGCCAAAACGGACCTGACCCATTGTCATGTGACACCACATCCATTACATTGCGGACGTCACGATCAAAATGGTGCAGAGAATGAGCACAAAGATTATAGGTCTAATTGTATTCCTATAGAACGGCTTCTAGGGGTGCAAATAAAATCTATCCAATGATCAGGAATATTTGATAATCTCATTAATGCCGGATTAAAGGAATTTTACATCCACTGGTTTGTACCAGCGGCTCAGCATGTCAATAACTTTATATTATGTATGAGATCTACTGTACATACCTTTACACATTGATCTCCAGCGCACAGGTGGGTGTATACGGATACCCTACTTCCAATGACTGGTAATTTATTATATAGGAAAATAACGTTTCTTATGTTTAGTAAGTGTCTTATAGGATTTACTACACTTTTATGTGAGATAAATGTTAATATAATACATATATAGCAAGGACAGTACCGCTGCTTTATATTTAGAATCTTCCTGCAAGAAGCTGAACAATGTTACCAGATGACACTGTGTTACACCAGCATGTCGCCATCTGACCGCCAAGATCAGAAAATGAAGGGAAATTATCACCTCAGGATCTGATGTTTTCTACATGTGAACCTAAAGAAAAGGACAATTGGATTCCATTCAAATATTATTTAAGAAAGGATACAGAAAACTACTACGGTCACGGTCATTATGCAGGACGCCAGTCTGAAATGGCTGATGACAATTCAGCTTTCGGGCACTTTGTAGAGGAGTATGGACTGCCAAAGGTTGTAAAGGCTGCCAAACCCGAATGCAATGAAAGCGCAAATCCGGTGAGTCGTTGGATAACAGTAGGTCTAGAAAACAAGCAGACAGAGGTTACAGCAAATCTTATGGATCTAATCACTAATTTACCCTCAGAACTTCCCAATAAATCCTAAATAACGTGTTCTGATATAATAACCCTGGAGACATAATGGATATATATTGGGGTCTCGTGCTTGGGACTCCTCTCTATTAGACTGAGCAGACACACATCTACTACATGGTCGTCCATTCATTCGAATAAGCCATGTAATACCACTTTAGTGTGTGGCCACCTGGTGATAATCACCAGGGGTTCAGCTGCCAGACCCACAGAGATCAGCTGATTGCCAGCGGGTCCATATATAGTAAAGATGGGACAACCCTATTAACATAAAACATTTATTAACTTACCGAAAACATAGCCATCACGGCCGTCCCAACGCATGATGACCATCTAATTCCCAGGAGGATCTTTTGAATCATGGCCTGACGATCCCCAAAGGCTTCAGCATGGAAATGACGAACTTATAATGTAGAAACGTCAGACCCAGAGCTGAAAAAGAGAAAATGAGCCAAATAAATCCTGTACCACGCGTAAAACAACCTAATAACATCTATGAAGCGCGGACCAAGCGCTAAACCCAACAAGAAACCTACAATAATGGACGAGAACATTTATCTGCATCGTCTGATCCGGACAATTATTATCAATTGAAATGAACAAAACTTTATTTATTTTTTAGAAAAATCTGATTACTGCTGCATGAAGAGAATATTATAATCACTTCCGTGATTGTTACTTACAGGCAATGGCCATTCCTATGAATCCCATTCTAAACAGGATATTTTCTGGAAATAAATTTTCCCATTTCACTGTAAAACAAAACAAAAAACGCTCAATGTTAAATAATATGGAAAAATTGTCAGAATTGTTTCATCTTAATAATCAGCAGAACCGATAAAAACAAGGGGACATATATGAAAACACAGAAAAAGGCCATACTTACAAATGGACACAGCCAGGTCAGAAAACGCTGATGAAGGAGTGAGCAGGTGCTATAAATAATAATAGCCACTCCCACTGGTCTTGAGGGGAGTGGTGTGTGTGGTGCATGGGATGTGTAGTAAGAAATAATAAATGAATAGTGTGTGTGCAAGTGTAATACTATGAGTGAAATATAGGGGGCAGTAATGAGTGAAGTGCCTCAATAGAAATAAATGGATAATGGGGTGCAAGTGTGTGAAACATGGAGGGATAGTGTGTACGTCATGAGGCACAACGTGTATAGCCAGGTAGAAGCCTATTTGTGACGCCTTGATAGTTCATAGAGCGGGCTACCCTGCTTGCTATGCCAAACAACAACACACCATGCTCTCCCAGCATCAAAGACCCGGCTGTGTCCAAGAGAAGCGAATATATGTAGTAATGAAAAATACCTGGGGTATTAGTAATCATTTTGGCCAAAAGGACGCAAGCTCGCAATCCACGACAAGGATCCCCAGACTTGCGAGTCCCTAACTCCTTAAATGGAACAGAACGTTCCTGATGTACAAACAGAACCGATAAAAACAAGGGGACATATATGAAAACACAGAAAAAGGCCATACTTACAAATGGACACAGCCAGGTCAGAAAACGCTGATGAAGGAGTGAGCAGGTGCTATAAATAATAATAGCCACTCCCACTGGTCTTGAGGGGAGTGGTGTGTGTGGTGCATGGGATGTGTAGTAAGAAATAATAAATGAATAGTGTGTGTGCAAGTGTAATACTATGAGTGAAATATAGGGGGCAGTAATGAGTGAAGTGCCTCAATAGAAATAAATGGATAATGGGGTGCAAGTGTGTGAAACATGGAGGGATAGTGTGTACGTCATGAGGCACAACGTGTATAGCCAGGTAGAAGCCTATTTGTGACGCCTTGATAGTTCATAGAGCGGGCTACCCTGCTTGCTATGCCAAACAACAACACACCATGCTCTCCCAGCATCAAAGACCCGGCTGTGTCCAAGAGAAGCGAATATATGTAGTAATGAAAAATACCTGGGGTATTAGTAATCATTTTGGCCAAAAGGACGCAAGCTCGCAATCCACGACAAGGATCCCCAGACTTGCGAGTCCCTAACTCCTTAAATGGAACAGAACGTTCCTGATGTACAAACAGAACCGATAAAAACAAGGGGACATATATGAAAACACAGAAAAAGGCCATACTTACAAATGGACACAGCCAGGTCAGAAAACGCTGATGAAGGAGTGAGCAGGTGCTATAAATAATAATAGCCACTCCCACTGGTCTTGAGGGGAGTGGTGTGTGTGGTGCATGGGATGTGTAGTAAGAAATAATAAATGAATAGTGTGTGTGCAAGTGTAATACTATGAGTGAAATATAGGGGGCAGTAATGAGTGAAGTGCCTCAATAGAAATAAATGGATAATGGGGTGCAAGTGTGTGAAACATGGAGGGATAGTGTGTACGTCATGAGGCACAACGTGTATAGCCAGGTAGAAGCCTATTTGTGACGCCTTGATAGTTCATAGAGCGGGCTACCCTGCTTGCTATGCCAAACAACAACACACCATGCTCTCCCAGCATCAAAGACCCGGCTGTGTCCAAGAGAAGCGAATATATGTAGTAATGAAAAATACCTGGTATTTTTCTGATAATAATCTATAGGACTGAGGGGATGATGTACATCAGTGGGGGGGCATGGTTGTTGATGTGAGGTCAGGGTGTAGCCTCCAGAGAGCCAGGCCACACACCAAAAGGCCAAGAAGATGGAGAAGAATCCCAATCCATTGGTCTCCATAAAGTGAGAAGTCGCCAATAAATTAGCAAATCGCGCTCTGTGTCAATTCATGGAAAGAAAGACCAGGCAGCTGTCAGGGGAATATTTATAACCCTTCGTCATCTCTCTGTGACATCAGCACGGCTCTGCGTCCTCGGCGGGGAAGATGATGTAGATAATGATGGCGAAGAAGAAGAGGAGGGCTATGGTCAGAAGATGTCGAGGGCGATCTCCACCTCTGAGGACGACCACCTCTGCCGTGGCGATGCTTGCGCCGACCGTGCCTGCACCCACCTCCACATCTGCGTTTCCTCCCTCTCCTTGACGATTCCTTTGCCGAACCTAAAAGAGAAAAAAGGGACAAGGCAGATGCGTGACCAACATCACATCGATCCCCCTTGGCACCAACAGCATGCGCCACATCCCTGCTCGGACACTCCTGCTGCGGGCCAGAACCGGACGGTACATTCAATAAAGGACACAGTTGTGGAGGAGACCGCAGCCCTGGCTGAGACCGGACGACTTCTTCTCCAGCTCTTGTCCTCTGATAGGCGGTTAGACCATGCAATGCCCTCACTGCTGTGCCCCTGCGGCGTCTCCTCTGCCCGGGCCTCCCTCCCCCAGCATCTCCTGACACAATAGCCGCTGACCCTGCTTCCTCCCCTGATCCCAGCTGAAGCAGATGTTCATCGGCGCAGGTTCCCGGATCAGCGGTGCAGGTATGGTTGTTGATAACAGTCAGTGTGTAGCTAGCAGAGAGCCAGGCCGCACACCAAAAGGCCAAGAAGATGGAGAAGAATCCCAATCCGTTGATCTCCATAATAGTGAGAAGTCGCCAATAAATTAACAAAGCGCACTCTGTGTCAATTCACGGAAAGAAAGACCGGGTTGCACTTCCCTGCAGTCCCTGGCGCTCTCCCTATGCGATTCACCGCCATCTAAACAAGATCCTCCTAGAACCGCCGCTGTGATATCTACAACAGAATAAAATAATTAAAAAACAGGATGAAAATAAAAATTCACAGAAACAATCAACAAAATGACATTTATCTCCTTAACAAGATGCCACATACATGTACTTGGCAGTCGTTAAGGGGTAGTATGGAGCGGGATCACGGGCTGGGGTCGCTCCATACTTAGCGGGTATTCGCTGTGTAATATAGCCAATACCGCACTGCAACAAACAGAATAAAAAATCACTTTGATTATGCCCGTTTAACCCCTTAGAGGTCACAGTCAATCACGACCACAGCATCTAACACATTAGAATGAGAGGGGCAACCCCCTCCGACGTGCCATTGTCCCCACACGATGCTATAGCGGGATGCCGATGGTTATCAGGGCAGCCTGGGGGACTGATGAACGGTCTGCCATCTTTGTAATCCGGCAGGTCTTCATAGGTGGCTGTAAGGCTGGATTTACACGAGCGTGTGCATTTTGCGCGCGCAATAAACGTGGTGTTTTGCGCGCGAAAAAGGTACTTAACAGCTCCGTGTGTCATCAGCATATGATGCGTGGCTGCGTCATTTTCGCGCAGCCGCCATCATTATGACACTCTGTATGTTTGCACGTGCTGCCTTTCTGTTTTCATTCATAGTTTTACTGCTGTTGCATGAATCTTCCGTGTGCTGCACGTGATTTTCACGCACCCATTGACTTCAATGGGTGCGTGATGCGTGAACAACGCACAAATATAGGACATGTCGTGCGTTTCACAAAGCGGACACACGCTGCGTCAAAATCACTGACAGTCTGCACGGCCCCATAGACGAACATAGGTCAGTGCGAAGCGCGTGAAAATCAATCGTATTACACGTTCGTCTAAATAAGCCCTGAGGCTGGATTCACACGAGCATGGCGTTTTTGCGCACGTAAAAAATGCGACGTTTTGCGTGCGTTGTAGTTGCGTGTGTCATGCGTTATGGCTGCGTGTCTGCGTTTTTTACGCACGTATGACATGCGTTTTTCACGCGCGTAAATAAAACGCAGGGTGGAGTAATGGAGAGGGCATCCTACAAAAAGGCACCCTTCTCAAACACCTGCTTGATGTGAGCACATGTTCTCATCCTTTTTGCACCTTGCAAAATACTTTGGGGAGTTTATTGTGTTTCTTGCCTTGTTGCCGTCTAAAAAGCCAAATTATGCCGTCGACTCCGCTGGCCCGTGTGCTGCTATGCTGGATGGCTTCTCTGCGATTTTGCGAGCGCCAATGGAGCAGTGCCATGGCAGGAAGATTCTATGTGAAGGGTGGCTTCGTGAAGATTATTGCCAAAATTTGTCATTAGACTGAGGGCAATGGGATGAATTTAGGGGGGGAATGTAGTATTAGGGACTCGCAAGACATGAGGACCCTTGACGTGGGTTGCGAGCTTATATCTTTTGGGGTTTCGCCGTGTTGGTTTGCTGCCAAACAACTAATTGTATGTGAATCACATTGGCCAATCAAATGTTGGCAAATACAATCACAAAGTTGCTTAGTGCGTCCATTATCATAGCACTGCAACGCCGCAGAGAAGTCGTTGCTGTTTCGAGCTAAACCGCAAAAGATAAACTAAGATCTCAATTATGACATGCAACTACCTTGGGCCCTGGGCAGCATGTTGCAACGTTACCTTGGGACATGTTTGGGAAAGCATGTTACATTACATATATCGAGGGAAACACAGAAACTTTTGTTGCTCCACAAAACCACACTTTATTGGGTAATGGGGCAAAAAATATAGCCTAAAACATAGGACAACAAAACATCAAACAAACGCACCAACATGATGCACAATGTTGAAACATTGGTCCAAATAAGGCCTAAATTACGCAGCAAAACTGTGCGGCATCATCAGCACTACAACTCCTGATAATGGTGGGGTGGGGAGTAGTAGCTGTCCATTTCAGCACCACTATGCTGCGCATGGCCCTGCAGAGGATGTTCCTCAACAGCATAGTGGTGCTGATGCTGCGTGTGGTAGCCTACAGGTGGACCGTGTGGCAAGTTTACCACGGGTCGGCTGTAGGCTGGAACAGGCCAGTTCCACATCGGCACTGGACCAGGTGACATGTGGCCCGGCAATGGGCGTTGGAAGTTTTGCCGGGCCAAGGGGGTGGCAGGCTGAGAAGGGACAGGTGCATTGAACGGCACCGCTGTCTCGGCCAATCCACGCCAATGCTCCATTGCATGGAAGATCGGGCGTGGGTTGTTAGGAGGTGTGGCCGCGTCGATGAGGCTGAGGATCGAGCCTTGGAGGTACGCCATACGGTCGGCGTGAGAAGTGGGGCAATGCTGCGGCCAAAGGCGTCACAGCCGTCCTCCTCGGCGCAGCGACGCAGGTACTCAAGTACCCTGGAGTCCACTTGGGCAGCTGCGGATCCGATCTGGCTGCGCCTGCCTGCTGCGGTGGTTTCAGCCGGAACGTTACGAGGCACCTGGGGTTGGCTGGACGCCTGTGGGGCAGGTTCTGGTGCTGTCGCCTCAGGGGTTAAGGGCAGCACGGGATGTTCTTCTGGTGGCGCCTGCGCCTCCTCTTGGGCAGCCTCCTCTGCCGTGTCCAGAAGATTGTCACTGCATCTGTAATCAAAAATGTACACGTCCTCTAAAATAACACCTACAGAGAATGGGGTACAATTAACACGAAAAGTGGAGCAGAATAATCACAAACTTTATTGACAAATATAACAATGATAAAAAATGAGTCATGCAAAGCATGGATAAAAACGTTCAAAAATTACAGGGAATGAGGTACAGAAAAATGGGAACAAAGTTGCTGACATAAACTAAGGTGAGGCAACAAGACTAGTTGGTAACGTGATCAGAGCAAAAATACAACATTGGTGATATATTGTAATCAAATAGTATGTATAGATGCTGATATAATTTGATGTATAGCAAGTCTGTTGCCAAACACTCATCTACCATGAAACTGTTATGAAGATAAGAACATGTGAATAAATACTTCAAGTAAATGAATCATGGAACAAAACAGCATGGGAGAAGTAGATGAACATGACAGACCCATGGTGATGAAAAACCCTGTAAAGAGAGACCGTCAGACCCGACGCGCGTTTCGGCGGGATGCCTTCGTCCGGGGGTGGCCTTCAATTTTTTTCAAACCATCAATTTTGGGGGCATGACATGTGAACACAGACATGTCTTCAAGGCACAGTCATTACTTACGGCCGCATTTCCATAATGTCCTTCAGGAACATTAGCTGCTGGGTGTAGATGTATTTCCTCTTTTTGGGGGCCCCGTCACCACTTCGGCCTCTAGCGCCATTTTTACGGCGGAATTGATCCTGGCAGCTCCTCCACCGGGTTTTTGCATCATCAACTGTAGAAAAGACCAAAACAACAAAATGGTACTTTCACCAGGTGCCATACCCGAAATATGCACTTGTTGTAAACGTTGCCATTCCCTTACACACCAATATACATGATCTACAAGCTGACTGATGCTGTGACACACCCGGAACGTTGGCCATTGGGAACATGTTAACACAAGGATACACTACAGCATGTGGGTTTTACAGGGCATAGATAAAACAATGTACGTACCAATACTCTTGTGGTCTTGTGTGCTGCCTTTAGCCGACAGTGAGCGAACTCTACTGTCGCCGGAGGGGGATAGACGTGCTGGCGGCCTGGAGCGGCGGGAGGATCGTCGCACAGGGAGTGTGCCAGGTAGGGAAGACGCCGGTGCCACAGTCTCTTGAATAAGAGACTGCAGCCATACAGATCCCTCGTCCTGCATCCGGATACGGAAAATTTCTTCAAGCTCCTGCTGGTCCATGACAATCAGTTAAGTGTACTCACAATTTTGTAATAACAAATCCCTGCGCAGTAACGGCCAGAAGAGGAAGATGTCTTCCCTCCTTGCCCTTAGAAACACAGAATGGGGAGGGTGGGTAAGACCGCCCTATAGCCCCCCAAGAAATGCCCTAAAGGCGGGTACCCCATACCCAATAGGCCCCACTAATGTAAACACTACATGGAACAATCCCCCTAGTATAACGTGGCTTAGTTAACCCCTTCATTGCCACCCAGTCATGGGCACAACGGCCAATAAGCCTGAGTGCCTTCAATTACGAGGTCTGGTATACGAGGTGATAATGAGGTGACGTCTACTGACCTGCATATTCTGATAGTAGCTCAATACATTCACCAGAATGAGGACCAACGTCAACCACTCTATGATCTTTGCTGTCATTTCACTGATCTGTGAACAAATATCAAAATATCAAAATTAATACATTAAAAATTGCCCAAAGCAAGAACTTTCTGCCCGGGCCGAGATTTTGCTGCATTCATGTTTGTGCATGGAGTCATGTGACTGACGGCGATGCCAAAACGGACCTGACCCATTGTCATGTGACACCACATCAATTACATTGCGGACGTCACGATCAAAATGGTGCAGAAAACGAGCACAAAGACTATAGGTCCAATTGTATTCCTATAGAACGGCTTCTAGGGGTGCAAATAAAATCTATCCAATGATCAGGAATAATTGATAATCTCATTAATGCCGGATTAAAGGAATTTTACATCCACTGGTTTGTACCAGCGGCTCAGCATGTCAATAACTTTATATTATGTATGAGATATACTGTACATACCTTTACACATTGATCTCCAGCACACAGGTGGATGTATACTGATACCCTACCTCCAATGACTGTATTGGAATTCCGTATTGCCGCTCTCCATTCCACCCAGAAGACGTAAGAATGCCCAAGGATCCATATGACGGGGCGTGAACCTAGAAAGAAACAAATAAACTTAATGCAAAATCAAATCCGGACGGATATAACCAGCGAAACAATTTGAACGCCACCGCCCGATACGCCGAACATCCTCATCAGATAGGCCGAAACCGCTGGCCGTGGTAGCAGCTCCAATGCGGAATGAATGTGTTCCAAAATCCTTTGGGGGGAAAGCCAGCACGGGTTAAGGCTGACCGAAATATTGCCGTGAACTGGAACCTACCTAGTAAGCGGTTTTTCCATCGGCATGGGAGAAAAATTGGGTACCTGACACACGAACATCTGTATAAAGATGTACACGAACATCTGTATATATTATGTATGAGATATACTGTACATATCTTTACACATTGATCTCCAGCGTACAGGTGGGTGTATACGGATACCCTACTTCCAATGACTGGTAATTTATTATATAGGAAAATAACGTTTCTTATGTTTAGTAAGTGTCTTATAGGATTTACTACACTTTTATGTGAGATAAATGTTAATATAATAGATATATAGCAAGGACAGTACCGCTGCTTTCTATTCAGCATCTTCCTGCAAGAAGCTGAACAATGTTACCAGATGGCGCTGTGTTACACCAGCATGTCGCCATCTGACGGCCAAGATCAGAAAATGAAGGGAAATGATCACCTCAGTATCTGATGTTTCCTACATGTGAACCTAAAGACAAGGACAATTGGATTCCATTCAAATATTATTTAAGAAAGGATACAGAAAACCACTAAGGTCACGGCCATTATGCAGGATGCCAGTCTGAAATGGCTGATGACTCTTCGGCTTTTCGGGCACTTTGTAGAGGAGTATGGACTGCCAAAGGTTGTAAAGGCTGCCAAACCCAAATGCAATGAAAGCGCAAATCCGGTGAATCATTGGATAACGGTAGGTCTAGAAAACAAGCAGACAGAGGTTACAGCAAATCTTATGGAACTAATCACTAATTTACCCTCAGAACTTCCCATTAAATCCTAAATAACGTGTTCTGATATAATAACCCCGGAGACATAATGGATATAGTGGGGGACTCGTGCTTGGGACTCCTCTCTGTTAGATGGAGCAGACACACATCTACTACATGGTCGTCCATTCATTCGAATAAGCCATGTATTACCACTTTAGTGTGTGGCCTCCCGGTGATCACCGCTGATCATGATCACCAGGGGTTCAGCTGCCAGACCCACAGCGATCAGCTGATTACCAGCGGGTCCCTATTTAGTAAAGATGGGAAACCCTATTAACATAAAACATTTATTAACTTACCGAAAACATAGCCATCACGGCCGTCCCAACGCATGATGACCATCCAATTCCCAGGAGGATCTTTTGAACCAAGGTCTGACGATCCCCAAAGGCTACAGCATGGAGCATAATGAACTTGTAATGTAGAAACGTCAGACCCAGAGCTGAAAAAGAGAAAATGAGCCAAATAAATCCTGTACCACGTGTAAAACAACCTAATAACATCTATGAAGCGCGGACCAAGCGCTAAACCCAACAAGAAACCTACAATAATGGACAAGAACATTTATCTGCATCGTCTGATCCGGACTATTATTATCAATTGAGATTAACAAAACTTTATTTATTTTTTAGAAAAATCTGATTACTGCTGCATGAAGAGAATATTATAATCACTTCCGTGATTGTTACTTACCGGCAATGGCCATTCCTATGAATCCCATTCTAAACAGGAAATTTTCTGGAAAGAAATTTCCAGTTTTTTGCATTTCACTGTGAAACAGAAAAGAAAAAGGTTAATGTTAAATAATATGGAAAAATTGTCAGAATTGTTTCATTTTAACAATCAGCAGTCTGATAATCTATAGGACTGAGGGGATGATGTACATTAGTGGGGGGGGCATGGTTGTTGATAACAGTCAGTGTGTAGCCACCAGAGAGCCAGGCCACACACCAAAAGGCCAAGAAGATGGAGAAGAGACTGCATGTATACTATTATAAGCCCATCAACAACTTAGCTAGGGATAACCTAACATTAAAATTGACACAGAACAAACTTGTTTCCTTTTAACATGGGTTGACTCGGGGTCGGCCACAGCTTTTTTTAATAAATACTAATATTGAAAATAACATTAACTTTTAAAGTAAACACCCGTATGCCAGCCGCCAACATAAGTGGGCATGTAGGTCATTTACCTTACAAAACCGCCATAAGGAGGACGTGTACTCGCACTACATGTGCCTCTGCCCCACCACGACCCCCAGCCAATAGGAAAAGTGCCTGCTCAATCCCATCCTGCAGACCGGACAGGAATATATTCAGGCCAATATCTGTAAGGTGAACTCCGTCTGACAGTAACAGGCATCTGTTGTCACCCTCCAGTTGTCTGTGCCTGATCACTACTCCCCCCCTTTCTCCCACAAAGCGAGATACACGTGTATTCAGGAGCCTCCGGCCCCTCTCAATTGGATTTCCACCCCGGGCCCCGTGCCACACTGCCCTGGGGATTACTTCTAAACATACAAGCACGAGCTCCGGAAGAAGGAAGCAAACTACTCAAGGTCCGACTGGATTAGGACAATCAACTCACCAAGGCGCACTGAGCATAAATCATTCCCCCAATGTGTAGAACCAAAACCGTCGGCACCAGCCGGTGCCGACTAATATCCACCACTTCCGGTAAGGTCTGCAACGATCTTAGGCCCCTCAGGCCGCTCCAATAGATCTCTGCATCCTGGAATCCAAGTGATTTTCCCCCGAGCCCTATAGCCGCTCTCCGTTCAGCCCAAAAAACATATGAATGGCCCATTATCCATACTGACGGCCGGTAATCTAGAAAATAAAAGAAATTAGTGCAGAACCAAATCGGGGCGAACGCATCAGAGCGCCAGTGCCCTATACGACGCACCTCAGTATCGGTCAGGCCCAATTAGCTGGTGGTAGTAGCCGCTCCAATGCGAAATGAGTGGGTGCCAAAGTTCCCAGGGGGAGGCCGACAGATGACAATGCCTTTTTAAATACTGCAGAGAACTGAAATTTTGTAAGGGGGCTGCCGTGAAAATGCGTCATAAACGGAGAGCCACAGTTACGCAAACTTAAGTAGGAAGATGCTAAAGCAACAGGGCAACCCGCACCCCCGATTGGCCACAACGAAACCCAGCAGCCCCTGCCAAAAATATCTGTCTTCGATCATCAATGTATTCTAAAACCTTGGCCGGATTCAGACAAACTAACGTCCTCAAATAAAAGGCAGCCCGGCCATGTAGCACTATAGGGAACTAACTCAGGTATCCGCAGAGCACCAAAAAAGGAAAAAGCCACGGCTAACAGGGCCGAGTCAAACATAGAAGCACATACCTCAGGTAAACAATGCAAAAGTTTTAATAGAATTGCAAAAGAAATCGGACGCCTAGATTGGAACTGCCGACTTCTTCCGCCCCTTAATGGACTGCAAAATAAAGAAGGATTTTGTGACATTGGCCCACCCATGAAGCTTAAAGAAAAATGCCAGACCCATAAGGTGACGAAGCGCAACTGCTCAGCCAAACCCGACATATATTCCATAATATAGGCTAAACGAGGATGTTCCGGAGGACCAATAATACGTTCCCCTACAACTTTCAACCACTCGTTCCATGCATTACCATAAGCCGTCCGGGTAGATCGAGCAAGTGATGCCCTGACGAAAGGCACTAACTGGGATCCAGCAGTCTCCATAGCCCATCCGGGCACTCCGCCCCCTCCTGTTCTGCCTGCGGGAACAATAAATGAAACCGGAAATTAAAACAAGAAAGAGCATCAGCAATTTTATTGTCAACACCTGGAACGTGACGAGCCCTGAACTGGGTGATGTATTTCTTCCACCACAGATAAGGTCGCATGGCTGGTATAGCTGATAGTCCGTAGTAAAAGTACATGATGACACGCCTGCGTCTGCCAGCTGCAGTGGTTTCAGCCGGAACGTCACGAGGCACCTGGGGTTGGCTGGACGCCTGTTGGGCAGGTTCTGGTGCTGTCGCCTCAGGGGTTAAGGGTAGCACGGGATGTTCTTCTGGTGGCGCCTGCGCCTCCTCATGGGCAGCCTCCTCTGCCGTGTCCAGAAGATTGTCACTGCATCTGTAATCAAAAATGTACACGTCTTCGTAACATTGCCACAAGGGACAAACCATCAATTTTGGGGGCATGACATGTGAACACAGACATGTCTTCAAGGCACAGTCATTACTTACGGCCGCATTTCCATAATGTCCTTCAGGAACATTAGCTGCTGGGTGTAGATGTATTTCCTCTTTTTGGGGGCCCCGTCACCACTTCGGCCTCTAGCGCCATTTTTACGGCGGAATTGATCCTGGCAGCTCCTCCACCGGGTTTTTGCATCATCAACTGTAGAAAAGACCAAAACAACAAAATGGTACTTTCACCAGGTGCCATACCCGAAATATGCACTTGTTGTAAACGTTGCCATTCCCTTACACACCAATATACATGATCTACAAGCTGACTGATGCTGTGACACACCCGGAACGTTGGCCATTGGGAACATGTTAACACAAGGATACACTACAGCATGTGGGTTTTACAGGGCATAGATAAAACAATGTACGTACCAATACTCTTGTGGTCTTGTGTGCTGCCTTTAGCCGACAGTGAGCGAACTCTACTGTCGCCGGAGGGGGATAGACGTGCTGGCGGCCTGGAGCGGCGGGAGGATCGTCGCACAGGGAGTGTGCCAGGTAGGGAAGACGCCGGTGCCACAGTCTCTTGAATAAGAGACTGCAGCCATACAGAACCCTCGTCCTGCATACGGATACGGATAATTTCTTCAAGCTCCTGCTGGTCCATGACAATCAGTTAAGTGTACTCACAATTTTGTAATAACAAATCCCTGCGCAGTAACGGCCAGAAGAGGAAGATGTCTTCCCTCCTTGCCCTTAGAAACACAGAACGGGGAGGGTGGGTAAGACCGCCCTATAGCCCCCCAAGAAATGCCCTAAAGGCGGGTACCCCATACCCAATAGGCCCCACTAATGTAAACACTACATGGAACAATCCCCCTAGTATAACGTGGCTTAGTTAACCCCTTCATTGCCACCCAGTCATGGGCACAACGGCCAATAAGCCTGAGTGCCTTCAATTACGAGGTCTGGTATACGAGGTGATAATGAGGTGACGTCTACTGACCTGCATATTCTGATAGTAGCTCAATACATTCACCAGAATGAGGACCAACGTCGACCACTCTATGATCTTTGCTGTAATTTCACTGATCTGTGAACAAATATCAAAATATCAAAATTAATACATTAAAAATTGCCCAAAGCAAGAACTTTCTGCCCGGGCCGAGATTTTGCTGCATTCATGTTTGTGCATGGAGTCATGTGACTGACGGCGATGCCAAAACGGACCTGACCCATTGTCATGTGACACCACATCAATTACATTGCGGACGTCACGATCAAAATGGTGCAGAAAACGAGCACAAAGACTATAGGTCCAATTGTATTCCTATAGAACGGCTTCTAGGGGTGCAAATAAAATCTATCCAATGATCAGGAATAATTGATAATCTCATTAATGCCGGATTAAAGGAATTTTACATCCACTGGTTTGTACCAGCGGCTCAGCATGTCAATAACTTTATATTATGTATGAGATATACTGTACATACCTTTACACATTGATCTCCAGCACACAGGTGGGTGTATACTGATACCCTACCTCCAATGACTGTATTGGAATTCCGTATTGCCGCTCTCCATTCCACCCAGAAGACGTAAGAATGCCCAAGGATCCATATGACGGGGCGTGAACCTAGAAAGAAACAAATAAACTTAATGCAAAATCAAATCCGGACGGATATAACCAGCGAAACAATTTGAACGCCACCGCCCGATACGCCGAACATCCTCATCAGATAGGCCGAAACCGCTGGCCGTGGTAGCGGCTCCAATGCGGAATGAATGTGTTCCGAAATCCTTTGGGGGGAAAGCCAGCACGGGTTAAGGCTGACCGAAATATTGCCGTGAACTGGAACCTACCTAGTAAGCGGTTTTTCCATCGGCATGGGAGAAAAATTGGGTACCTGACACACGAACATCTGTATAAAGATGTACACGAACATCTGTATATATTATGTATGAGATATACTGTACATATCTTTACACATTGATCTCCAGCGTACAGGTGGGTGTATACGGATACCCTACTTCCAATGACTGGTAATTTATTATATAGGAAAATAACGTTTCTTATGTTTAGTAAGTGTCTTATAGGATTTACTACACTTTTATGTGAGATAAATGTTAATATAATAGATATATAGCAAGGACAGTACCGCTGCTTTCTATTCAGCATCTTCCTGCAAGAAGCTGAACAATGTTACCAGATGGCGCTGTGTTACACCAGCATGTCGCCATCTGACGGCCAAGATTAGAAAATGAAGGGAAATGATCACCTCAGTATCTGATGTTTCCTACATGTGAACCTAAAGACAAGGACAATTGGATTCCATTCAAATATTATTTAAGAAAGGATACAGTAAACCACTAAGGTCACGGCCATTATGCAGGACGCCAGTCTGAAATGGCTGATGACTCTTCGGCTTTTCGGGCACTTTGTAGAGGAGTATGGACTGCCAAAGGTTGTAAAGGCTGCCAAACCCAAATGCAATGAAAGCGCAAATCCGGTGAATCATTGGATAACGGTAGGTCTAGAAAACAAGCAGACAGAGGTTACAGCAAATCTTATGGAACTAATCACTAATTTACCCTCAGAACTTCCCATTAAATCCTAAATAACGTGTTCTGATATAATAACCCCGGAGACATAATGGATATAGTGGGGGACTCGTGCTTGGGACTCCTCTCTGTTAGATGGAGCAGACACACATCTACTACATGGTCGTCCATTCATTCGAATAAGCCATGTATTACCACTTTAGTGTGTGGCCTCCCGGTGATCACCGCTGATCATGATCACCAGGGGTTCAGCTGCCAGACCCACAGCGATCAGCTGATTACCAGCGGGTCCCTATTTAGTAAAGATGGGAAACCCTATTAACATAAAACATTTATTAACTTACCGAAAACATAGCCATCACGGCCGTCCCAACGCATGATGACCATCCAATTCCCAGGAGGATCTTTTGAACCAAGGTCTGACGATCCCCAAAGGCTACAGCATGGAGCATAATGAACTTGTAATGTAGAAACGTCAGACCCAGAGCTGAAAAAGAGAAAATGAGCCAAATAAATCCTGTACCACGTGTAAAACAACCTAATAACATCTATGAAGCGCGGACCAAGCGCTAAACCCAACAAGAAACCTACAATAATGGACAAGAACATTTATCTGCATCGTCTGATCCGGACTATTATTATCAATTGAGATTAACAAAACTTTATTTATTTTTTAGAAAAATCTGATTACTGCTGCATGAAGAGAATATTATAATCACTTCCGTGATTGTTACTTACCGGCAATGGCCATTCCTATGAATCCCATTCTAAACAGGAAATTTTCTGGAAAGAAATTTCCAGTTTTTTGCATTTCACTGTAAAACAGAAAAGAAAAAGGTTAATGTTAAATAATATGGAAAAATTGTCAGAATTGTTTCATTTTAACAATCAGCAGTCTGATAATCTATAGGACTGAGGGGATGATGTACATTAGTGGGGGGGGCATGGTTGTTGATAACAGTCAGTGTGTAGCCACCAGAGAGCCAGGCCACACACCAAAAGGCCAAGAAGATGGAGAAGAGACTGCATGTATACTATTATAAGCCCATCAACAACTTAGCTAGGGATAACCTAACATTAAAATTGACACAGAACAAACTTGTTTCCTTTTAACATGGGTTGACTCAGGGTCGGCCACAGCTTTTTTTAATAAATACTAATATTGAAAATAACATTAACTTTTAAAGTAAACACCCGTATGCCAGCCGCCAACATAAGTGGGCATGTAGGTCATTTACCTTACAAAACCGCCATAAGGAGGACGTGTACTCGCACTACATGTGCCTCTGCCCCACCACGACCCCCAGCCAATAGGAAAAGTGCCTGCTCAATCCCATCCTGCAGACCGGACAGGAATATATTCAGGCCAATATCTGTAAGGTGAACTCCGTCTGACAGTAACAGGCATCTGTTGTCACCCTCCAGTTGTCTGTGCCTGATCACTACTCCCCCCCTTTCTCCCACAAAGCGAGATACACGTGTATTCAGGAGCCTCCGGCCCCTCTCAATTGGATTTCCACCCCGGGCCCCGTGCCACACTGCCCTGGGGATTACTTCTAAACATACAAGCACGAGCTCCGGAAGAAGGAAGCAAACTACTCAAGGTCCGACTGGATTAGGACAATCAACTCACCAAGGCGCACTGAGCATAAATCATTCCCCCAATGTGTAGAACCAAAACCGTCGGCACCAGCCGGTGCCGACTAATATCCACCACTTCCGGTAAGGTCTGCAACGATCTTAGGCCCCTCAGGCCGCTCCAATAGATCTCTGCATCCTGGAATCCAAGTGATTTTCCCCCGAGCCCTATAGCCGCTCTCCGTTCAGCCCAAAAAACATATGAATGGCCCATTATCCATACTGACGGCCGGTAATCTAGAAAATAAAAGAAATTAGTGCAGAACCAAATCGGGGCGAACGCATCAGAGCGCCAGTGCCCTATACGACGCACCTCAGTATCGGTCAGGCCCAATTAGCTGGTGGTAGTAGCCGCTCCAATGCGAAATGAGTGGGTGCCAAAGTTCCCAGGGGGAGGCCGACAGATGACAATGCCTTTTTAAATACTGCAGAGAACTGAAATTTTGTAAGGGGGCTGCCGTGAATATGCGTCATAAACGGAGAGCCACAGTTACGCAAACTTAAGTAGGAAGATGCTAAAGCAACAGGGCAACCCGCACCCCCGATTGGCCACAACGAAACCCAGCAGCCCCTGCCAAAAATATCTGTCTTCGATCATCAATGTATTCTAAAACCTTGGCCGGATTCAGACAAACTAACGTCCTCAAATAAAAGGCAGCCCGGCCGCGTAGCACTATAGGGAACTAACTCAGGTATCCGCAGAGCACCAAAAAAGGAAAAAGCCACGGCTAACAGGGCCGAGTCAAACATAGAAGCACATACCTCAGGTAAACAATGCAAAAGTTTTAATAGAATTGCAAAAGAAATCGGACGCCTAGATTGGAACTGCCGACTTCTTCCGCCCCTTAATGGACTGCAAAATAAAGAAGGATTTTGTGACATTGGCCCACCCATGAAGCTTAAAGAAAAATGCCAGACCTATAAGGCGACGAAGCGCAACTGCTCAGCCAAACCCGACAAATATTCCATAATATAGGCTAAACGAGGATGTTCCGGAGGACCAATAATACGTTCCCCTACAACTTTCAACCACTCGTTCCATGCATTACCATAAGCCGTCCGGGTAGATCGAGCAAGTGATGCCCTGACGAAAGGCACTAACTGGGATCCAGCAGTCTCCATAGCCCATCCGGGCACTCCGTCCCCTCCTGTTCTGCCTGCGGGAACAATAAATGAAACCGGAAATTAAAACAAGAAAGAGCATCAGCAATTTTATTGTCAACACCTGGAACGTGACGAGCCCTGAACTGGGTGATGTATTTCTTCCACCACAGATAAGGTCGCATGGCTGGTATAGCTGATAGTCCGTAGTAAAAGTACATGATGACACGCCTGCGTCTGCCAGCTGCAGTGGTTTCAGCCGGAACGTCACGAGGCACCTGGGGTTGGCTGGACGCCTGTTGGGCAGGTTCTGGTGCTGTCGCCTCAGGGGTTAAGGGTAGCACGGGATGTTCTTCTGGTGGCGCCTGCGCCTCCTCATGGGCAGCCTCCTCTGCCGTGTCCAGAAGATTGTCACTGCATCTGTAATCAAAAATGTACACGTCTTCGTAACATTGCCACAAGGGACAAACCATCAATTTTGGGGGCATGACATGTGAACACAGACATGTCTTCAAGGCACAGTCATTACTTACGGCTGCATTTCCATAATGTCCTTCAGGAACATTAGCTGCTGGGTGCAGATGTATTTCCTCTTTTTGGGGGCCCCGTCACCACTGCGGCCTCTAGCACCATTTTCACGGCGGAATTGATCCCGGCAGCTCCTCCACCGGGTTTTTGCATCATCAACTGTAGAAAAGACCAAAACAACAAAATGGTACTTTCACCAGGTGCCATACCCGAAATATGCACTTGTTGTAAACGTTGCCATTCCCTTACACACCAATATACATGATCTACAAGCTGACTGATGCTGTGACACACCCGGAACGTTGGCCATTGGGAACATGTTAACACAAGGATACACTACAGCATGTGGGTTTTACAGGGCATAGATAAAACAATGTACGTACCAATGCTCTTGCGGTCTCGTGTGCTGCCTTTAGCCCACTCGTGACTGAAGAGGGTCTGCGCGACCTCATCCCACGCGATCTCCTTGCCCGTGCGGTCGTGGTAGGCCTCCGCACGCGTGCCCCACAACATTGGCCTCTCCTGGACCAGGCAGATCATCTTCTCCACATCACACGCACGAGGCATTGCAGCAGTTGTCGGTGGGAAAATGAAGCATGTGCCCAACAAGTGAAAATCCACTTCCTGGTTGGTGCTTGTTTGGACCAGTTTTCTCTACTCATTTATCTAGACTTAACAAGTGTTGCGTGAAAAACGCTGTGTGTACGGAGGTGCTTCCGTGTGGCACGCGTTGTTTTCACGCACCCATTGACTTCAATGGGTGCGTGATGCGTGAAAAACGCCCAAAGAAGGGACATATCGTGACTTTTTCACAACGGACCAACGCTGCGTAAAAATCACGCACATGTCTGCACGGCCCCATAGACTAATATAGGTCCGTGCAACGCGCGTGAAAATCACGCGCGTTGCACGGACGTATTTCCCGTTCGTCTGAAAAAAGCCTAAGAGTCACGATATACTGCAACACTTTACTACTGCAGTAGATCGTGTGAGCGATCCAATGATCACTGGTTCAAGTCCACTAGGGGGACTACTAAACAGAATTTAAAAAAAGATAAATTCCCTCTTCCCATTTTTTCCCTAAAGCAATGTTAAACAAAATATAAATTAGCATAACTGATATCGCCGCGTTTGCAAAAGTCCGAACTATTACAATCTGATGTTATCTAACCCACTCGCTGAACACAGTAAAAAAAAGCAAAAAATGTTTAAAACACCCAAATTGATGTTTTTCGGTCAAAAAGTCGCATGTACCCCAAAATGGTAACAATAAAAGCTCGCCTCGCAAAAAATAAGCCCTCACATCGCTCAATCTACGGAAAACATAAAAAAGTTATGGCTCTCAGATTTTGGCGACGCAAAACTAATTTTTTTAACAAATAGTTTTACAAAGTGGTAAAACATGAAAGAATGATAAATTCGGTATCGCCGTTATCATATTCATCCGTAGAATAAAGTGAACATGTAGTTATTACCGCACGATAGACGCTGTAAAAACGAAAGCAAGGAAGGGGAGTGATAAACGAAAATGAAAAAAACGTGTCATTAAGGAGTCAAATCAAGAGAGGGAGTGAGGGAAAGACGCCAAGCTGCAGGGGCCAAAGAGGAGGACGAAGGGCATTACTATCTTATAGGGAGCTCTATAGCCCCCTACCATGTGATCACTGGCCAATCTCTGTAGATCATGATGAAGTGATGCCACCCCCCATTTATTTATTCTTAAAGTGACCCCGCCAGTCAAAGCTCCCAACCGTATGCCCCTGGGGAGCTGAAAAGCTCTATACAGTGATCTGCATGTACTATAATTATTAACCCCTTGAAGTCGCAACCAATTTTGTCCTTTCAGCTGCAAATAATTTTTTTTCGCTTTTGTCTCCCTTCATTGTGACCATGAGCATTTAAAGAAGCACTCCACTTTATTTATTTTTTTTGCACCCTCCATTTGTGCATTCGTGTTTCAGTGGGGAGCTGGGTGTAGAAATACTTACCGATCCCTGGATCCTGTCGTTTTTCAAGTCCAGTGCCGCGCACGTGATCTTCATTCTGACCTGGTCTGGAATCACTGCTGTTCAGAAAACCGGAAGTCAATGCATTCCTATGGAGCCTCGTTCTGGCCTCGTCCTGGTCTTGCTGGCTTCCATAGGAATGCATTGAGAGTCTGATTTCCGGTTTATTCAAAAGCACCGTGACTCCAGACAAGTCAGAGGGAAGATCAGGTGAGCGGCGTTGGACACAAAAAATACAAGATGCGGGGAACGGTCAGTATTTTTGCTCACAGCACCCCACTGAAACACCAATGTACAAAAGGAGGGTGCAATAAAAAATAAAGTGGAGTGCTCCAATAATCTATCTTTATTTTTTATTTTTTTGTGTTTTTTTAATGCCCTTCATCATTCACCATAAATAATATGTTATTGTTCGCGTCAGGAAACTGTTATAGGAGTCAGTAGCTGTCACTATTATTGGGGTCAGTAGCTGTCACTGTTATTGGGGTCAGTAGCTGTCACTATTATTGGGGTCAGTAGCTGTCACTATTATTGGGGTCAGTAGCTGTCACTATTATTGGGGTCAGTAGCTGTCACTATTATTGGGGTCAGTAGCTGTCACTATTATTGGGGTCAGTAGCTGTCACTATTATTGGGGGTAGTAGCTGTCACTATTATTGGGGGCAGTAGCTGTCACTATTATTGGGGTCAGTAGCTGTCACTATTATTGGGATCAGTAGCTGTCACTATTATTGGGGTCAGTAGCTGTCACTATTATTGGGGTCAGTAGCTGTCACTATTATTGGGGTAGTAGCTGTCACTATTATTGGGGTCAGTAGCTGTCACTATTATTGGGGTCAGTAGCTGTCACTATTATTGGGGTCAGTAGCTGTCACTATTATTGGGGTCAGTAGCTGTCACTATTATTGGGGTCAGTAGCTGTCACTAATATTGGGGTCAGTAGCTGTCACTATTATTGGGGGCAGTAGCTGTCACTATTATTGGGTTGAGTAGCTGTCACTATTATTGGGGTCAGTAGCTGTCACTATTATTGGGGTCAGTAGCTGTCACTATTATTGGGGTCAGTAGCTGTCACTATTATTGGGGGCAGTAGCTGTCACTATTATTGGGGTCAGTAGCTGTCACTATTATTGGGGGTAGTAGCTGTCACTATTATTGGGGGTAGTAGCTGTCACTATTATTGGGGTCAGTAGCTGTCACTATTATTGGGGTCAGTAGCTGTCACTATTATTGGGGTCAGTAGATGTCACTATTATTGGGGTCAGTAGCTGTCACTATTATTGGGGTCAGTAGATGTCACTATTATTGGGGTCATTAGCTGTCACTATTATTGGGGTCAGTAGCTGTCACTATTATTGGGGTCAGTAGCTGTCACTATTATTGGGGTCAGTAGCTGTCACTATTGTTGGGGTCAGTAGATGTCACTATTATTGGGGTCAGTAGCTGTCACTATTATTGGGGTCAGTAGCTGTCACTATTATTGGGGTCAGTAGCTGTCACTATTATTGGGGGTAGTAGCTTTCACTATTATTGGGGTCAGTAGCTGTAACTGTTATTGGGGTCAGTAGCTGTCACTATAATGGTGGCAGTAGCACTGTCACATTAACCCCTTCCTGCAAAATGACGTGTCTGGTACTTCGGTATTGCAAGTAAGTTACTGCAGTCCTATGTACCAGGCATGTCAGGACTTTAAACTGTCACTGTGTGAAGCGACACAGTGACAGAACCGGCAACTCAGCTCTAAAGCAGAGCTGCCGGGCATGAGATGCCGGCATGGGACCAATCAGAATGGTCCCGTGCCGGTGAGTGCTGTGATTGGCCAGTCTGTACTGACTGGCCAATCGCAACGTAGAAGTATTGTTTTACCGGCATCTCCTGCTCTGTGAGGGCTCAACTGTGTCCTGGAGCCTGACAGAGCCAGATGCTGTGTAGATAGGGATGAAAATGAACAGAAAGCCGGCGATCAGTCCCCTCACCAGCTGATAAAACACTACAACCACCATCATCTGGTGATCAGTGTCATCAGACCTGTCCTCAGTCCTGTCCTCAGTCCTGTCATCAGACCTGTCACAGCCTCTCATCCCCTGTACCCAGCTGTATACCCCTAGATTGCCCACTGCCCGAGGTCCCGGTTAGGTAGCAATCACACCTCTCATTTAGAATTTGGTAGGTAGGTAGGGTATCCCCACTTTCAAATACAGCAGGGTCACTGGTGGACGCTCCGCTCCTATTGTTCAGTTGAAATATAAAAAAACAAAACAACGGTCATCAGACCTGTCATCGCCTGTCATAAGACCTGTCATCGCCTGTCATCGCCTGTCATCAGACCTGTCATCACCTGTCATCAGACCTGTCATCACCTGTCATCAGACCTGTCATCAGACCTGTCATCGCCTGCCATCAGACCTTTCATCACCTGTCATCAGACCTGTCATCGCCTGTCATCAGACCTGTCATCAGACCTGTCATTGCCTGTCATCAGACCTGTCATCAGACCTGTCATCAGACCTGTCATCGCCTGTCATCAGATCTGTCATCTCCAGTTAGGAATATAAAATATGGGCCAAAGGCTTTACACCGCTGATGACCTAAACCAAATGTTATTCTCAGATACAGACTCAGCAGGTGAAGGTGAAGCAGTTTGTGATTTCATCTGAATCTGTATCTAGAGAAACTGACTCTGAACCCCCCGTCAGCGCGGAAGAGTCGCAGGTGCTGCTATGCCCGGATTATCACGGGTAGCTGCAGATAATTATAGCCCCCCAAGTGCCTGATTTTACAGCCTCCTCAGGGATCAATTTGATGCCACAGGGTTCGAGGCCATTGATTTTTTTTCCATTTCTTTTTCTGACTCCCTAATAAATTTATTGGTTGAGCAGACGAACATCTATGCTGCTCCGTTTATCTCCAAAAACCGTGACCCCCTACTATGCCAGAGGCAAAAATTGTACTCCAACAAATGCAGCAGAGCTGTATACATTCTGGGGCATGTTTAAGTTTTGGCATTATAAAAAGCCCCCTATTAGAGATGACTGGTCCTCTGATATATTATATAGCCCCCCTCTCCACCGCACAATAATGAGCAGGACACGCTTTTAGGCGATAATTAAATTCCTGCATTTTAGTGATAACAGTCGCTGCCCCCCCCCCCCCCCAGATGCCCTGAATTTTGACCGTTGTTTTTAAATAAGGCCAATAATTGACCATTATTGTCAAACCTTTTCCCAAAATGATATCCCTATACAGAATATTGCGGTGGATGAATCCCTTGTTTGTTTTGAGGGAAGGCTCAGGTTTAGGCAGCACCTTCCAAACAAAAGGGCCTGGTACGTTATTAAATTATATAAAATCTGTGGGAGTGCCCCCGGGTATACCCATCGCTTCAGGGTGTATGAGGGAAAGGACTCTAAAATTGATCCCCTGAATGCCCCCCCTTTCCTAGGAGTCAGCGGGAAGATTTGTGTGGGACCTTGTGCATATTCTGCTTGGCAAAGTGTACCATTTATATATAGATAATTTATACTACAGTGTCCCGATGGTTTAAAGTCCCTGCGTCCCTGCGGCACAATCCGGGAAAACCATAAAGGTCTCCCCAAAACTCTGCTAGGACAGTCGTTAAGGGTGGGAGAGAGCAGGGCCGTCTGCAGCGAAGATCTGCTGCTCCTCAGATACAGAGACAGAGGAGACGTCCTGATCCTGACCACCATTACTAATGGCAGCCGGAGCCTTGTCCCTGTATGCGGATCCACCACCCAATCCCGCAAACCCTTGTGTGTACAATAAATTTATGGGTGGCGTTGATGTTTCAGATCAAGTCATCAAACCACACAGCGCCATGCGCAAAACAAGGGTATAGTATAAGAAGCTGTACCCGGCCAACATTTCATCACAGAAGCCCCCCCCCCCCCCACTGAAAAAAAAACAGAAGCCCCAGAAAAGACGTCACGTGGTCAAAACAGGAGGGACACGCGATATATGTGCAAAACGTCCCCCACAAACCTCAGATTGTCTCTCCAGTGTTTTCAAATTTACGACACTTTTTTAGACTTTTACTTTTATTTATTTTTAATTCTTCATCCACCTTCAGTCTTCCATATTGGCCATAACATTTTTTTTTCACTGACAAGTCCTTTACCTCATTGTAATATTAGTAAAAACCCCAAATAAACTAAGTATTCTCCCTATACCAAACACACTATGCCCTGTAGGCAGCTGGAATAGTAATGGAGGGAGTGACCCCCTCACCCGGGTTGTAAAGCTGGGTGAGAGGATAAAATAATGTTTTACCTCAGCAGAAAAAATAATTTTTCATATGTTTTAATAAATGTATTTTCTGGGCTGCATTTTATGGAATGGTGGGTGGGTTGGCAGTGGGACCTGCCATTCCACCTCCCTCCAGTGCGGGATTTTCAGGCTGCCAACTTCACAACTAATAATTCTTACTATACCCCTAGATGAATACCATGAGAGGTGTCCGTCACATAGTCACAATTCTCATTATACCCCTTTGTAAATTCCTTGAGAGGTGTAGCGTCAAAAATTAGGTTACTTCTGTGGGGTTTAGAATATTTTGATCATGGCACAATGTGATAAATACCACCATAGTGGGCATGAAATATTGCATAGTGCTCTTTATTTCCTGAGCCCAACCGTGTGCCTAAACACCAGTTTACATCCACATATGGGGTGTTGCCGTACTCGGTAGAAATTGTGTACAAACTTTTGCCGTGCTATTTCTCCTATTACACCTTAGGAAAAAAATGGAGAAGATTCGATTTTTCATTTTTCATGGACCATTTCTAACAAACACCTGTGGGGACAAGTTTACTAGGCCACTAGATTAATTCCTTTCCTTTATGGGTATAGATTCTAAAATGGCATCATTTTTGGGGGTTTCCACTGTATTGATACCTCAGGGGCTCTGAAAATGCAATATGGCATAAAAGCATTCCAACAAAATCTGTGCTCCAAAATCCAAATGGCGCTCCTTCCCTTCTGAGTCCTGCCGTGGGTCCAAATAGCAGTTTATCACCACATATGGGGTATTGCAGTAATCGGGATAAATTGCTTTACAATTATTGGGGTTCTTTTTCTCCTTTATTCCTTCCAAAAATGTGAAAATTCAAAGATTTTTTAGACGAAAAGTAGTTTTTCATTTTCACAGACTAATTCAAGTAAATTTAGCAAAATAACTGTGGGGTCAAAATGCTACTTAAACCTCTAGAAAAATTCCTTGAGAGGTGTAGTTTCCAGAATGGGGTCAATTTTGGGGGGTTTCCACTGTTTTGGCACCTAAAAAATGTTTTGGTGCCTGAAATATAATGTAAAAAACAAGGAGGCCCCAAAATCCGCTAGGTGCTCCTTTGCTCCTGAGGCCTCCAAATGCTTTACAAATTAATTTTGACAAAAAAAACATAAAATTTACATTTCGCCTGTAATTCCTTTGAAACGCCTAAAGGGTTAAAACACTTTGTGAATGCTGTTTTGAATACTTTGAGGGGTGCAGTTTTCAAAATTGGGTGATTTATGGGGGTATCTAATATATGGGCCCCTCAAGGCCACTTTAGAACTGAACTGGTCCCTGAAACAATAGCCTTTTGAAATTTTCTTGAAAATGTGAGAAATTGCTGCTAAAGTTCTAAGCCTTGTAACGTCCCAGAAAAACGATGCCAACATAAAGTAGACATATGGGGGATGTGAACTAGTAACTATATTGTGGTATAATTATCTGTCTTACAAGTAGATACATTTATATTTTATAGAAAACTCATAATTTTTGTAAATTTTCTCACAATTTTGGTGTTTTTCACAAATAAATACTGAATTTATCGACCAAACTTTTCCACTAATATAAAGTACAACATGTCCCAAGAAAACAATCTCAGAATCGCTTCGATAGGTAAAAGCATTCCCAAGTTATTACCCCATAAAGGGACACGTGCCAGATTTGAAAATATCGACTTCGTATTCATGGCCAAAATAGGCTGCGTCCTGAAGGGGTTAAAGCCGCTTACTTCTTTGTATTAGATCGCATGTAAGGGCCGGAGGTGATTCATTTTATGGCTAACAATTACTGATGGATTGGTAGAGCGACATAAGGCGGGTGATCGATGATGAGATATTGCAGAGCAAGGAGCCCATATACTGTTCTTGCATGTGGCCCCCGGCTGTCTACAGCGAGTACATGGAGTACATAGGATCCGGTCACATGACTAAGAGTCGTGTCGTCATGAAGGAAGACTGTGCATCTAGACTTCCGGTCCCCCGGCAGAGCCGTAAAAATCTATTAATATCTCATAATCAGCGCGACGAGGGTCCGGAATGTATATTAGCGAGTGATCTCACGTACTGCAGGGACTACACTGCGGATACTTTTGGTCCCCTTGTAACCCCTTTAATCCTGGTGGGGGCCCGTCTGCTCTAATGTTACATTAGAGAACAGTATCACTACAGCTCATAACCAATATATTAGTGGAGTGTGTGCTGATTCCTATTAAAAGAGGGCGTTTCTGGTTGTTTTAGGGTGTTCCCAGGTGGAACGGGGTGGTGCTAAAATATCCTACAATTTGGGATTCAAATTCTTGTAAGGCCCCATGCACACAACCGTAGAATTTGTCCGTAATTACAGAACTATTCATTTCTATTGAACACATTCCCATATATTTACAGGAAGGTGTCCGGGCCGTAGAAAGCCGCCGTATAAGTCATGTCCTATCTTTTCCTTTTTATGGACCGAGCTCCCATACTTTGTATAGGAGCACGGGCTGAAAATGTGGTTGGCTGGCCGCAGCCGACCCTGCCTGCAATTACAGGCACAGCCGTGTGAATGAGGTCTTAATATGTGTCCACATACACCAGTAACTTCTAACATGTTAGGCTCTGTGGTGAACGTCCAGCCTATAGACTGGGAAAATCTCCAGAGATATAAAACACGTACGTGGCGTGGACAGGGCCTTGAGACAAACTGTCATCAAAGTCTGACATTGATGACCCAGCATGGGCCCCATATATTCACTGGGCACGTATTGGATCGTGGCAGAAAGCTCCCTGGTCAATTATTATTTATTCCCAATATATTCCCATTATTATTATTTTAAAAGTCAAATATGAAACGACTGTCCCCTAATAAGCATCTTGGAGGGGAGATAAGCGGCCACTAAACACTGACCAGAGCCGCAAATGTGACCAGAGCCGCAAATGTGACCAGAGCCGCAAATGTGGCCAGAGCCGCAAATGTGAACAGAGCCGCAAATGTGACCAGAGCCGCAAATGTGACCAGAGCCGCAAATGTGACCAGAGCCGCAAATGTGACCAGAGCCGCAAATGTGAACAGAACCGCAAATGTGACCAGAGCCGCAAATGTGACCAGAGCCGCAAATGTGGCCAGAGCCGCAAATGTGAACAGAGCCGCAAATGTGAACAGAACCGCAAATGTGGCCAGAGCCGCAAATGTGAACAGAGCCGCAAATGTGACCAGAGCCGCAAATGTGAACAGAGCCTTAGTCACAGAGATATTAGGCACTCCGCTCATAATAATCATATAATAACGTAATCCCACAGAATATTAGGACTGGTGCAGGTCTTCAGAATTACAGAATTTGTGCCCCCCACATCAGAATTCATGGGGGACATCTGGTGGCCTCCATTATAACCCTGGTCCATGTGATCTCGCAGTATTTGTAGCCTCTGTAATATTAAGTACGGACTGTTGAACCTGCGCCTCGTATTTTAACACATTTCCAGGGTAAGAGCGAGAAAGACGTCCGGAACATAACGAGTGAGAGGATTTTACAGCAGATTACTGATGTCCACAAATGTCCTGCCTTCTCTTTATTTCCCCTCTAATGTCTTTGCTCACAAAGTGTCAGCTGTGAGTAAAAATGTTCTGGATCAGCAGGACGAGGCGTTGTGTGTGTGATCTAGGGGGCGCTCAACACAAAGAATCAGAGGACATTTAAAGGGCCAGTACATGAGGAATGAAGTAAATCATCATTTTTATAAAAACAATGCAAAAAGCACATGATTGGCCCCCAATATACAATAAAAAGAGGGGAAGCAGGATAAGAATGGATAATCTGAGCTGGTCCCGCACTTCCCATGGGCCCCATACCAGCTGAGGACCTGGGGTGATGAAGAAAGGTGCAAAGTGTAAGGTCCTTATACCTGCAATGTGGAGATATAGATAAAGCTGCATAAACCAGTCCCAGCCACTGGGGGCAGCAATGTTTAAAGGACATCAGCATGGAGTGGAAAGGTATAGATGGGATTGTACGTGATTCACTGGCTCTGGTTGTACGATACAGTTATGGGGGACGTCCAGTTTATATAACACAATCATAAAAAACCCATTTAAGGCATTGTGATTTAAAAGAGGGGAGTCCCTCATTCAGGCTGTAAGCAGGGTAAACCAAACATAACATGCAAGGGAAGCTTTCTTATTGACTAATATAGAAATAAAGACCAGGACACCAAATTTAGTCTTTTGCTGGAGGGTGATCGGCCACAGCTTTTATTTTAACCTTTTAAACCAGAACCGCTTAGCGGTGAAACCCTTATACATTTTTCCACAGCTATCAGGCGTTATGCCAACTGCCAGACTGCCAAGTCCACCCTCTTAGCTCCTACTCATACCACCAAAGTCTCAAAGACCGCCATGAAGGAGCCCATGTATGCCTACACAGGGTTCCGACCCCCACCCAGCAGAAAGAGTGCCTGTTCAACTCCGTCCTGTAGGCTGGATAGAAAAATATCTACCCCAATATCATTGAGGTGAACCCCATTGTTCCTCATCAGTTTGCTATTGTCGCCTTCCAGTTGGCGATGTCGGACAACCACCCCAAAACGGGATCTAACGAACCTGGAGATACGATTATTAACTGTGCGCCAATCTCTTTCCACTGCATCCGCATCACGTGCACCCGGCCATACCACACGGGGGACAATCTCTGACCAGACGAGTATCATTTCGGGGAAAAAGAAGGAGAAGCGCTCCATATCAGAGTGCATTAACGTCATCAATTCAACCATTCTGTTTTCAATAGTTTTTTATTAAACAGTTTTGTAAAATAATAATATAGTAATAACACAGACTCGCAGAGTCTCAGCTTTTGCATTTCAGTAATACAATTAAACAAAGTATTAGACCAACATGGCCTCCAATAAATCTCACATTATATATCTGTCATGATGTCAACACTCCTGCCAAATATATAGTATATAAATGTATTCATTGCTAACATAGGTAACTATCCTTGACATCACATTACTTTATAGCAGGGGTCAGGAACCTTTTTGGCTAAGAGAGCCGTAAACGCCACATATTTTGAAATATAATTCCGCGAGAGCCGTACAATATGTTTAAAGGGCCATTGACAGATCAATCGCTCCAATGTTCACTTAGTACAGCAAGGAATGCTCCTCCCTGCTGTATAAAGCCACAACTGGACTGAAACAATGGTAATTAGCAGTAAAAAATTAAATAAATAACTTACATTGTGAGCTTGCGATGCATGACATCAGTCCAGCAGTCTGGCTTCTTCTTTTTCCTGCGCATGACTGGAAGCTGGCATTCTTCCCACCTGATGTTGAGAGAATACCAGCTTTGAGGCATTCGCAGAAGAAAGAAGCTGGAATGTTGGACATGTCACACAACGCATTGTCAGTTATGTCAATTATCTATTTTATTATTTTACAGCGAATTATTGTTTAGGTCCAGCGGTGGCTTAGTGCAGCAGAGAGGAACACTCCTTTGTGTACTAAGTGACCGCTGGAGCAATTGTATCTGTCAGTGGCCCTTTTAAAAGTGTTGGTCTTACAGAAAATGAACAAAAAAGAGAGGCTCAGACCCATAGGGAACTAAAGCATTTACTACTTAAAGTGGTACATACAAGCAGGCACACCCAGCGTAATAAATAATTGAACTTTATTAAATAGTCTCACTGTACATAAAGTGCACACATTGACTTGTATTTAATTTTAAAGAACAACAAATCTCCGAACTCTTTTTTTTATAACATAATAACGTTTTAATGCTGTTGCTAACCAACGATGAATAGAATACTTCCTACCATTAATGTGACTTCTGGTGCTGCATGGATTTGCTGATGGCTTTGTAATATGGTTCATACGTGGTGAGGTTTAGCTTCATGCAGGCGTTGAGACTTCCATCCGTTAAACGTGAACCTCCAGAGCTGTAAAGAAGCGCTCAGAACAGATTTTTGCCCTGATAGTAGTCCTTTAAATCAGTTTCTTATGCCCACAAGAGATTAATTTAAAGCCCCCAAGAGTGTAATATGGGTGGCAGATGTTTTTTAAGGCCATATTTTTATTTTTTTTGGGGGGGGCTATATAATGGATTATGTGGGATTATTTTCAGGGTGAAGTGGGAAGGGGGGGTTGGTGGGACACACTGTATTACACAGCCCCTTTATTGATGCAGCTCACTGCTGCTGACCATGAGGCTGTGTAACAATTTCCATGTTATAATGTTCACCTTCAAAGCAGCAGCACAGCCAGGGGTTTCTGGAACGTCCAAGGGAAACACAAGGGAGGAGGCAGATGCCGCTTCACTAGGGGACGCAGGTGCGTGCTTGCAGACGGCGCGGCTATGCAGGGAGTTATGGGAAATGTAGTCCATGCTCCCTGCCGCTCACCACTGCCGCCAATGCTTATCAGGCCATCAAAGAACTAGGGATGTCACGATACCAAAATTTGGACTTCGATACCGATACTTCGTTTAGTATTGCGATTTCGATACCAATTTCGATACTTTTGCCAACAGTAATAAAAAAAAAAAATCTTCCGTTTTCTGATGTGAGGTGCGACGTGTGATGAATTTTGAACGCGCCTCACATTAATAGTAATTAATCCCATCATGTTTCTCAGTCATAATGGGTTAATGTGTAAGGTACATGATGGGGTTAATTACTATTAATGTGAGGCACGTGTAGGTGAAATTCATTGCACCTCGCGCCTCACATTAATAAGTGATAGAGAGCAGTGTTTATTTTATTTTTTTACAGCGCACACATCATAAATGATGCAAAAAAATTATTGTGTGCGCCATTACTGAATGTGTATATTTTATGTATTGAGACTTATTTTAATGTTTATTGTAAAAAAGGTGTATGTGTATTTTTTTAAATTGATACTTTGTTTTTACTTTATTTTTAAACTTTAATGTACTGACATATATCAGATATGTGCCAGTACATTAGCCTGTGGACGGATAATACACAGGCAGTTGTTAGGACATACTTGGGTATGTCCTAACAACATGAAATATGGTAAGACAGCCCTGGGGTCCGTCAATAGACCCTGGGCTGTCTGCCCATATATGGTATGGCCCTCGATCGCGTCACAGGAATTCCCTGTGACGCGATCCAGGGGCATCCCCCCTGCTCATTTTCTCCTGAATGCTGCAGTCAGCTGTGATCGCAGCATTCATGGGAATAACGGCGGAGATGAGAGGTTTCTCTGATCTCCGCCGTTATAGAGCGGGGCTGCGGCTGTGTAATACAGCCATTGCCCCGCTCCTGACAGGAAGTGCACGCGCGGTCAGCATAAGGAGGTGCGGCCGGCGCTGCACTAATGAGCGGCGGTTCAGGCACTGGGGACAGAACATGGGGGTGTTTTGTAGCGCGCCCGCCATGTTCTGTCTCCAGTGCCGCCGCTCATTAGTGCAGCGCCGGCCGCATCGCATCATCCTGACCCCGCGAACTTATCATGACTCAGGAGCGGGGCTGTGGCTGAATTACACAGCCGCAGCCGCGCTCCCATACATTCATGTATTACTATACTGAGCTGTGCGGCTGCGCAGCCAAGTATCGAAATACAGGAAATAGCGGTATCGAACCGTTTAGGGATGCACAGTATCGAAACAGTATCGAAGTTTCGATGCACCGTGCATCCCTACAAAGAACTACCAATATCAGCGTGCACCGCGGCCTGATGGAGCGCGGTGCATGCATCCTTCCCATAGACAGGTAGGAGCCCTGTCTGCGAGCCAGATACGCCCATCAAAAGAGCCATATCTGGCTCGCGAGCCATAGGTTCCCGACCCCTGCTTTATAGGGTACCTTAACGTGGCCTCTATGGGAGAAAGAAAAGAGAGAGAAAAAAAAACAAACACAATAACCAAAAGAAGGAGAGGGAGGGGGGAAAGGAAAGGTGTAGGGTAGAAGGGTTTCGTAACCATCTCTATGTATTCACGAAAGTGTGCGATTCCTCCATGGGTCCCAAATGGCATCAAATTTGTCTAATGTACCAGCCAGCAGATGTGTTAGGCGGTCATTAACCATTATCCATGAGATCTTAGCGATCAACATCTCCATTTACAACGTAGGTGCTCGCCAGGCCCTAGCAATAGTTATTTTAGCTGCCAGGAACACATATCGGAGAAATTTACGTGCGGGGGCCCGAACCTCCGGAATAGGACCGCATAGCAGTGCCGTAATCACATCCTTGGGGGGTTTGACTTGGATCACTGTGTCAATAAGCTGGTATACCTGGTTCCAAAAGGTGGCAACCATTGGGCACTCCCATAGAATATGCATTAGCGTGCCCTCCGCGCCACAATGCCTAAAGCAGTCAATATCCACCGATGGATTAAATCGAGCTATACGAGTGGGGACCATATACCATCTCATTAATACCTTATAACCCGCTTCCACCAAGGATGTATTGATAGATAGTTTCGAGGTCATACATGCCATCTCCCGCCACTGCTCCAATTCCACCCCCGTACCTAAATCGTGTTCCCATCGAGTCATGTAAGGGAGTTTACCTTCCGGAGTAACCAGATCAGAATATATCGTGGATATTTTACGTCGTAGGCCAGAAAGCCAGCACAGCCGTTCAAAAGTGGTCAGTGTACTGATGTCCCCCTGCCTGGATTTCCAGTCCAACAAGAAATGGTGTATCTGGATGTATCTAAAATGCTCCGATGGGGGCATCGAGTGTGAGTCCTTAAAGTAATCCAAAGTTCTAATGTCCCCCCCTATAAAGAAGTCCTTGATCCTGTAAAACCCCTTATTGAGCCACCACCGGAATTCCATTCTACGCAGACCCGGAGGAAAGGCAGAATTACCCGTTATAGTCATAAGCGTATTATGGGGTGATTTAATATGAAATCTCTTTCTAAGCGAGTCCCACAGCTGTAACATCTGAGAAAGCACAGGGGAGAGAACGGGAGGTCTGTCCGAGGACTCCATCCACAGTAGCGTTTCCAGCGGGAAACGGGTACATGCGGTCGTTTCAATTTGCGTCCACTGGGGGCAGTATGGTCTCGCATACATATCTGTAAACTGCGCCAGACGTGCTGCATGGTAGTAATGTTGGATATTGGGAACCCCCAGACCCCCCACAGTTTTAGGGGTAAATAATGTTTGTCTCTGTATTCTCGGTCTTTTAGAACCCCAAATAAACGACATAATGAGCCCTTGGATTTGTCTAAGCGCCTTCTGAGGGACCACGATAGGGAGCGTGCGAAAATAATAGAGCAATCTGGGCAAAATCGTCATTTTGATGGAGGCAATGCGACCAAACCATGAGAGATTAAGAGGGGACCATCTAGTGAGATCTGTAGCTATTTGTTGAAAAAGTGGAGGGAAGTTGTCCTTGTAGAGGGACTCTATGGTGGGCGTCAATTTGATACCAAAATACGTCAATCTACGTGCATCCCAATGAAAATCAAAGTTAAGTTTTAGGAGCTTCACTACCCCAATTGGCAATGTAAGATTCATTGCCACCGACTTGGAGTGGTTGACCTTAAGCCCAGACAGCTTGCCAAACTGATCAAGAATATGAAAGAGATTCGGCAAGGATGTGAGAGGTGTCGATATGAAAAGCAGAATGTCATCCGCAAACAATGCACATTTATGTTCTACTCCTCCCACCTTCACCCCCCTAATGTCGGGAGAATTTCGTATGAGATTGGCCAGCGGCTCAATAGCCAGCGCAAACAGGGAAGGCGATAGCAGGCACCACTGTCGCGTTCCTCTGCATATTGGAAAGGCTCCCGACATAAATCCCCTAGAATTTATTTTTGCTGTAGGGAGACAGTATAAGATCTTAAGAATAGACAAAAAGCCGGAACCAAAGCCCATTCTTTCAAGGACATAAAACAAATATTCCCAGGATAGCGAGTCAAAGGCTTTCTGAAGGTCATGGCTTAATAACATACTTTGATGTCCGAAAGTACCATCCCACCCCGAGCGAACTGCTGAGATAATATCCACAGCCCGTCTCGTCTGGTCCTCCGCCTGGCGGAGGGGTATAAATCCCGCCTGGTCCTTATGTATATATGTGGCGAGGAAGGAATTCAATCTAACCGCCAGAATTTTTGTCATAATCTTAAGATCCACATCGAGAAGGGATATCGGGCGGTAATTGGCCTGATCTGTATGATCCTTATGAGGTTTGGGAATGAGATGTATGTAAGCTAAATTCGAAAAAGGAGGCAAATTATTACCCTCCCGATAAGCATTGAACAGTTCAACCATGTGCGGGGCCAAGACCTCCCTAAAGTGTTTGTAATAACCTGAGGAAAACCCATCTGGCCCCGGGGCTTTGTGAGCCTTCAGATTTTTAATAACATCCAATACCTCTTCCAAGCTAAATTCAGCATCCAGCGTTTCTCTATCCCCTTGGGAAAGTTTAGTATGGAATGTTGTTTCCAGCAAGACCTTAGCCTTATTTTTATCAAACTGAGGTGGTGCTGAGTACAAAGCTGAATAAAAATCCTGAAAGGCCTTTAAAACTTTTGTGGGGTTCTGTGATAGAGATCCATCCGCCAAGCGCAATTTCGGAGGTGTTGAGGTGGTAAATCGGGGCGTGAGGCGTCTGGAGAGTAATGTTCCCGGTTTATCCCCTTGTGAAAAAAACTTATGTTGTGACCATCGCAGGCTTTTTTCCGCCCAGCTTGTCAGACATAAATTTAATTCAGTTCTAGCTTCCGCTAATTTTGCTTTAATATCTGCTGAAGGGTCTGTTTTAAATTGCTTGGACAGATCCGCAAACTTCCTCTCCTTTAACGCCAGTACCTCTTTTGACCGTTTCTTATTACGCGAGGCTATCTGAATGAATTTTCCCCTAATCACTGCTTTGTGAGCCGCCCAATTGGACATAATTGAGGTGTCTGGTGCCTTATTAAGTAGGAAATATGTGTCCAATTCCCTTTGGATTTCTTTAACTATCTCCTGATCCGATAGTAGTGACTCATTCAATCTCCAAGAGGAGATAGGCGGTCTCCCACATAAATCTGACAGCCGAACCACAATCGGGTCATGATCAGACCAGGGTGTAGCCAAAATCCTAGCATCCGTGACCTTAGGGAGTAAGCTAGTTGACAGCATAACATGATCAATACGGGTGTGAATATTATGGGCTGAGGAGAAATAAGTATAATCCCTTGGGATTTATCCATGGACGCGTCCAAGGCGATATTAGAATCCCCACCCATAATTATCGGGCCCTCTATCGATGAGTGGATCTTGCGCCACATGCCTTGGAAGAACGCCGGTTGATTGGAGTTCGGGGCATAGTAGTTAATAAAGGTTATTGGAGATTCGTGTAACAGACCCGAGACCAGGATGTACCTGCCATCCGGGTCAGAGATCGTTTTGTGAGATGTAAACGGGACCGACCGAGACAGCCATATTCCCACTCCCCTGTGCTTAGTAGAGGCACTAGCCAAAAAATTTTGTGAGTAGTGTCTATGAAAGTACGATGGAGCAGAGGAGGTAGAGAAATGCGTTTCCTGTAGAAATAGTATATCCACATGAGAGGATTTATAGTACAAGAAAGCTTTTCGACGCTTGATCGGGGAATTAAGGCCCTGCACATTATGTGTGAGTAAACTATAGGTCTTAGCCGATTCCAGGACCGCCATCATAGAGCAGGAGGTAGAACCATGTGCTGATTGGGATCCAGCCATAGAGACAAAGGTCAAAAATAGGAAAGAAGGGAAAGGGAAGGGAGTAAGAGACAGAACACAAATAGGACAGACACAAAGTATCAATAGTACCGAACATAGTCTACCGACTAGGCAGTCAAGAAAAGACTGCGAAAAGGGGGCAGCAGACCGTCGTGAAGGCACAGCATTTCCGTGAATATATACCCAGACATTCAACCCCTTAACCTATATCATCCCTGAGCGTAATAGGCATTCACATGTTAAATATAAGGTAAAGCAAACTTCACATTTTTAAACGATCATATCTGTAACCGGGATACCAACTCACTGCGACCTTGACACATCAAGAACCTTCCTCGCCTTGTTCGGGCCAGCTTATAAACATACTTTCATTACTATAAGTGGGAATCAAAAAAATCCCCTCAACTACCCCAACGTATGGAGCCCCGGCTCCCAGTCCGCTGAGAACTGCAACTGGCGGTATCAGGCTGAAACTCAACATCAGTGTTGTTTGAAGACATCTCCGGCCGATATGAAGAATAAAGAAAAAGAAAAAGAAAATAACTGCTTCTATATTCGACCTCCTATCCGTCATGGAGGATTCGATTGTTGCTGACGAGAGTCCACCCTCTGTTCCCGAGGTGCCTCTGGACGGCCTCCTTGGGTGCGCCATATTGGTGACAACGGGGGATCCTGTATAGGGAGTCGGGGGGAGCTGGACTTATCCTGGGATGGTAGAATATGTAAGTCCCTCAGCAGATCCTCTCCTTCCTGTAGCGTAGAGAAGCCATATTGCCTGTTATTGCGCATGAAAAGGAGACGAAATGGGAATGCCCACCGGTATGGGATAGCATGGTGTTTGAGGGTCTGCAGGATAGGACGAAGCATCCGCCTTTTTTGAATGGTTTGGGGAGCCAGATCAGCAAATATCTGCACCACTGTATTACAAATGGTGATCGCCGGAAGCTTCCTAGCTCTTTCCATCACTTTCTCCTTAATCGAATAATAGTGGAGTTTCACTATAATATCTCTGGGAAGTCCATCCCTCCTCATGGCCGTCAATGCTCTATGGGCCCGGTCCATTTCCATATGTGATTCCGATATATCAGGTATCAAGGTAGTGAGTAGCATACGAAGCACCGCCGGTACCTCCGTCTGAGATTCCGGGACCCCTCTGATCCTGAAATTATAGCGTCGGGATCTGTTTTCCAGGTCCTCAATTCTGGTGTTCGCCTCCTCCAATTGCTCCTGCAGGTCCTCCATAAATCTGGTATTCTGGTTAACTCTTGCCGTTATGGAGGTCATTTTGGTTTCAATAGCCTGCATATGAGCCCCCACTTTATGTAAATCTTGGTGTACAGCGGCGATCTTGGAGCTTATTTCCCCCATCTGAGCTTGCATAGCTCTCGATATGCAGGAAAAGATGGCGTCCTCTGTCAATCCGGAAGTAATGGCCGGAGGCATGGGCGAGTGCTGTGGCACGTGAACGGGCGCTGGCTGCGGCAGTCCCAGGTCTGGGATCGGGCCCTCTGCTTGTAAATCCTCCTGTGCCTGCGATGGTGATGCACTGCCATGCTCCCGCAGGAGCACAGGATAGTCCTGTGATAACACCGATGTGCTGGGCTGTATCTGTGTCTCCTGCTGCTGCTGCAGCAGGCCTTGCTCCGCCATGTTCGGCGCCGCCATCAGCATGTCTGCCACGGACCTCTGAGCCTGGGTTTGCTTACCCCGTCTGCCGCTCCCTCTGGCCATAGGTGGATGCCCGGGCCTCTAAGGTACTTCTCCTTTCTTTTATGGGTCTCGATGTCTGCTGTTAGCGATATATATGCTGGGATGCCTTCACGAGGTGCGGAGCCTGGTTAGAACGCGTCCACCATGTTCAGCTGCGCGCATGCGCCCCCCCAATTCAACCATTCTAAGGAAACAGAGAGACATCAGTTGAGGTCCACCAACTCCCATAAATGATTACGTCATGAGATGCGGACCCTCTCCGTATTGGGCAGCAAAGCCTGGAATTCCTGCCAGCGAAAACGTGAGGGAGAATCAGCAACAACATTATTAAGACCAGGAACATGTTTTGATCTAATATAAATGTTATGTTGTAGACAGCGCAAAACGAAATCACGTAATAAAGATATAACAGATAGTGAAGAACAAGACAGACTGTTAATACCGGCAACCACACTGGCGTTGTCGGACCAGAAAGAAATATGTCGATTTTTGAACAGTGGTCCCCAGATTTCGACTGCCACAATGATTGGAAAAAGTTCCAGCAAAGTAAGATTCCGGCAAAGGCCAGCGGCATGCCACGCTGCAGGCCAGGATGATACACCAAGCCGGGCAAACAACTGCTCCAAAACCGCAGGAGCCCGATGTATCTGTGTATAATGATAATTCTGCATTGTTGCCTTCTCCTGACCTGAAACATGTATGTTTGGAAAGATATACTTGGAAAGTATATAGTATATATACTTGGATATAAAGATATAGTTGGAAAGAAAACTACCCCATATGGTAAGGTCCGCTTTTAAGGGTTTGATGAGACGAATCCGATGCCCAGCTAATTTAACTCCTCGAGTAGCCAATGATAAGCGGTGGGACAAAATCCTTCCCATTGGAATGACACGGCAAGCAAAAACCAAAAGACCCAGTAGTGACTTTTACTACTCCACAAAAACCTTCAATCAAGCTAAAAGGTTTCTTAATCTTTCTTCAGGTAACCTGAAAACCATTTCTATGGTGTCAATTTCAATGCCGAGGAAGGACAACCTTGTTATTGGACCTTCGGTTTCTTCTGCAGAAAGAGTGACGCCAAAACGAGATATGAAGAATTGAAATGTTTTTAGCATGTGATGGCCGGTATCCTCATCTGCTGGGGCGACAAATAAGAAATCGTCTGAATAATGAATTGCTGACCGTGAACCAGTCTCATATCTTACCACCCATTACAGAAATGAGCTAAACATCTCGAAATAGTGACATGATATGGAACAGCCCATGGGCATGCAAGTATCAAAATACTTGCGGACGGCCACTGACCCTTGAGGAAAGGGAGCTGATGAGCCAGAGGCCATTAATGGAAAGGGGTGTGTTTTTTGGGTCATCATAAGACGCAACCATACGTCAGTGGATTTAACATCCCAACCAATATTTGGTTATAACGCTAGACGACGTCTGAATTCTCCGTCGTAGCGCCACCATGTGGAACCGCCATTTGACTTATAAGCACTATAAATGCTATCCATGTAAATGAAAAGTTCCGAACAGCGTTCAGGGTGGTGCTGACCCATGACACAACCCATAACGGAAAAGGCCTGTATCCAATTATTCATGGTTTTGGCTACCCTGGGTTTTCGATCCTATGGTTTGCTATCAAGAACCCTTCTTTCCTTATCAATGGTGTGTTGGTCCACTGATACCGGGGACCATATAGTAACCCCTTAAGGACAAGGCCTGTTTTCGCCTTATGGACCAGGCCATTTTTTTCAAAACTGACATGTGTGACTTGATGTGGTAATAACTTCGGAATGCTTTCACCTATCCAAGCGATTCTGAGAATGTTTTCTCGCGACACATTGGACTTTAAATTAGTGGTAAAATTTGGTCGATACATTCCGTGTTTATTTGTAAAAAACACCAAAATTTAGAGAAAATGTGTAAAAATTAGCATTTTTCTAAATTTAAATGTATCTGCTTGTAAGACAGATAGCAACACCACACAAAATAGTTACTAGTTAACTTCCCCCATATGTCTACATTAGATTGGCATCGTATTTTGAACATCCTTTTATTTTTCTAGGACGTTACAAGGCTTAGAACTTTAGCAGCAATTCCTCACAATTTCAAGAAAATTTCAAAAGGCTATTTTTTTAGGGACCAGTTCAGTTCTAAAGTGACTTTGAGGTGCCCATATATCAGAAAACCCCATAAAACTCCCCATTTTCAAAACCTAAACCCTCAAAGTATTAAAAATAGCTTTTAGAAAGTTTCTAAACCCTTTAGGGGCTTCACAGGAATTACAGCAAAGTGGAGGTGAAATTTACAAATGTATTTTTTTTTGCAGAAAATCAGTTTGAATCCATATTTTTCTGTAACACAGAAAGTTTTACCAGAGAAACGCAACTGAATATTTATTGCCCAGATTCTGAAGTTGTTGGACTGAAGCACAGGCCTCAGAAGCAAAGGAGCACTTAGTGGATTTTGGGGCCCTCTTTTTCTTAGAATATATTTTAGGCACCATGTCAGGTTTAAAGAGGTCTTGTGGGGCCAAAACAGTATAAAACCCCCCAAAAGTGACCCCATTTTGTAAAATACAGAAGGGAAAGAGCGCCATTTGACTTTTGGAGCTCAAATTTAGCTGAAATGTTTTGCGGAGGCCATGTCGCATTTGCAAAGCCCCTGAGGGGACAAAACAGTGGAAACCCCCAAAAGTGACCCCATTTAGGAAACTACACCCCTCAAGGAACTTATCTAAGGGTATAGTTAGCATTTTGACCCCACAGTTTTTTTGCAGAAATTTTTGGAAGTAGGCTGTGAAAATGAAAATCGACATTTTTTCCTATAAAATTTAGCTAAACCTACATTTTTTTCATTTCCACAAGGACTAAAGGAGAAAAGGCACCCCAACATTTATAAAGAAAATCCTCTTGAGCACAGGAATACCCCATATGTGGTTATAAACTACTATTTGGACACACGGCAGGGATTAGAAGGGAAGGAGCTCTATTTGGCATTCAGATTTTGCTGGATTGGTTTGCAGCACCCTGTTGCATTTGCAAAGCCCCTGAGGGCCCAAAACAGTGGAAACACCCCAAAAGTGACCCAATTTAGAAAACGACACCGCTCAAGGTACTCATCGAAGGGTATAATTAGCATTTTGACTCACAGGTTTTTTGTCTGAATTTATTTGAATTAGGCCGTATTTACTGGTATTTCAATATATAATGTGGGGGCATGTGTATGATGTGAAGAGCAAATCAGTATAATAAAAGGTACATAAATAATACAATTAATAATTCATAGATGTGTGGTAAGCCTTGTAGCAATCCTTTATGCACAGACCCGTTTTTTCAAGGGAAAGGTGTCGCACTGACTATCTCCCGCTTTCCGTGCAGGATGACACACGTGTCGCCTTCTCATTTTACAGTGAGTCCTTTAGCTGTGAAACGTTTCACAGAGAACAGGCATTTAGAAAGTTTCTTAACCCTTTAGGCGTTTCACAGGAATTAAAGCAATATGGAAGGGAAATTCGCAAATTCCATTTTAATCGATTTTTTTCTGTAATACTGAAGGTTTTTACCAGAGAAACACAACTGAATATTTATTGCCCTGATTCTGCAGTTTTTAGAAATATCCCACATGTGGCCCTAGTGGGCTACGGGCCTGAAAAAAAGACCCCAGAAGCAAAGGAGCACCCAGTGGATTTTAGGGCCTTTCTTTTCTTAAATTATATTTCAGGCACCATGTCAGGTTAGAAGAGGTCTTGTGGTGCCAAAACAAAGGAAATACCACAAAAAAAAAACATTTTGGAAACTACACCCCTTGTGGAATTCATCTAGTGGGGCATTTTGACCACACAGGTATTTCATAGATTTCATTAGAATTGGGCAGTGAAAATGAAAAATTACATTATTTTCCAATAAGACGTAGTTTTAGGTCAAAATGTTTCATTTTCTCATCAAATAAAGGAGAAAAAGCCCCACAACATTTGTAAAACAACTTCTCCAGAGTACGAAAATACCCAACATGTGGTAATAAACTGCTGTATGAATACACATCAGGGCTCAGAAGGGAAGGAGCGCCATTTGGCAGTTGGAGCGCAGATTTTGCTGGAATGATTCCTGGGCGTCATGTTGCATTTACAAAGCCCCTGAGGTACCAGTAGAGTAAGAACCCCTGAAATGTGACTCCATTTGGTAAACTACACCCATTGAGGAATTTATTAGAATTGGGACGTGAAAATAAAAAAATTACAATTTGTTTTGCGAAAAGATGTAGTTCTAGCCCAAAATTTAGCATTTTCATAAGGACTAGAGGAGAAAAGCACCTCAACGTTTGTAAAGCATTCTCTCCAGGGTAAGGCTATGGCTCTAAAGGGAGGGAGCGCCATTTAGTATTTGGAGTGGAGATTTTACAAGATTCGTTTTTTGACACCATGTTGCATTGAGCTATAGTATCAGTACAGTGGAAACCCCGAAAACGTACCCCATTTTGGAAAATAGATCCCTCAAGGAATTCATCTAGAAGGTAGTGAGCATTTTGACGCCACAAGTGTTTTGCAAAAATTAGTACACAATAGATGTTGCAGATTGAATATTGCCCTTTTCCACAGATATGCCACTTCAGTGCCCAATGTGTTGTGCCCAGCTTGTTCCATCGTAGACTCACACCCCATAAATAATTAAGCAGATTCTCCAGAATACAGTAATACCCCATATGTGGTCATAAATTGCCGTTTGGGCACACTGCCAGGCTCAGTTGGACCACTATTTGGCTTTTGAAGCGCAGATTTTGCTTGGTTTTACTGTTATTTCAATTTATAATGTGGGGACATATGTAAGCTGGGCGGAGTACATCAGGGTATATGTAAGCTGTGCGGAGTACATCAGGGTATATGTAAACTGGGCGGAGTACATCAGTGTATATGTAAACTGGGCGGAGTACATCAGGGTATATGTAAGCTGGGTGGAGTACATCAGGGTATATGTAAGCTGGGCGGAGTACACCAGGGTATATGTAAGCTGTGCGGAGTACATCAGGGTATATGTAAGCTGGGCGGAGTACATCAGGGTATATGTTATCTGTGCGGAGTACATCAGGGTATATGTAAGCTGTGCGGAGTACATCAGGGTATATGTAAGCTGGGCGGAGTACATCAGGGTATATGTAAGCTGGGCGGACTACATCAGGGTATATGTAAGCTGGGCGGAGTACATCAGGGTATATGTAAGCTGGGCGGAGTACATCAGGGTATATAAAAGCTGGGCGGAGTGCATGAGGGTATCTGTAAGCTGTGAGGAGTACACGAGGTTATATGTAAGCTGTGAGGAGTACATCAGGGTATATAAAAGCTGGGCGGAGTGCATGAGGGTATATGTAAGCTGGGCAGAGTACATCAGGGTATATGAAATCTGGGCGGAGTACATTAGGGTATATGAAATCTGGGCGGAGTACATCAGGGTATATGTAAACTGGGTGGAGTACATCAGGGTATATGTAATCTGGGCGGAATACATCAGGGTATATGTAAACTGGGCGGAGTACGTCAGGGTATATGTAAACTGGGTGGAGTACATCAGGGTGTATGTAAACTGGGTGGAGTACATCAGGGTGTATGTAAACTGGGTGGAGTACATCAGGGTGTATGTAAACTCGGTGGAGTACATCAGGGTGTATGTAAACTGGGTGGAGTACATCAGGGTGTATGTAAACTGGGTGGAGTACATCAGGGTATATGTAATCTGTGCGGAGTACATCAGGGTATATGTAAGCTGGGCAGTACATCAGGATATATGTAAGCTGGGTGGAGTACATCAGGGTATATGTAAGCTGGGCAGTACATCAGGATATATGTAAGCTGGGTGGAGTACATCAGGGTATATGTAAACTGGGCAGTACATCAGGGTATATGTAAGCTGGGTGGAGTACATCAGGGTATATGTAAGCTTGGTGGAGTACATCAGGGTATATGTAAGCTGGGCGGAGTACATCAGGGTATATGTAAACTGGGCGGAGTACATCAGGGTATATGTAAGCTTGGTGGAGTACATCAGGGTATATGTAAGCTGGGCGGAGTACATCAGGGTATATGTAAGCTGGGCGGAGTACATCAGGGTATATGTAAGCTGTGTGGAGTACATCAGGGTATATGTAAGCTGGGTGGAGTACATCAGGGTAAATGTAAGCTTGGCGGAGTACATCAGGGTATATGTAAACTAGGTGGAGTACATCAGGGTATATGTATTTTGGGCGGAGAACATCAGGGTATATGCAAGCTGTGCGGAGTACATCAGGGTATATGTAAGCTGTGCGGAGTACATCAGGGTATATGTAAGCTGGGTGGAGTACATCAGGGTATATGTAAGCTGGGTGGAGTACATCAGGGTATATGTAAGCTGGGTGGAGTACATCAGGGTATATGTATTCTGGGCGGAGTACATCAGGGTATATGTAAGCTGTGCGGAGTACATCAGGGTATAATAGGATGATGTAATAATGGGGTGAATATCCATGGATTGGTGGGGTCGCTTCATGCACAGGCCGGGATTATTGGGGATTATACAGAATATCTGCGCTCCAGTATCGCCTTATATGTGACTTCTTCATTAGTCCTATAAGCCGCACAAGGCCCTAAAGTTTCCTCATCTCCGCTGCATCTACGGGGTCACCTGTGGGGTCCAGTAAATGATGATGTGGGGTATTTAGTGAAAAACGACTGGACCTAAAATATGAGTCTGGGCCGTCATTCAGCGTGATTGCGTTCTGAGAGTCATAACGTGTTATTTTCCGGTGACGGCGCTGTGCGAGGGATCGGTTGTTGGGGAACGAGCTGTCATTTTTATTGGTTCCATTTTGGGGTAAATGCGCTTTTTTTATCGCTATTTATTATATTATTTGGGAGATGAGGAAACCAAAAAACAGCAATTCTAGCGCGGTTTAGTAAGCCCAGCGTAATGTAGGCGCAGCCGTAATGAAGCAAGCGCATGACTAGGTGTTTGGGAGTTCTAGGCTATTATGTTCTAGGTATTATGTTTTAGGCTATATTTATAGGGATTGGAGGGTTATGTGAAAGGGGCATGGGGCAAAATGTATCTATATGTGGTGGGTGGAGAATAAAGTATATAAGTCCATGCGGGGAAGAGGCAGCCCTCTTTCCCGCTGGACAACAGGAGAAAGTTTTGTCCTGTTATTATATTTAAAAGAAAAATATACATATTAATATTTTCTACTTACCTGATGGAAGCGGCGATGGAGTCAACGATGGCCAGGATCCGGGATGCAGCGATGCAGCACGGCGTGGGATGGCTGGATGCGCTGATTGCCGGGGCTCTCCCTCCGGTTCCAGCGGCTGGAGAGGAGAGTGAGGGACGCAGCAGCGGGCGTTCCAGGCCTCAGGAGAGGCCTTCTTCTGCGGATGCACCTCGGTCTGGTCGGCGCCGAGGGAGCCCCTCCAGGGACCCTCCTCCTCCTGCTGGTCCGGAGCTGCACCCTGGCGACGGTCCGCGGAGGTCTGGGAGGAATCCCATCAGGCGGGCTAGATCGGAGGTGACAGGAGGGGGAGGGCCGCGGCGGCCATCTTCCTCCCTCCTGTCTCAAACAACGACGCCGGAAGTGGAGGCGGGACCGGATGCGCGCGCAAGACCGGATGCGCGCACAAGGCCGGATGTGCGTGCGGGACCGGATGCGCGCGCATCACAGGAAGTGACGGCTTTCTCCGGCGCCGATGCTCCAGGTGCCGGAGGAGCTCTACATACAGACGTCCGGACTACAAGACCGACACGAAGGAAGAGGCGAGCGGCCTCTGGATGGGGAGTGAGATCGCCTCCTGCAGGAGCAGGGAGGCGTGTGACAGCAACAGCGACCGGAAGGACCCGGGCAGCTTCGGTGAGTGACGCCGGGCCCCATCCGGACGAGGGGGGGCAGCGGTCTGCAAGACAAGCCGCGACAAGACGTTTTGTGTTTGACAGCCCTGCAGAAGGACTGGATCGGCAGGGCTGTCAGGCTGAAGTCGCGCCACCAGCGGGTGGCAGGATCGTGGCTGGATATGTCGCGTCACCAGCGGGTGGCAGGATCATGGACGGGCCGCGTTCCGCTGGGCCTAGAGCTTCCTCAACAAGAAGTGCGCGGAGTTACGGGGAGCGTGGGGTGCAGGAGCACCACTCCCCAGGATCGTCACGACCGACGCCTGGATTATCTGGAGTGATGGACGCGTCCGCTGGGAGGTCACCTCAGGGACGTACGGGTGAGTCTACCACGGATGTGGTGCCGGGGATGTGTGGGGGGGATGTGGGGGGGATGTTGTCAATGTCACAGATGCAATTGTTGTTTAGAGGGATGCAGGAATATTTTATGAGAACTGTGCCAGGCGTAGAGCAGTCGCCAGCGAGGGTATGGGGCGCTGCTAGTGAGGCGTCTGCTAGTGCGGCAGGGAGTGGAGTTGTTAACGAGGCGATTTCTGGTGCGGCTGCGGCAGGGATTGCGGGTGTTAGTGACGTAGCGCCGGTTGTGGGTGCCGTAGTAGCGGTGGAAAAAGCGGTGGATGCGGCGGATAGTACGGTTAAGAAAGTGGTGGAGGATGTGCGTTTGGCGGATGCGGCAAAAGGTGAGGTTTATGTGTGCTTTGAGGGCCCGCTGGGGGCGCATTTGAAGGTGGAAATTAGGGAAAAGATCTGGAAAGATGAATATGTTGAGATTTTTTCTTTGCTGCCGTTAGAGAAGTTTAATTTGGACCGGTGGAAACCGGATGAAAGTAAGAAGGAGGAGGAGGAGCGGCGGCGGTATCGCTTGATTCCTCGGACTTTTGCGAATTGGCTGCAGGCCTTCGCTATTTTGGCTAGCGTGGTGGGTGAGAAGGCGCCGGAGAATTGTTCGGCGTTATTTTGTTATATGGATTCGGTAGGGGAGGCGTATCGTGTATACGGTGGTAACGCTTGGTTGCGGTATGACGAACAGTTTCGTCAACGGAAGTCGGTGCGCCCGTCGTTGCGATGGGATCACAAAGATATCAGTTTATGGATGCGGCTGATGTCTGCGCCAAAACAGGGTCAGCAGCCCTTTCGGGATACGGCCGGCGGTCAGGGGTCAGCAGCGGGTCGGTCAGGATCCTCAGGAAAGGGGTGTTGCTGGCAGTATAATGAGGGGCATTGCAAGTTCGGCCCAGACTGTAGATATAAGCACGAGTGCTCCGGTTGCGGAGGCGCCCATGGTTTGTCCAGATGCTTCAAGAAGCATAAGGGCAGGCAGGGAGATGCTGAGCAGAAGAGGGGCGACGCCGGTGAGGGTGGAAAGGATGCTCCCGTTTTTAGGGGGCTATCCAAATAAGAAAGTGGCGGAGTTGTTATGGTTAGGTTTTTCAGAAGGTTTTCGGATTCCTTGTACGTCGGTTGGACGTGACGGTGTAGTCCGTAATTTGTCGTCTGCTTTGGCGCGGCCTGATCTGGTTACGGATAAGCTGCTGAAGGAGGTGGCGTTGGGCCGCATGGCGGGTCCGTTTTCCTCCCCGCCTGTTCAGAATTTGCGTGTTTCCCCGTTAGGTTTGGTTCCAAAAAAGGAGGCGAATAAATTCCGCCTTATTCATCACTTGTCTTATCCGGAAGGCGAGTCGGTGAATGACGGCATTGATCCGGCATTGTGCGCGGTTAGTTACACTAACTTTGATGCGGCGGTTGTTTGGGTTCGGAAATACGGGAAGGGCTCTCTGTTAGCGAAAACTGACATTGAGGCCGCTTTTCGTTTATTGCCGGTGCATCCGGATAGTTTTTGTTTGCTGGGATGTTATTGGCAGGAGGAGTATTTTGTAGATTGTTGCCTCCCGATGGGCTGCTCCATTTCATGCGCTTATTTTGAGATGTTTAGCACGTTTTTGGAGTGGGTGGTCCGTCGGGAGGCGCAGGTGCAATCTGCGCTGCATTATCTGGATGATTTCCTGTTTATCGGTCCGCCGGGTACCTATGTGTGTGCAGGATTGCTACACACTATGGAGAGAGTGGCAATGGATTTTGGGGTACCTTTGGCGCCTGAGAAAACTGAGGGACCCACGACGGTCATTAAGTTTTTGGGAATCATGATTGATTCAGATAACATGGAGTGTCGCTTGCCTGATGATAAGTTGCTGGAGATGAGAGGGTTGGTGGCGAGTGCGCTGCGCAGGAAGAAAATACAGTTGAGGGATTTGCAATCCTTGTTGGGGCATTTGAATTTTGCTTGTAGGATTATGCCCATGGGGCGGGTATTTTGCAGGCGATTGGCAGGTGCTACCGCAGGGGTGCATTCCCCTCATCATTTCATTAGGTTGTCGGCGGAGTTGAAAGCTGATTTGTTGGTGTGGGGGGAGTTTTTGCAGACCTATAATGGGCGGTCGGTGCTCATGTATCAGCCGGTGTCTAGTGTGGACTTGGAGCTGTATACTGATGCGTCAGGTGCTTGTGGATTTGGGGCTTATTTCCAGGGGCAGTGGTGTGCAGGAGTTTGGCCTGATACATGGCATGAATGTGGTTTTGTCCGTAACTTGGCTCTGCTGGAATTGTTCCCGATTGTGGTGGCTGCGGAGTTGTGGGGGGATTGTCTGCGGGACCGGAGAGTGCGTTTCGTATGTGACAATCTGGGTGTGGTTCAGGCTGTTAATGCGCAGACAGCTAATTCTCCGCCAGTCGTGCGACTATTGCGACATTTAGTTTTGAGAGGTTTGATGTTGAATGCGCATTTTGTGGCAGTGCATATTCCTGGGGTGCTGAATTCTGTGGCTGATTCCCTTTCTCGTCAACAGTGGGACAGGTTTCGTCTGCTGGCGCCGGGGGCGGAGTCTCATGGCCTGCCTTGTCCAGAGCATCTGTGGAAGGTGGTGTGACAATGGCGATGTCGCTTGTGGAAAGGTCGGTTAGTGCGGTCACATGGCAGAGGTACAGTGCGGTATGGCAGGTATGGGAGGCTTTGTTGGAAAATGCGCAGGCAGGTATTGCAGATCGGCAGGCGTGTTTGCTGTATTTTATAGGAAATGCGTACAGTGAAGGGGCGTCTGCAGCAACGGTTGCTCGGAGTTTGTCGGCCTTGGCTTTTTGGTTCAAGAAGAAAGGTGAGGAGGACGTGACTAAGTCCTTTCTGGTGCGGCAGGCAATGAAGGGTTTCAGGAGGGGTTCCGCGGTTAGGGATCTCAGGAAGCCGGTGTCATTTGAGCTGTTGGTAGCGATTTGTAATTTGTTGAGGGGTGTTTGTGTTTCAGGGTTTGAAGAGCGGCTATTTACACTGGCTTTTTCTTTGGCTTTCTTTGGGGCGTTCCGAATATCGGAGTTGGTGTCGGCCAGTAAGAGTGTGGCAGGGGGTTTATTGTACGCTGATGTGGATTTGGATGGCTCCTGCCTTTCTTGTTTGCTCCGTAGATCTAAGACAGATCAGGAAGGGAGAGGTTTTGTGGTGCGCTTGTATGAGTTACCTGGGTCGCGGGTGTGCCCGGTCCGCAGTTTTCGGGAGTTTGTTGCGGTGAGGCCTGAGGGCCCGGCATCCTTGTTGGTTCATGCAGACGGGCTGTCTCTGTCAAAATTCCAGTTTTCACAGGTGTTCAAAAAATGTATCCTGTTGTCCGGCAGAGGTGGAGCAGGTTTTAGCTCTCATTCCTTTAGAATTGGCGCAGCTACGGAAGCAGCTCGGTGGGGTTTATCCCCGGCGATGGTTAAAAAGATCGGCAGGTGGGAGTCAGACAGATATAGGTTGTATGTGCGGCCTCACTTGCTTTGAGGCGGTGGAGATAAGATGTGTTGGAGGTGGATATGGAGTAGTTACGTTGTTGTTTTGTGTTGTTTTAGGTGCAGGTCCCTGCTTGATTTGGATCATGGGGCACTCCTACGTACACTGGGGAGGTGTGCGTGCTGATGTTCGTCCGGCCGGACGGCAGTTGGGCATGGATCACGCAGAAGTGCAGGTCAGATGGTTGGGCCTGCGGGGCATGCTGTGGTGTAGGCTGTTACCAGAGGTACAATTTTATGCTGGTTTAGACAGGGCGCCGGATATCTTAGTGGTGCACCTTGGCGGCAATGATTTGGGCATTCGGTCGTCCAGGGATTTAGTGAGGGATGTGAAGATTGACCTTTTGCGGTTGTGGTCGGCGTTCCCAGGAGTGGTTATTGTATGGTCTGATATTGTGGCTCGCAAGGTGTGGCGGCAGGCACGTTCCGTACATAGCTTAAACAAAGCGCGAGCAAAGGTCAACAAGGTAGTTGGCAGATTTGTGGCACACAATGGCGGTGTTGTGGTGCGGCATAAGGAGTTGGAGGGTAGAGAGGTAGGTTTCCTCAGGGCGGATGGTGTTCATCTAAACGAGGTGGGTCTGGATATGTGGACCCTGGACATTAAGGAGGGCATGGAGAAAGCCCTGCAGTTGTGGAGGGACAATCATGTGTAAGGGGTCACACATGATTGTCGTGGCGGTAGGAGGAGGGGTCTTTGGAGGCACGGAATGGTAAGAAGGAGAAGCAACAATGGAGATTGTTGCAAGAGAACTCGGGGCGTTTAACCCGGGATAGTATTGGAGGGGCTGGGGAGTGGTTACCCAGCTCATATATATTCCTGATGGGCAGGGTCCCCAGGAAGGGAGAGAGAGGTCTTGGACATGGTTGGTGCCCTCGGGTCAGGTGCAGAACGGCTGTAGGGTAAGGGGTCCAGACCTAATAAGGAAACGATGGAGTTTAATGATTGAAGTGCCTTCAAGGATCCTTTATCTGGAGTTGGGAAATAGAGCAGGATGTTATCATGGAGTTATGATGTGTTTATGGTTATGCTCTTTTTCAGAAAAAAGGTGTGTTTAATAAATGGCTGCTGTGGCCTTTACACCAAAATTCATGTGTGGTCTCTTATTGGGGTTTGGGGTGTAAGGTCGTAGATAGCGGAAGCATCAAACATACCTTAAGTCATGTTTCTTCTTTTTTACAGCGTTCACCGTGCGGTATAAACAACATGTGACCTTTATTCTGCGGGGCGATACGATTACAGCGACACCAAATTTATATCGTTTTTTCACGTTTAACTATTTTCCCACAATAAAAATCCTGTTTTGGTGTCGCCATTTTCTGACAGCCGTAACTTTTTTATTTTCCGGTTGATATCGCTGCGGGAGGACTTGTTTTATGCGTGACGAACTGTCGTTTCTATTGGTGCAATTCTGCGTTACTCGCGACTTATTCATCACTTTTTATTACATTTTTTTTGAGACAAGACGACAAAAAAATAAAATGCTGTCATTGTTTTTTATTTATTTTTTTACGGTGTTCACCGTGCGGTAAATAATGCGATATTTTCATCGTTCAGGCCGTTGTGAACGCGGCGATACCTATAATGTAACGTTCTTTTCATGTTGTGCCGCCTCCAGCTCTGCATTTATATCTTTCTCTATGTTGTGTCATTTTATACCGTTTCCTCAGCAGAAATAAGCTGCTGTTCAGACTGGAGCTGTCGTGCAGCTTTTGCAGCGCTGTCATGTCTGATGTGGATACGTTGCTCGAATCAATGGCCTCGAACCTGTGGCATCAAATTGATACCTGAGGAGGCTGTAAAATCAGGCACTTGGGGCTATAATTATCTGCAGCTACCCGTGATAATCCCGGCATAGCAGGACCTGCGACTCATCCGCGCTGACGGGGGGTTCAGAGTCAGTTTCTGACAGGCGATGACAGGTCTGATGACAGGCGATGACAGGTCTGATGACAGGTCTGATGACAGGCGATGACAGGTCTGATGACAGGCGATGACAGGCGATGACAGGTCTGATGACAGGTCTGATGACAGGAGATGACAGGCCTGATGACAGATGATGACAGGTCTGATGACAGGCGATGACAGGTCTGATGACAGGCGATGACAGGTCTGATGACAGGCGATGACAAATCTGATAACAGGCGATGACAGGTCTGATGACAGATGATGACGGTTCTGATGACAGATGATGACAGGTCTGATGACAGGCGATGACAGGTCTGATGACAGGCGATGACAGGTCTGATGACCGTTGTTGTTTTTTTTTATATTTCAACTGAACAATAGGAGCGGAGCGTCCACCAGTGACCCTGCTGTATTTAAAAGTGGGGATACCCTACCTACCTACCAAATTCTAAATGAGAGGTGTCATTGCTACCTAACCAGGACCTCGGGCAGTGGGAAATCTAGGGGTATACAGTATAATAACTTTATGGTGGTCCCTGTCTATTTATCTGGTCCCAGTCCTGATAATTGATCCCTGGTCCCTGTAGTAATGGCCCCCACACGTCCTCTCTGGATAGTGACATTTCCACTTTAACCCTCCATTGCCGGTGATTGTCAGGGCTCAGTTTGGCCGCTGTCAGTGTCAGCTCTGAGCTGCCGCCATCTTCTTCTATATGTATCCTGTATTCAGGAGGTGACACCTCGGGGTGGTTCCTGCTATCAGTCGGGTCACTGAGCTGTTCTGCTCCTCGTCTGGGCCCAGAACCTGTTGCAGTATTTGCAGCTTTCAGCAGCAGTCAGACATTGTGGGAGAATAAGACTGGGACAGACAGCAACCGACATCAGTAACAACATCAAGATGGAGAATACCAGAGATAACACATCATCACCAGAGGAGCTACACAGGGATAACAACTAATAGTTACCACAGCGCCATCTACTGTCAGTGCGAGATAGTTCCTCCAGCAGTGACCTGCAGATGTTGTAATATTCCAGCATATGTACCCTGCCATTACCGGCGGAGCCGCTTTACTAGCAGAGACTGCGTTAGGGGTGGAGAGCTTCTCTAAGGCTGCGTTCACATGTATGAGTTGCATCAGCATCAATGTATGAGTCGCCATCAGGCTTTTTCACAATTTTTACTACATAACCATCAGTTGTCGTCAGTTGTCGTTAGTTGTCATCAGTTTCTTACCATCCGTTTTTACCACAATGGTTCACCAAAAAGGTGGTCCAGGGTCTGAAAATGTGCCATAGTTGTGATAGATTAGATACATGATAGATTAGATACTTGTTGTGTTCCATGTCAGGGCTCTCCTTCTCTGCTCCGGCCTTGGCGCTACACTGAAGTCTGACACACACATTGTAATATCACGTGTGTCATATTCAGTGCAGCGCCAAGGCCGGCGCCAAGAGAGAGCACAGAAAGCAGCTGCTGTCCACTGACCTCAGATCAAATCTTTGAAGCAGCCATGGGAGCCTGAAAAGACACCAAACACTCGCCATAACTTCAGGGAGTAGATTGTTTTTGGTGCCTTTACAGCTACCCACAGTGCCCTCTGTATATAGTGCCACACACCCATGTAGATATTGCCACCGTGCCTTCTTAAGATAGTGCCACACCCCGCCTGTATATAGTGCCACACACGTCCCTGTATATAGTGCCGCAATACCCTCTATATACAGGGGGTACTGCGGCATTATATACAGGGGGTACTGTGTCATTATATACAATGCCACAGTACCCCCTGTAGATAATGTCACACAGCCCCCTGTAGATGGCGCCACACAGCGCCCAATGTAGACTGTGCCACATAGCGCCCCATGTAGATTATGCCACACCGCGTCCCCCTGTAGATAGCGCCACCCCCACTGTATATAGTGCTATCCCCCTTCCCCTGTAGATAGCACCACTGAAGCGCCCTCCAGCAAAGGAATCCCCGGCCAGAGCATTGCCGACGCTGTGGCCGGGGATTCCCTCTCGGAGGACTAGCTGACGCCACTGTCTGTATATGGACAGTGATGTCAGGAGTTACTCCCTGAATGGAATCTTCAGCCACAGCATCGATTCTGGCCGGGCATTCCACTCCAGGAGGAGCCCCTGACATCAATGTCCATATATGGACAGTTACCTCAGGGGTTTCCCCTAGGAGCGGAATCCCTGGCCAGATCATCAGCATATATGGACAGTGATGTCAAGGGCTTCCCCGAGCACAGCGCTTAAAGTAGCGCTGTGCCTAGGGAATTCTCAGTGAGCGGAGGATCTCCCTCCGCTCTGAACTAATTTTCAAGCAGGGACCTGATCACAGTTGACAGCTAGACATAACCCCGGCCGCATGGAGCAGCGGGCACACCGTCCGGAAATCGGGACTGTCTCGCTGAATCCGGGATGGGTGGGTCGTCAGCGGTTCCACCTGGACCTGAATCCCCGGCAATACTATGACCGGGGATTCCGCTCCTAGCTCACATCCACCTTCCCGCCGGGTGCTGCCGAAAGGTGGATGCGGCAGCACCCGGCCACAATTAAAATAAATAGGATACAGCGCCGGACCTCCATGGGATCCAGCTCCCAGGGAGGTCTGGCACCGTACGGCGCCAAAACTGATATCCCCTGTGCCAGAACAGATCCCATAGAAAGCTATGGGACCTGTTCTAGCATCAGTTTGCCTGCAGCTTTTCTTCACCACTCCGGAGGTAAACTGAAGCGGACACCGGACATATGTGAACGGCCCCTAAGACAGTTTTTAAGGTGGATAATACCTCAGAGTCATTAACCCATTAGGAGGTTGAGGCTGTGATTCTGTAGAAGTAGGGGGAATGTCTGAGGCAGGGGAACTACTGGCCTGTCCTCCCATGGTGTCTGTAGCGTGAAAGAGTAGCGGGCGGGAAGTGCTGGTGAGGGAAGAGAGAGCGGGCGGAGCCACTTCCGCACGCTGCGCTGTTACATTAATAGGGGAATGAGCGGTTCTGCGGTTCGCCGCCTAATGATTGCAGGGGACGGGGCGCTGGGACTAAGGAGGTCCGGGGGGGCGGATTCTGCCTTGCAGTCCGCCAACCAACCGCAGTGGTAATAGAAGGTGTGTGTGGAAAATCAATAGGCGGGTGGGGAAGGCGGCTCCTCAAGGAAGTGGCTGAGCCAACCTTCCCCTTCTGTTAGAATACAAGCCCTAAAGGCGGTCATTAAATCACCATCAGCAGCAGCCATGGCACTCTGTTCTGGACAGGGCAGCGGTACCTCAAAACTCGCCTCCAGGATCCCAGTGGAAAGAGGAAGGCGCACTATAAAGCAGACAATTTAAGCCCTTTGCTTGTGGGCAAGGTCCAGTACAAAACCTCTCTCTATTGGCCCATGAGTGTGGCCAGTACCCTCAGTCAGCATAGGAAGGGTAAGCTTCTTTATATGTTGCACCTATATGCTAATTGGAGATAATGGAAGAGGAGAAAACTTTATTAACCCCTTCACAAGCTACCCATAAATTAAAACCGCATTTAAACCTTTCTCCCCCTAACAGTCAGTATGCACTGGATGCCCTTTAGGACCCTAACCCATTAATAACCTCACCCAGGGGTATAGCTAAGGCTCATGGGCCCTGGTGCAAGAATTCAGCTTGGATCCCCCTACTCCTCCAAAACACCACCAGACCCCTGCGTACGCCTATGCCCAGCTGCCTTGCCCAACAGACCCCATGAATGCCCCCACACTATAATGCCCCTATAGCTGCCCCCACAGTATAATTCCCCCTATAGCTGCCCCCACACTATAATGCCCCCACAGTATAATGCCTCCACATAGTATAATGCTCCCTATAGCCCTCCTCCACAGGCTCTAGTGGTTTTTCCTGCCGCTGACGGGAATCTGAATGCAATATTCACATCGTGATCGAATTCCCTCCCCGCCCTGCATCAATCATACAGATCATCAGGTTTAATAAGGGGCCGCCAGGCTCCCCTGAGTCCAGACTATTTTTTTTATTTTTTTTGTAAATTCTTTATTTTAGGGTTTTCCAACAAACAAAAAGGAAGGGTACAAAAATAAAAAAGAAAGGTAACAGATCATCTTCACAATGCGAAACATCTATTAATATAATAATGCATCTCAAACAATACAATCCAGTATAATAACGTTATATTGAGAAATCAATATGGTGTTGACCTTAAAAAATGTGGCATTAAATCCCTTGAACCAATATACGGAAAATCTTGTGAGTAGATGACTTGCCTCAGGAAGAAAATTTGATGGTTATATAAATGTGGGATCAAGCTGTAGTATTAGCTAATTAGGATAAATCTACAGATTTATAAAATTGTATCCAATTGTCCCATATATGTTGGAATTTGTCTAGGTCTTGGTTCAAAAGCCATTTAGTTTTTTCATACGATTGTATTATATTTATTTCTCTTAACCACTCAGTGATTGTAGGGGGATCAACCTCTTTCCAGTGTCTAGCTATTAAGGTCTTTGCTGCACTTATAAGATGTGGTCACGATTTATATATTGATACGACCTGTCTAGGTTAAAGGGGCTCTGTCACCAGATTTTGCAACCCCTATCTGCTATTGCAGCAGATAGGCGCTGCAATGTAGATTACAGTAACGTTTTTATTTTTAAAAAACGAGCATTTTTGGCCAAGTTATGACCATTTTTGTATTTATGCAAATGAGGCTTGCAAAAGTACAACTGGGCGTGTATTATGTGCGTACATCGGGGCGTTTTTACTACTTTTACTAGCTGGGCGTTCTGACGAGAAGTATCATCCACTTCTCTTCAGAACGCCCAGCTTCTGGCAGTGCAGACACAGCCGTGTTCTCGAGAGATCACGCTGTGTCGTCACTCACAGGTCCTGCATCGTGTCGGATGAGCTCGGCCACATCGGCACCAGAGGCTACAGATGATTCTGCAGCAGCATCGGCGTTTGCAGGTAAGTCGATGTAGCTACTTACCTGCAAACGCCGATGCTGCTGCAGAATCATCTGTAGCCTCTGGTGCCGATGTGGCCGTCACGATGCAGGACCTGTGAGTGACGACACAGCGTGATCTGCCAGAAGCTGGGCGTTCTGAAGAGAAGTGGATGATACTTCTCGTCAGAACGCCCAGCTAGTAAAAGAAGTAAAAACGCCCCGATGTACGCACATAATACACGCCCAGTTGGACTTTTACTTTTAAACACGCCCAGTTGGACTTTTGCAAGCCTCATTTGCATAAATACAAAAATGGTCATAACTTGGCCAAAAATGCTCGTTTTTTAAAAATAAAAACGTTACTGTAATCTACATTGCAGCGCCGATCTGCTGCAATAGCAGATAGGGGTTGCAAAATCTGGTGACAGAGCCTCTTTAAGTAGTGTTAGTTCTGGACAGGGGCGGACATACCGCATGTGCAGCCGGTGCAGCTGCACAAGGGCCCCGCGTGGGAAGGGGGCCCGTTCCTCTGCTGGCCGACTCAGTTCTCAGCTGCGCGATGCTGAGGACTGAGACAGAGGCCCGTGGACAGTAGCTGCGAGCCAGTGGCGTAACTACCACAGTAGCAGCAGTAGCAGCTGCTACGGGGCCCGGGGCATGGGGGGGCCCGTGTCGCCCTGACAGTCAGGCACATTACATTATATGCCACTGCCAGGCCTGGAGGCACGGGCCCCCTCATGCCTAGTAGTAGCATCACGAGTCACGAACATCACGAGTCACTAACATTACACTAGGCATCCGGGGGGGGGGGCCCGGTGACAGCCACGGGGGGGGGGGGGGGGTGTCCGGGGGCACGGTGATATTCACTGCACACTGTGCACTCCACTGATAGTCCTCCCACACACAGTGGAAGAGGACATGGTAGGAGGAGCGCTCAGGCAGGGGAGAGGACAGGGGGCGGAGCTAAACGACCGACGCGAGACTTAGGGCGGAGGACAGTACAGTCAGGAGCCAAGGACTGCCGGAGTAAAGTCAGGACTGCCGGAGTACTAGCATCCCATAGGACGGGCGGAGGACGTGCAGACTGCAGAGGACAGGTACATGATGTACATCAAATAAAAAAGTTCATTTGAGAAGGGAAAAGTTTTTAGGTAGAAAAATCTGCCTCATAATTCCTTCCGGAATTTTGAGGCATATTTTGAACACTTCCCGCGTTTTTGTTGCGTTTTTTGGTGACGTTTTTCGGCCTTCGGGCCGTGGGCAGAAAAACGCAGCAAAAAATGCATTTTCTGCCTGCCATTGTTGTCAATGGGAAGTTGGAGACAGAAACGTCCGAAGAAAGGGCATTAGGCTATGTTTACACTGAGTATTTTGACGAGTTTTTTGACGCGGAAACCGCGTCGCAAAACTCGTCAAAAACTGACAGAAAATGCCTCCCATTGATTTCAATGGGAGGCGTCGGCGTCTTTTTCCCGCGAGCAGTAAAACTGCCTCGCGGGAAAAAGAAGTGACATGCCCTATCTTCGGGTGTTTACACCTCTGACCTCCCATTGACTTCAATGGGAGGCAGAGAAAGCGTATTTCGCGGTGTTTTATGCCCGCAGCGGTCAATGGCCGCGGGCCAAAAACGCCGCAAGAATCGGCGTGCAGGCAGAGGAAAATCTGCCTCAAACTTCCAAACGGAACTTTGAGGCAGATATTCCTCCTGCAAAATACTCTGTGTGAACATAGCCTAACGCTTCTTTTTCCCGCAGGCGTTTTTTATGGTTTTCAATAGGAGGCACTTTCTGACGTTTTTTGCCATGGTTTTCGCGTAAAAAAACTCAGTGTGAACTCCCCCTAACATAGTGGCGTAACTACCGCTATAGCAGCCGTAGCGGCTGCTACGGGGCCCGCGGCATGAGGGGGCCCGTGTCGCCCGCCGGCACGGGCCCCCACCATGGCCGGAGGCTCCGCTAGCTGCCGCTATGGCTGCTACAGCGCAACACCACTGAACACTACGGCAGAGCAGGGAGGTATCTCCCCGCTCTGCCATTAAACATAAGACATGTATCCCCTCTCCACAGGATCTCCACAGGACATGTATCCCCTCTCCACAGGATATACACAGGACAGGGGATACATGTGTGATCGCTGGCATTGATAGGGAGAACGGGGGACTGAAAGTCCCCTGAAGTTCTCCATCACAAACCTCGGACTTCCGGGGTCTGTGTCGGCAGCTCCGTAGAAATTAATGGAGCGCCGGTCGCGCTTGTGACCAGCGCTCCTTTCATTTTTCTTGAGCTGCCGACACAGACGCCGGAAGTCAGAGGTTAGTCATGGAGAACTTCAGGGGACTTTCAGTCCCCCGTTCTCCCTATCGCTGCCAGCGATCACACATGTATCCCCTGTCCTGTGTATATCCTGAGGAGAGGGGATACATGTCTTTTGTCTTTTCACACTGTAGGTCGCATTTTTTGGGGGGGTTGGGGCTGTATGGCGTTCCCTACAGGGGGGGCTGTATAGCGTTCCCTACAGGGGGGCTGTATGGTGGTCCCTACAGGGGCGGCTGTATGGCATTCCCTACAGACCCCCCTGTAGGGAACGCCATACAGACACCCTGTAGATAACGCCATACAGACCCCCCTGTAGGGAAAGCCATACAGACCCCCCTGTAGGGAAAGCCATACAGACATCTACAGGGGGGACTGTATTGCGCTATCTACAGGGGGGACTGTATGGCGCTATCTACAGGGGGGACTGTATGGCGCTATCTACAGGGGGGACTGTATGGCGCTATCTACAGGGGGGACTGTATGGCGCTATCTACAGGGGGCTGTATGGCGTTATCTACAGGGGGGGCTGTATGGCGTTCCCTACAGGGGGGCTGTATGGCGGTCCCTACAGGGGGGGGGGCTGTATGGAGTTCCCTACAGGGGGGCTGTATGGCGTTCCCTACAGACCCCCCCTGTAGGGAACCCCATACAGACCCCCTGTAGATAACGCCATACAGACCCCCCTGTAGGGAAAGCTATACAGACCCCCCCCCCTGTAGATAACACCATACAGTCCCCCCTGTAGATAACGCCATACAGCCCCCCTGTAGATAACGTCATACAGCCCCCCTGTAGATAACGCCATACAGCCCCCCTGTAGATAACGCCATACAACCCCCCCTGTAGATAACGCCATACAGTCCCCCCTGTAGATAACGCCATACAGTCCCCCCTGTAGATAACGCCATACAGTCCCCCCTGTAGATAACGCCATACAGTCCCCCTGTAGATAACGCCATACAGACCCCCCTGTAGATAACGCCATACAGTCCCCCCTGTAGATAACGCCATACAGTCCCCCCTGTAGATAACGCCATACAGTCCCCCCTGTAGATAACGCCATACAGTCCCCCCTGTAGATAACGCCATACAGTCCCCCCTGTAGATAACGCCATACAGTCCCCCCTGTAGATAACGCCATACAGTCCCCCCTGTAGATAACGCCATACAGTCCCCCCTGTAGATAACGCCATACAGTCCCCCCCTGTGGATAACATCATACAGCCCCCCTGTAGATAACGCCATACAGCCCTCCCCCTGTAGATAACGCCATACAGTCCCCCTGTAGATAACGCCATACAGTCCCCCCTGTAGATAACGCCATACAGTCCCCCCTGTAGATAACGCCATACAGCCCCCTCTGTAGATAACGCCATACAGCCCCCCCTGTAGATAGCGCCATACAGCCCCCCCTGTAGATAGCGCCATACAGTCCCCCCTGTAGATAACGCCATACAGCCCCCTTTGTAGATAGCGCCATACAGCCCCCTCTGTAGATATCCTCATTGGTGTGCTGCTGAGGACAGTAGTTCCACAGCAAATCGCTGTTGAGGGCATTGATTGGCTGCAGCGGTCATGTGCCATCGACCGCGCGTCACCACAGCAGCTTTGTAAACACAGAAAGGGATAGGGGCTGCGGAGGGGGAACGGAGGCGCCGGAGGAGGTGAGTATAGGTTTTTCATTTTCTTTGCCCACATTTAGGGACTTAGTTTAGATAAGAATTTAACCCGGAAAAAAATGTGTTACTTGTGTTCTAAACTGGTAATAAAATGTACAATATAAATCTTCCTTCATAATTTTTATTAGTAAGGTTTATTTTTATATGCATATATATGTTTAGGTAACTTTGTCGGTATTGGGGGGGGGGGCGGGGGGGCCCTGGCACATTATCTGCACAGGGGCCTTTTGCAGTCTGTGTCCGCCACTGGTTCTGGAGTAAGGGTAATGTCTTTGGCTAGAAATTTTCTTAAGATGCCTTGGACCTTTTGCCAAAATGGGAGTATTAAGGGACATTCATACTATATATGCAAAAGCGTACCATTTGCTGTTCCACATCTCCAACAAGTGGAGGAGTAAGACGGATCGATCTTATTGAGAACCTCCAGAGTTTTATACCACCTCGCTATGATCTTATAGTTAAGTTCCTGGATTCTTGTTGAGATTGAGAAAGAGTGAGAGTGGTTTAAGATTACTTTGTTTTGTTCTGCTGAGAATTTAGTATCTAGGTCTTTCTCCCATCTTAAGATATAGGTTAATAATAATGACTTGTATAATTTCGAAATCATACTCTTGACCGGTTTTGGTTGGGGACCAAATTTTGATAATAAATTATATGATGTTGAGGTCTCTGGTGAAAACAGTCTGACTGCTTCCAGGATCGTTTTGTCGTCTTGTTCACTTAAATTTGAATCCTTAAACTCGGGCAGATCCGTTAGTTGGTGTACAATTTTGTTGTTTTTAATTAAATGTTTTACCGCTAAGGTAGCTAATGTTGGATTATCAGAAATGGTCTGTTTCAAGGATCTGAATTTGTTAGGTATGAGAAATGAGAAAGGTGTCAGTTCACAAATATTTGGGACCATCAGGTTTTTCTTGTTAAGTTTGTGCCAAGTCCGTAGAGTGAAATTTGTCAGAGAGTTTCCGATTGTGTTGTATTGAATTCTATCGTGGGGGGTGATCCACATATATCTTTCAAATTTTTGGTTAAGCATATGCAGTTCTATGTCCGTCCATAATTTGCGTTTTGGGTAAAAGTATAGTTCTAGGACTCTGTTGATATGGGTTGCGTCTCTATACTTCTCAATATCAGGTAGTCCAATCCCTCCCATTTTCCTAGGTTTAGTCAAGGTGTCATATATGACGGATTGTAAAACAGACAAAGATGGACGGTATGTTTTTGTTAAAGACTCAATCCACGATAAATTATTCACTTTCGCAAACATCTACACGCCCAACGTAGGTCAGGACAAATTTTTCAAACATATATTTGAGTTATTAGAGAAATTCAAGGAAGGCTCACTGATATTAGGAGGAGACTTCAATACCCCTCTACAACCATCCTTAGACACGTCCAACAACTCCTCAACTATGTCATTTAAAACACTTAAATCCATTAAAAAATTATTCTCTGAATCTCAACTAATGGATCTCTGGAGATTAAAATTCCCATCCACTAAAGAATACTCTTTCTACTCGGCAGTACATAAAAAATACTCAAGGATAGATTATCTACTAATCCCACATAGTTTATTAAGCTCAGTGAGAGAAGTGAACTATGGATTAATCACTCATTCTGATCATGCCCCGCACTTTTTGACCCTAGAATTGAGCCCCAAACCTAAGTCCGCCTTTAATTGGAAACTTAACGAAAGTCTGTTAAATGATGGCGAGGATGTCAAATATTTATTAAGAAGTCTTCAAAACTTTTTTACAGATAATTGCCCAGAGGGCAAATGTACGGCTACTATATGGGAAACTCATAAGGCTGTTATTAGATGTCAACTCATTGAACTAGGCTAGAGGAAAAAAAAGGCAAAGGAACTAAAATATAAGGTACTAATAAAGGAGATAGCGAGGTTAGAAAACACACACAAGAGAACTCTAAACCCCAATGCCGAAAAAGGTCTCTTTAAACTTAGATCAGAACTCAGAGAGCTTCTTAATTTGAATACAGAAAGGTTCCTCTTCTACTCAAAATTTAGATCATATGCTCAATCTGACAATTGTGGTAAAAAATTAGCTTCTCTGATAAAAAAACACAAGTCTGTCACATTTATTCCAAAGATTAAAAACAAACAGAATAACTTGGTACATACGACAGACGAAATATCCAAAGTATTTAATACATACTATGAAGAACTATATAACTTAGATACCCAAAATGTCCAAGAAAAGGAAAGCACAATAAAAGAGGTCTTAGACGAGGTACACCTGCCACGTATCAGCGAAACCCACAAAATAATACTTAACAAGCCATTTTCAACCCAAGAAATCGAAAACGCAATCAAAGCAAGTCCGAAAAGGAAAAGCCCAGGACCAGACGGGTTCTCCAGTATTTATTACAAAAAGTTTAAAGACATCCTCATCCCCCATATGACTTATTACTGAAATAGCATAGATTTCTCCAATCCATTCCGTAAAGAATCTCTTACTGCTCACCTCACCGTGATCCCTAAAGAAGGCAAAGATGCCACGCTCTGTAGCAATTACAGACCGATTTCATTCATTAATAATGACGTTAAAATCTATGCTAAAATAATGGCAAACAGACTACAACCCCTACTACTGTCCAGACTATTTTTTATTGATAAAATGTACGTCATAGTGTAAAAAATATATTCATTTTTTTCATAAATCTGAATTTTGCTACAAAAACATTGAGACGTTCTTATTCCTCCAGGTTCATGAGGACAGATCTATGGAAGACTCAGGATTATTATTATTATTGACAGTAATGAAGACAAAAACAGGTTTCAGGTGGTAGAAAATGACTTTACTAAACCGTTTTATAAGCCAACAAACAAGGACCATGAGGATAGTAAACAGTCCGCTGCTTCTCTCTCCTTGTGGTAAGATGATATTTGGGAGGAAGGTTGGAGGTGGTGGATGTCTCGGCACTTGGTTGTATTTCTGGAGCCTCTGCAGTTTGAGATGTTCCTGCTCGGCTGTGACTTGTTATTCCACCTCGCTGTAGAGTCCGCTGGTATAAACGGTTCTTGTAGTTCTTTCTCCCCATTGTAAAATGATTTTTTTTGGAGAAAGGTTGGAGCTGATTGACATCTTGGCACTTGGTCGCCATCTCTGGAGTTAAGCAGTTTAGGATGTTCCCAGAGAAGTTCCTGCTCGGCTGTGACGTGCCATTCCACCTCATCTGTAGTGTCCACTGTTTATAAACGGTTCTTGTAGTTCGTCCTCCCTGATGTAAGATGATATTTGGGAGAAGGTCGGAGATGGTGGATGTCTTGGCACTTGGTCGCCATCTCTAGATCTTCTGCAGTTTGGGATGTGATAACTGCTTGGCTGTGGCGCGCCATTCCACATCATTGTATAAAACTGGAAATAAGAGAAAGTAAACCTGTAACTATATGGACAATTCTTCTAATATTTCTAAAACATTTTTAGATGATAATGGAGACAGTAGTGACCATAACAGCTAAACTCAGTGGGAGTAGTCATCATTGTCTGGGCAAGGTCCAAGGGGGCAGAGGGTGGGTAGTGGACTGGTTATTTCCTCACATTTATGGGGCGGGATCCCCTTTTAATAGTGTTTGGATTGGATATTGTATATTCTCTACCTGCCATCTATATTCATGTGATTTAGGACATACAACACATTGACCTCACCTTTATTTTTATTGTTGTCAGGTCTGACATGGAAGATTAGGGCTGGATCTTGTGTATTTGTGGTTTCGAGTGTGTGGTCAGATGAAACCGTCTCACGTCACTGTCCACGATGGTCCTCTTTATACTCCAGAGTCCTGGTTCTTCTCGCTCTTGGAGATGGTGAAGCTTTTTTGGGTAATTGTTATAGATAAACTCTAAGAAAAGAAACACATATCCACATTATAAACCCCATGATTGTAGAGATGAATAATAATGTTATTACGAGGTCTGGTATACGAGGTGATAATGAGGTGACGTCTACTGACCTGCATATTCTGATAGTAGCTCAATACATTCACCAGCATGAGGACCAACGTCGACCACTCCATGATCTTTGCTGTCATTTGACTGATCTGTGAAAAAATATCAAAATTAATACATTAAAAATTGCACAAAACAAGAACTTTCCACCCGGGCCGAGGTTTTGCTGCATTCATGTTTATTGTATACTCCATGTGACTGACGGCGATGCCAAAATGGACCTGACCCATTGTCATGTGACACCACATCCATTACATTGCGGGCGTCACGATCACCATGATGCAGAGAACGAGCACAAAGATTATAGGTCCAATAGTTTTCCTATAGAACGGCTTCTAGGGGTGCAAATAAAATCTATCCAATGATCCAGAATTATTGATAATCTCATTAATGCCGGATTAAAGGAATTTTACATCCACAGGTTTGTACCAGCAGCTCAGCATGTCAATAACTTGATATTATGTGAGATATACTGTACATACCTTTACACATTGATCTCCAGCGCACAGGTGGGTGTATACGGATACCCTACTTCCAATGACTGGTCATTTATTATATAGGAAAATAACGTTAATTATGTTTAGTGTCTTATTGCTATATATGTATTATAAGTGTAGTAAATTGTATGACAGTACCGCTGCTTTCTATTCAGTATCTTCCTGCAAATGTTACCAGATGGCGCTATGTTACACCAGCATGTCGCCATCTGACGGCCAAGATCAGAACATGAAGGGAAATTATCACCTCAGGATCTTATGTTTCCTACATGTGAACCTAAAGACAAGGACAATTGGATTCCATTCAAATATTATTTAAAAAAGGATACATGAAACCACTAAGGTCACGGCCATTATGCAGGACGCCAGTCTGAAATGGCTGATGACTTCGGCTTTCGGGCACTTTGTAGAGGAGTATGGACTGCCAAAGGTTGTAAAGGCTGCCAAACCCGAAAGCACAAATCCGGTGAGTCATTGGATAACAGTAGGTCTAGAAAACAAGCAGACAGAGGTTACAGCAAATCTTATGGATCTAATCACTAATTTACCCTCAGAACTTCCCAATAAATCCTAAATAACGTGTTCTGATATAATAACCCCAGAGGCATAATGGATATAGTGGGGGACTCGTGCTTGGGACTCCTCTCTATTAGACGGAGTAGACACACATCTATGACATGGTCGTCCATTCATTGGTATAAGCCATGTATTACCACTTTAGGGTGTGGCCTCCCGGTGATAACCACTGATCATGATCACCAGGGGTTCAGCTGATTGCCAGCGGGTCCCTATTTAGTGAAGATGGGATAACCCTATTAACGTAAAACATTTATTAACTTACCGAAAACATAGCCATCATGGCTGTCCCGACGCATGATGACCATCCAATTGCCAGGAGGATCTTTTGAATCAAGGTCTGACATGGCCCAAAGGCTTCAGCATGGAACATAATGAACTTATAATGTAGAAACGTCAGACCCAGAGCTGAAAAAGAGCAAATGAGCCGAATTAATCCTGTACCACGTGTAAAAGCACCTAATAACATCTATGAAACGCGGACCAAGCGCTAAACCCAACAAGAAACCTACAATAATGGACGGGAACATTTATCTGCATCGTCTGATCCGGACTATTATTATCAGTTGAAATTAACAAAACTTTATTTATTATTTAGAATAATCTGATTACTACTGCAGGCTGAGATGGGGGCAGGGTGCGACTGATGCCAAGTCTGAGTCACGTCTGACAGTCTGGTTATAGGGAAACACTACCTAACAACCACAGTCTTGTCCAGCAATGTGTCCCTAGCAACCGGCCTGCGTCTCTCACTGACATAGTAATCACATTTTTGTAAAAAATAAATGTAGGTTTGACCCCAGAGTAATATAATCAGATATAAGACTTTTTATAATAACCCGCCATCCCCCAGAAGTAAGAACATATTATAATCACTTCTGTGATATTTACTTACAGGCAATGGCCATTCCTATGACTCCTATTCTAAACAGGATATTTTCGGGAAAGAAATTTCCCGTTTCACTGTAAAAGAAAAAGAAAAACGCTCAATGTTAAATAATATAGAAAAATTGTCAGAAATGTTTATCTTAATAATCAGCAGTCTGATAATCTATAGGACTGAGGGGATGCGTTTCTCTGTCCTCTTGCAGCCCCTCTGGGTAATGGAAGCCATTTTGTTACTTAGATATTTCCTCCATATTTAAGTAATTACCTTATACATTCCCAAACTATAAAATAAGAGTCGTGTAATTCTCCATCTTACCTGATGTACATCAGTGGGGGGGGGGGGGGCATGGTCCTTGATAACTGTCAGGGCAGTGGCGTAACTACCGCCGTAGCGGCACATTTTTTCCGTGCTTCTTGGCTTGTATCCAGACCTGGGGGCAGCGCATACGGCGGCGGATTAAAAGCAGAGAATAGAACTACGTGGCATCATCTCTCCAGGACAATTTCACATTTATCGCAGTTTTTCTATCTGAGGGAAAGTCCTTCATTCAATTTGCTGCTGAATATCCAGATATGAATATATTCTCTATCTATTTTAGAAAGACCTCCCAACTGTCTGGTTTTTCGCATTATTGTTCAGAGAGGTGGAGCTTAGGAAAATATGCCCCAAAATGGTCGTTCCTGTGACCTGTTGTGGGCGGATCGGGGGTGGGGCATTTGGGCAGTATGATTTTAGATGGCTTTGTTAATATCTTTAAGATAAGAATTTAGATGCATGACAAGATAATGGCTCTGAGGTGTCCAAAAATAATATAACCACAAAAGGGTTAAATGACGGCAGCTGCGACAAAGTTGACACGCACCATTTAAGGCCGGGTTCCTACTGGTCGGATACACTGCGCACGACACCGTGTATCCGACCTGGAACCCTTAGCACATGCCGTCCGTATAGATTTTTTACGCGTGGAGTTTCCGCTGCGGAAAGAAGCGTAGGAAAAGAAAAACTTTCATACTTACCCGTTGTCATGGTGACGCGTCCTTCCTATGGCGTCCGGTCCGGCCTCCCTGGATGACGCTGCAGCCCATGTGACTTCTGCAGCCTGTGATTGGCTGCAGTGGTCACATGGGCTGAAACTAAATCCTAGGAGGCCGAACTGGAGGAAGAAGCAGGGAGTTCTGGGTAAGTCAATTTAGTTTTTTTCTGAGTTGCGAATTTTGCAGCACTTGGCTTTCTGTTGCGGGTTTTGCATCCCCACCGAATTTTAATTTAAAAACCTGCAACGAAAACGCAGCATAAATTGACTGGATTTTAATTCTACACCGCAGGTCAATTTATTAACGTTTTCGCTGCGTTTTGTTTCCGCAGCGTGGATATGATTCATTTTTCTGCTACTATAAATGCTGCAGAATTTCCGCACAGAATTCTGTTACGGATATTCTGCAGCGTTTACGCTATTTGGGAGCCCGGCCTAATACATTTATCGCAACCTGACCAGATGCATAAAGCCAAGATTGTTGTCTATGTACATATAGGAACGTTGCAGAACCAGTCATTACAATGATAAAAGGCTATGTGCACCTTTACAAACATTTTTTCTGTGCTACTGTTTTGTGTATACAGCTCCCATGCAGACCTATGTGCACTAGAATGAGGTTTCATGGTTACAGACTAGTGTAGTCTGATTCTGCAGTCATGTGCACTCCCCTGCTTCTTACTGATCTCTTCCTGAGCACTGTAGCGGTCGCTGTGGCTACACACAGAAGGTTTTATATCCATGGGGAGACTTATGAGCTGCATTTTATACAGCAATCACATATTTCAGTCACAACAGCGCGAGGGGGAGGGGCCACAGGGCAGAGGAGGGCAACTTCACAGGGAACACCCACTGAGCTCTGAACCTGCAGCTCCACAAGCAATACCAATCTACAAATCGTGTTTTCCATGACTAAGGTGGACATATCCCTTAAGCTTTATTCACATAAGGCTGGAGGACTCCTTTAGGACTGACGCTGCCAAGTACTGTACATTATCCCGGACAGTGATTATTTATGTAGCCACTAGTTACAGTTTTCTTTATGGGACTGGTATAATAAATTTTTGGGAAATGTTAATTATTTGCTGCTTTGAGGAATAATTTATTCAGTGAGGTCAAAAAAAAGTGTCAGAAGGTGGAAAATAAATAAAATCCATTAATTCAATGTCCTCTCTTTTTAATTGTAAGTACAATATTAATTAGTAAAGGAAAAAATTCTGAATTTGTATATTTTATGATTTGCAAACACTAAGGGCTTCATAGCAAAATTACCCCAAGCCCCTCCCCCGACATATGCTCCACTAGCTCCTCCCTCAATACCCCACGTCCTACATAATCCATATGTGTCATCACCACATGATCAGCAGCACCGAGGGGTGGGGGAAGGGTTTCTTCTCCACTGGCCACATAGCAGCCCACATACACCATTATGGTGCTGCCCCATGACATGCATTCATTAACCAACCCAACTTTTTGGGCATTTCTGTATCATCAGAGAATTCTCTGTTAATCCGGCATTGGATCTATTTTATGTGAATACTAAATTAGCGGGAATTTTAGACCTGGGGCTGCCGGATAAAGGGAATTTTACTATATTTAAATGATTTATTCCTGACAGATTGTAGACATCGTCGTTTACTAATGATAATTAATTTTTATATATAAAAATGTATCTTACAATTAAAATCCCTTTCTTCCTTGTCCTGACAGAATTCCAAGCAGTGCGAGAACTTTTAGATATATTCATCCTGAGCTTCCTGGTTCAGGAATAGAATGCCGAAATGGCAGTAAACACTGGCATTTGCATGGAAGATAGAGCAGGAGAGATGGTAATGCTGATTTATAGGTCATTCAGGGTCTGTGGAAAGCTGGGTGGTTGTTTTAAAATGCCGTTCCTGGCTTAAGCGCTCCACCTGCTGTAGTCTATGGAATAATATATGACATGTTGTGATTTCCTGCACTGAGGTCGTATAATACAGCTTTATCGTTCCGCCATTAGCAAATAGGTGAGAGTCACTGGGCACGACGCCCAGACCAGCGATGTTAATTCCTTCATTTATCCCAAATGTGTATAAATCCGGAAACAAATTTTCCTCCATGCCGTCGTCTAATTTTGCGCAGCTCTCCAGCTTCATGATCATCGGAGAACGCGACTTTCTAATCTCGGATTCCCAGAGCGACTTTTCATACAAATGACGGTGATTTGGAGTTTGGCCGGAGGATTTTCACAGCAGTGCCAGGCAGTCACTTTACTGCAAAATTCCCAGCCGAAGACTATAATGAGATGCCCACATAGGGCATTTTACGGCTGCCATAAAGAAACATCCAGGGGCAACACAATCCACATAACGATCCTCTAAACGCCGGATAGGAAACTCGTTAATGACTTTGCCCTCAATTTCATGCCATTTTCTGAAAGTACAGCAGCTGGCAGATTATATGTACCAGGGGGCAGAGCGGTCGGGCACCCCATAAGAGAAGGACTGGGCCCAACAGTGACTGATAAAACTAAACCAGAAACGCCAAGTTTATGACAGTGGTGCTCGCTGTGTGATAAATTTGGCGCATCTTACTGGACACAACACTTTTCCCCGACTTATGCCACATCGTGTTGTATTTTATACCATTATTTTGTGTCAAGAAAATGGTGCACGCCATTAATAAATCTGCCGCATTTTACTGGTGCATTTACGCCCTTAGGCCCCGCCACATTTTTGTAGACATTTTTTTAAAGCGTTCCTTTAAAAGTGGAAGTTTTGGCTGTAAGGGTTTGTTCGCACAGCCTATTTTCGCCCATTTACGAAAAATCGGAAGCATAACGCCTCCAAACATCTGCCCATTGATTTCAATGGGAAAAACGTCGTTCTGTTCCGATGGGCCATTTTTTTACGCGGCCGTTTTGAAAAAGTGCATGTCACTTCTTGGGACATTTTTGGAGCAGTTTTTCATTGACTTTATAGAAAACAGCTCCAAAAACGGCCATAAAAAAACGCAGTGAAAATCGTAAGTGACTAAAAAAACATCTGAAAATCAGGAGCTGTTTTCCCTTGAAAACAGCTCCGTATTTTGAGACGTTTTTGAGTTTGTGTGTGAACATAGCCTTACCCAGAAGTGAGGCTGTTTCTCCCAACAACAAAAAAAAACCCTAAAGGGCTGTTCACATCTGCGTCTAGCGGCTTCCTTTGTTGTTGCCGGACAAAATAGCGCAGCATGCTTCACTTTTATGTCCGGCAAAGTGACGGTAACCATGACGGAGACTGACGGAACCCATTAAAGTCAATGGGTTTTGTTGGGCGCTGATGGTTTCCGTCAATCAATGGATCCTGAGCTTCCGGTATTTTCATTGTTCTACTCCTATGATGGAGCAGAGCAACTGAAACCCGACTGCAGATGTGAACAGAGCCTAAGTGATATCCCCACATGGACTCATTGATCACGGGTCCCAAACAAGGGGGCCCAGGACGCTTATTCCACCCCTGCTATGTAGGGCCCATACTGGGACCCTTGTGTAATATAGACCCCTCAGTTACAGACTTGCCATAGAAACAGGTCGTGCAGCTTTAAAGGGGCCCTTGGAGAGAAGGTGCCAAACCATAATTGGTCTTATCTCTTTGGCTATTTGGTCCATAATGTTGACCCTTCTACAAAGGAACTGCATTATTAGCAAAATAAAAGTGGGAGCAGAATGGCCGAAGGAAAGGGTGTAGAGGGGGAACTAACACCTTCAGGGTACCAAAGCCCAGCCCCACAATGGGGGCCCTGTTTGATCCTTGCTATGGGGCCACCTCTCTTCTGTGTAGACTACTTCCCCCTCAATCTGTGATGGGACTATTACTCCTATTATTGACTGCAATCTTGATGTACTTGAGTCTGTTAGATCCTTACTGATTGAGTTACACATCATGTCTTATACTCCAGTCACATCCAGAGCTGCATTCAGAGCAGGCTTTTTTTTTTTTTTCACAGTCAAATCGGGGACTAGTGACATTGGTAATGCACAATATAAGAGCTGTACAGTATGAGGCATGATGGCTCTCATGCCTCGGGGATGTCAATAGTGTATAGGGAGGAACGGACATCAGGTCATTGTCTGGTACTATGAAAGGGTAGCACTGGGTGGAGGGGGGAATCAGGCACTTGCTTGGGACCCCAAACGCTTTAAGGGTGCGCTCACACGTAGCGTATGTGCCTCGTATTTCTGCAGCATAAAAATGCACTGTGTTAAACATTACAATGTCTGCCTATCGGAAAAATATTCTGCAACGCAAGAACTAGACAAAATCCAAGTTAGAATCAATATATAGACTCCAAACAAAGTTGTACTGAGGGCTGGGGATTGTTTAAACCATAACTGTCCCCCCATATCATCTAGGCGGCTCCATAAACGAATCTATATATCACAGAGAAAAAATTCAGAGCCTTTGACGCCAATGTATATATATATAAAAGTTTTTAATTTTAATTACACAAACACCATAGATAGTTAAAATAAACAGAAAGATACAACTCTAGTATAACAAGCGGAGACCGCGCCAAATATTGTTGCTAACTATAGTCTATGGGCAAACATGCAGATATATTAGACAGACATCTTTTTCAAAAGTATAATACAATGAACTGTGCATTGACAGATCACAGATCACAGACTTACCCATAGGTAGCAATAGAGAGTGAAAGACAGTGTCTGCTCCGCCGCATAAACCCCGACGCGCGTTTCGCCACGTGTGCTTCCTCAGGGGGATGTAGACTATAGTTAGCAACAATATTTGGCGCGGTCTCCGCTTGTTATACTAGAGTCGTATCTTTCTGTTTATTTTAACTATCTATGGTGTTTGTGTAATAAAAATTAAAAACTTTTATATATATACATTGGCGTCAAAGGCTCTCCATTTTTTCTCTGTGATATATACAAATCCGAGTTGCAGAATCTTTTTCCCATTATAGTTTTCTGCAGAATATTTATTTGCTGTGGAAATACAAGGCACATAGGCCACGTGGGAGCGCACCCATGGGTACTGACTTGTATCCTAACCTCACGCTGGGGGTGGAGCAGATATTGGGAAGATGTCTTGAGTTTGACTTTTCGCCAGTTCTAATATTTTATATCTGAAGGAGCAAAATTGTGCCCCAATTTCTGCACGCTCAGGGCATCTTGCGCCATTTTTGCTGACACTTTTATGCATGTGCCTTATTGCGACAAGCTCAGTTCTGCTACATTTGTATATTCCCAATATGCAATAACATGGGAACTGATGGCGGCCCTGAGGCTTCAAAACAAGTGTAATCCTTCCACCCAGTCCCGCTATAGGAGCCGCACGTTGCCGCCGGTGATTGATCGTTTCTGTAACTGCTTGATGTCTGGACGCTGCAGCTATTCAGGGGTGAGAGCAGAATTGATCACGTTTCCACTATTGCGGCTGTATATGTTCCACGCTGTGAATTGTGACCCCTATATTTATGGGGTCACTGGGAGGAGCGTTCATATTACAAGGAATCACTTACCCACGATAGTCAATGATCTGCGGATCGGGCCCTGCTCTTCACATTGCATAGTCTTTGCACAACTAGGCGGAGGTGGTTCAGATTTGCATAACAGGGCGTTTCTATGCAGTTTCGGGATGTTCCCGGCCAGAATGGAGGTGGGGTTTAAAAGCCATGTCCATCTTTGCATCCAAATTGTGCATTTAAATAAAATAATTAAGCAATTTGTCTGGATTAAAGAAGTCCTGCCGTTTTGTTTCTACAGCTCCAATGCAAGTTGGATCTTCCATCTCCATGGTAACAGACAACAAACTCTGTGTAGTCTGATCCTGCAGTCAAACTTCCTTCCACCTCTCTTCTACTTCTTGCTAACCTACTGAATATATGTAGGAGACGGATGGAATAGATCAGTCTACACAGGGTATGTTTGTTGTCTGTTACCGTGGAGATGCATGGTTCTGCATAGGAACTGTAGACACAAAACGATAGCAAATTTTCAATAACGGACCTATTGCAAAGTTAATTCATTTTTAATTTTACATATGTTGGGACAATAATAAAAAAAAATGTTTGCGAAGGTGGCGCGTCTCTTTAAATGCCAGTTGTACAATTCCGCGTTCACAGACAGCAAACACTGGAACAAAAAAAAACATGAAGATGATTGATGAAAACCAGTACAATGGAAAAGTGTAGCTGTTACCTATGGCAACCAATCAAAATTGTGGGGGGGAAGGAGGGGACTCAAGATTTCCAAAACTAATATTATTCATATGAAAGGAATAGAACTGAAAGAGAACTGATAGATTTGAAGTGTACATAATGATGTAAAATGCCTATACAAATTCTTGTGCCCCCAGGACAACACTTCCTGCTCTGCATTGGCCGTTCAGCCTTTTTTTAGGGGATTGCAGGGATCCAAACCACCATCCACATTACTTACCAAATTCGTTCTGGTATGAAGAGCGGCAATTATGTGTCATATGGAAACCTCACAAGGTCCCAACTGAAGACTGAAAGGCCAAAGAACAGAACAAAAAGTGTTGTCATAGGGAGAGACAAGAGCAGGGAAGCTGCTTCAGACCTGCAAATAAATATGTTACTGAAAAACTGTTTTAACATTTTCATGGTCACCATCAATGGGCCTTTTATATATCACTTCTGATTGATGGCCGCGACACCCAATCCTCCCAGCCCCAAATACCCTTCAGGGTTTTCCATCCCTTTTAGATGTGAATCCCCGACACTTTCCCATCCCGTCTGTGTTAATGAGAAGAATTTGTTTTTGGGATTTAGATGAATCCTAGATCTGATCGAGGCGCTGCCCAGGAAGCGTGACGCTGCTGTCCATTACTCACTAGTTTATTACTGTTTCATTTCATCACCAAATGTCATCCAAATGCCACTTCCTCTGCAGCCTCACCGGAGATTTACCTATTTATTCTACATCCAATATGAATTCCTCATTATTTTGCCATTACAGGATTTCACATTGCAATTTATTAAATGATCCCTGACAAGCTGAAAATTAGCCCTGACACCGACATGACAGGCATGATGATAATACGGGCCCTCTAAACCCTAAATCACTCAATGCTGCATACAGAATGTCACCTATGGATAGAATACTTTTGTGGCCTTAAAGGGGAATTCCATTGGGGAAGTCTACCTGGGGGACTCCACTCCCCGCTCCTGTATCCTAGTCCCATCTTCACTATAAAGCAGACTGCTGTGCCTTATGGTATATCTACATTGCACAAAATAAATAATTTCTAAAAAAAAATCCTTAAAGGGGAATCCCATCTTAATTTATCTGCTAAGTCTACATATCCAGCTCATTGACCCCCACCAGTTTCCAAAAATAAAAAACAAGCCCCACCAATCGTAACGGCTTTCCACACAACGACCATTATACTTTTTTTATTTTTTTATTAATCATAGGCCAAATTTTTACGTTGTATTTAAAAAAAAAAAAAATCTTCCAACCTGGCAAGGTCATGACCAGGAAGAGCTACAGTCTGGTCTCCCGGTCCCCACCTGAGCCTACAAGCTCTCCTCCCTCCTCCTCCTCCCCTCCCGCCTCATGATGATGTCCCTGTGAGTGCCCACCCAAAGTTATGCCCCTTATGTCCACACAGTGCAGGAATGGCCACCACCCGACAGCAAAGACTGCTGGGAACCGTAGTCCTGTGGTGATGTCATTGAGGAGGAAGGTCCTGGCAGGGCTGTACCTAGATATCTCCTATTACAATGTCTGTGACAATCGGTGGAGCTCTGTTTTTTCGTGTTTGTCTCTTCTTACGACTTGTCGCCTGCTCGCACGTAATCAACTTCGCTATTGTTTCCGTTCAAAAAACGAAAACTTTACTTAACGGAAACCAACTGCAACGGCAGCATTACCATTGAAATCAACGGTAATACAAACGGAAGATATAGTTTCCGTTCGGCTTTCCGTTCATCGGTTCCTCAGACGGAAAGGTTGAACAGAAACCAAACGCTGATGTGAACAAGGCCCTAAGTAGTCCAGTTATCTTTCCCAAGAACTAAGAAACAATAGAAGAATCCACAACAGAAAAATCACGTTTTCCGCAGAACAAGACACGTTCTGATCTGCTGCACTGAGATATCTCAAGACCTGACACCTTGTCAAAAGCCTTGAAAATAAGAAACGTGTAAGGTATATGCCACAAGGATTTGCTGATTATACCTCCGAGGGGTATGTCACCTATAGGCTCCTATGGTAAAAAATCATACACCGCACCGTATACTTTTTATACCGGATGCCTCTGCATGGAATTACGCTGTTGACTTTGATATTCCGTACAGTTAAAAAAAATGTATATTGACAAATACCAGCCCGGTGGAGCATTCCCTGGGGGAATTGGACCCTGTGCATATGTTTGGCGCATGCACCGGATACTTGTAGATACCCCCTTACAGCATGTATGATCTATGCATGGTCTTGTTACTGTATCAGTACACTGAACTTTGACCTGTTACTTTATCTATGTGCTAGGCTTGGTTCTGTTGGGCTCGGTTCTGTTGGGCTTGGTGCTGTTGGGCTCAGTTCTATTAGGCTCGATTCTGTTGGACTTGGTTTTGTTGGGCTCGGTTCTGTTGGTCTTGGTTCTGTTAAGCTTTGTTCTGTTGGGTTCAGTTCTGTTGGGCTCGGTGCTGTTAGTCCTGGCTCTGTTAGGCTCTGTTCTGTTGGGTTTGCTTCTGTTAGGCTCGGTTCTGTTGGGCTTGGTTCTGCTGGGCTCGGTTCTGTTGGGCTTGGTTCTGCAGGGCTCGGTTTTGCTGGGCTCGGTTCTGTTGGGCCTAGTTCTGTTAGGCCTGGTCCTGTTAGGCTTGGTTCTGTTGGGCTTGGTTTTGATAGGCCTAATTCTGATAGGCTTGGTTCCGATAGCCTTGGTTTTGTTAGTCTTGGTTCTGTTGGGCTTGGTTCTTTTAAGCTTACTTCTATTAGGGTTGGTTCTGGCACCATATCTATTCACTAAACCTATGTATTTAGGAAGTGTGGCAAAAGGCATGAAGGTCAGTTGCGGGGTACTGCATGTAGTGTAGTTGTCTCCCTCTCTCTTTTAACAAATAAGTCTCTAGTCCAATAGTCAGCAACCTCCGTCACCCCTGCTGTTGTGAAACTACAATTCCCAGCATGCCCTGACATTCTTTGGCTGGAATATTAAAGTCTTTGGCTGTCCGGGCATGCTGATGGACTCATCCTTCAGTAGTTCTGTTCCCAGCGGTCGAGCATGCGTAGTTAGATTCTTTTTTTTCTATTATTATTCTTACTGTCAATAAAGCAACCCTCTCTGCCACACTCCCAGCAGGAAATCCCAGCACCATCTCAAGCACCAATAACTACGCAAAACATAGAGGTAAATAATAAAGTTCTTCCCGCCTGCAGCCACCACTAGGGGAAGCTTACTGTATACTGTTGTATTATTGAGTTCAATGTATAAACAGTCTGCAGTAAGCTCCCCCTAGTGGTGGCTACAGGTAGGAAACATTTTTCATCTAAATCTATATCTATGCAGGAGATTTGGAGCTCTGTATCAGAAAAATGGGGCTCTGACCACTATAAGAATATATTAAGAAATTATTCAGCAAAGAATTTTGAACCCATTTAGATTAAACTGCTAGCATCCCCCTTGCATTTAGAGGTACATTACAGAGACGGCCTCCATTATGTTGAGACATAGCTTACATTTATGCAGATTTTATGCTGCCCCAGCTGCGACCTTCTCCTCTAATCTAACAGATTAAACTCTCATTCAAGCCCTGATCATCGCTGTAATTAATGTCACACTCCGCTGGGTGATCTATGGCCTATCAGTTCTCTATGCAAATCAATTCATTTACTTCACCGCCTCATCCTTCTCCTGCAGCCGCCCTCCTCGCTCGCTCGCTGTCTTTATTACATCCCGATATGTATTTATGATGTTCTTCAGGCATCAGATGAATATATACAGTGTCCAGATGGAGTGCGCTTATTAAACCATAAGGACAGAATTAATTGTTCGGATCCTTAAAGGGGAATTGCATCTAAATTGAACTTCGTTAGGTCATTTAGAGAGGTTAGAGTTGGCAGGGGTCCGGTCCAATTCCCCAAATAAAGGGACCATAATCCTCCATAGAGCATCAGGACCTCAAAGATGTCCATCATTGGAAATCTTTGTCATAGCACTCAGCGTCTCTGCAGCGACCATGAAACTAACCCCCAAAAGAAACACCCCAAACCTTGTCCACATGCGCTCCATATAGCATGCTCCACCCAATTTGCCATCAATTGCAAAGTATCATGGGAGAAACTTTTAGCAATCAACAAAAGCATCAGAATCCATGGTGGTTGTCTTTTTTTTTTTTTTTTCAACTACCTCCTTAAAGCTATTATTGCCCACGACCATTCTTGTTGGACTTTGTACTGTTTGTACTGCCTGCAGTCACCAATAGGGGGAGCCTAAGAGCTTTTCTGCATACTGTTTATACATTGAACTCAATTCCAAAACAGTATGCACCAAGCTCATAAGCTCCCTCTAGTGGTGCCTACAGTAAGTCAGAATTTTATCATGTAACTCTATTTCTATACAGGGGATTTGGAGCTCTGTATCAGAAAAACGTCGCTCCGACCGCTGTAATGATATATTAAAGAGGACCTGTCACCTCTCCTCACATGTCTATTTTTGTAATTACTTGTATTCACCATAAAATAACAATCCTCTTATAAGTTTTCTTATAACTCAGTGTAGTGCCATTCCTCTGTTATTCCTCCTAGAAATGTATGAATTAATTGACAACTGGGTGTAACCACTGGCCTTGTCGAGGGGGCGTGTCCCTAAACCGTCTCACTCTGTCGGCACTGATTGGTCATTGTCAGACTGTACAGGGACACACCCCCTACTGGTAACACCCAGTTGTAAATTTATCCATACATTTCTAGGAAGAATAACGGAGGAACGGCACATCGCAGTTCTAAGAAAAGATGCTCAAGAATTTCATGGGGAATATAAGTAATTACTAAAACAGACATTTCAGGAAAGGTGAGAGATTCTCTTTAGGAAAATAATCAGTACCTAATATTGGACCTAAAAACAACATGATGTGGAAAAGTGGACATTCCCTTTGAACCATGATAAAGTCCCCACCAACATAAATCATGAAGCCTGGCACCACGCCACCGCAAATACGCCATTTAATCGAAAATCCTGACGACAGCCGTGGGCTTGTGGAGAATTCTGATGAAATAAATAATTATCGGGCCGGCCAAGCAATCTGTCCGCCATTACTTGACATAAGTACTAAGGGCTAATTTATTCTGTATTTAGTGATCAATAGCGGCTTGTCAGGGCCTAGAAATGAGTCTTTCAGGAGGCCGGCGCCGCACCCGACACCATTAATTCTCATGACCTCTCTGGTGGCCTCTCTGTAGAACCATTTTTTACGGAAAGAGATGGAAAATATAATTCTGAAGCAAAAGCAAGAAAGGGACGATAATCATTTTGGATTCTACGCGGTCAGATTTTAATTAAAAGATATATAATTGTGGACGATGGATAGAGGCCTCAGAAGGGAAGTCCATGTAATGGGAGAACTGAAGGGGTTTATCATCCGTTCCCAGGTCTCGTGTTCTGAGGATCGATATTAAATGAGTAAAACAAAGCTCCGTTAGGCTATGTTCACACAGGGCAGAAGCGCTGCGTAAAGGTACACAACGTATCCGCCCAGGGCGCCGCAGGGAATTCCGGCCGAAAAATCGCACCAAATTGTGGTGCAGTTTTTTAGCCGGAATGTCCGCTGTCAAAAGCTGCACATAAAAATAAAAAAATGTCATACTTACCAGTAGCAATGGCGACGCGTTCCACTGATGTCCTGCTGGCCGGCCCCCTGGAGTGACGTTTCATCCCATGTGACCGCTTCATCCTGTGATTGGCTGCAGCGGTCACATGGGATGAAACATCATCCCAGGAGTCTGACCTGGAAAAAAAAAGAGTTGCGTTTTTTTTTTGCGGCAGAATCGCAGCTTTTCTGCAGCAAAAATCGCAACATCCGTTATATGTTCGGGTTTTACCTCCCTATTGAATTCAATGGCAAAAACCGCATCAAAAAAGGAGCGATTACGCAAATACAATTGACATGCTGCGGATTAAAAAAACGCGCCGCAGGTCAACTTCTGAGCGTTTCTTGCTCAGTATTTACGCAGCGCGTGGATGAGATTTGTTCAGCTCTCATCCACTCTGCTGCTACTATATTCTGCTGCCGATTTTTCACAACGAAACCTGAAAATCCGCAGTATTTACGCTACGTGTGAATTTACTCTTAAAGTTGCTGAACATTATATGTGACTATAAATGATAACATGATGTTCCTAGTAGGAGATGTAGCGCACATAGGGAACGGCTGGAGCAGCGGCGCCTCAGTATTGGCGATTTCACAGCGCGGAGCGGTCAGCCTGCCCTGGAGCGGTGACTTTAAATTACGCAGGAAGTCTTCATTGCGATGCTTTTTCTTCACCGGTTTTCTTGTACTTTGTGTTTAGGTCTAAAACCGTCTACAAGGTAAAATCAATATGTTGTGATTTCCTCTCACTGCGGTTATTTAAAGTTTTTCCGGCTTGACCTCTGATAGAAAACATTATTACATCGCTTCTCAAGTACAGCCCGCCGTCACGTTATTCGGAGTGTGAGATTTAAAGTGGAATTCACCATAAAGTGACCCAAAATAGGAAAACCTATCTCACCTCCAAAGTTAATCGTGCTTTGGCCCTGCTGAATCTCAATTCTAGCATTTTAGGGTGATAAAGGGGTTAATGGCGATATCCAGTATTCATGTTGGTTTCAGGGATGTAAACTCGAATATCCCTGGATGACTGAGGTGGTGTTGGGGTTAACATCTAATATTCTTGGTGGTTTGGGGTAATGAAGGGTTAATGGAGGTGGGGGCAGGGAAATGCACCTATAATTTAATTGTATTTTACTAAAATAAGAATTCTTTATAGGGGCCTGTTTTTCTGATACAAAGCTCCAGATTTACTTTACACAACCATTAAGTGAAATAATCAAATTCTGTCTGCCTGTGGTCACCACTAGGGGGAGCTCACTGCATAGAGATTTATACAGCTCCCATTAATAATACATTTAAATGCAGTGAGCTCCCTCTAGTGGTGGCAGATTTTTTTTTTATAATTTAACGCCATGGTTTCTGCATGAGGGGAGGTTTTAGGTACTAGGAAACCCCTACATTACTCTCTCTACTCACTGTTAAGTAAGGCCACACAATTAGCCTGTCCATGCCGGCATATGAATTATACAAGTATTATTTGCGGCAATGAAGGAGTCCCATGTAGATAACCGTATCCCTTAGAGTTCCTTCGTTCGCCCTCGGTATATAGATAGCATATATAACTTATCATCTTCCTTGATATTTCTCATACAATCATGTCCTGGAACCTGTACAGTAGATGGAACTTCCTGTGACCACTTTAGTACATGTACCTGAACTGGTGGTCACTGAGACAGGAAGATGTGAGGTTGCTAGGCAACCTGAAGCAGAATACACTAAGTGTGGAACTGGTGATCACTGAGACAGGAAGACATGAGGTTGCTAGGCAACCTGAAGCAGAATACACTAAGTGTGGAACTGGTGGTCACTGAGACAGGAAGACATGAGGTTGCTTTACCATAGTGGACCCTGTGTTTCCACGCAGCCCCCCCCCCCCCCTCCACTTTATAATTTACCTTGTAGATTATATTATAAAGATTCTCTTCCCAGATCCTCCTAACAGGAGACATTGTTTTCATCTATTATTATAATATTTTATTACCTAACAATGATATTGAAGCCGCCGACGTCTAGAGCAGGATGTTCACTATCGCGCAATTGATATATTTTACGGCGGTCGGATAGGTAATGCCGTCCCCGCGGGGAACCTCGCACATTATTATCAATAAGCGACAGTACGCAGCATTTAGCAATGTGATTGTGGAGTCAGCAAACATTTTATCACTGTCTAGGCAAGAATAACCAAACCCGCGGGCTCTGTGCAAGGGAAATATAGGGTTAAAAAGCGCAGCAGCCGCTTTTAACTCTTTCGTGGATGTTTGTGTTGTATTGTGTAGCAGTTTACCCTTTAACTCTTTCATGTCACCTCATATCCATCCCCGATAGTCATAAGGTGGTATCCTGCCCGAGGAAGCTGGGAGATAATATAAAGCGGGTCATAGATGCCCACTCAGCTTGGGGAACCTGGCATGTTATTTCTATGGAGAGAGGGGATAACCGTGAACAGACACATCTGATGCCGCTTATCAGAGGGACCGCAGTCATAATGACCCGTAGAATAAAGATAAAGTAATATTTATTGTACATGACGTAAAAAAAAAATCCCCAAAAAACGCTGACTGATTTTCAGGTTTTTTGACCCCCCCTTATGTGGCTACATCGGCAGAAAAAATAAATTAGTTATGGCTTTATCGTGCAAAAGTACTAAAACGTAAAAAAAAACTATGAATATTTGGTATCGCCGCATTTGTACCTATCTGTAGAAAGAAAAAAACAATGGCAGAATTATTGGGGTTTTTTCTGCATTCCCTTTTAAAAAAAAAAACCGAATCAACGCTAATCCATAAATGATATGAATGCCAAGATGATGCCAGAAAAAAAATACAACCCGCAAAAAAACAAGCCCTCTTATAGCCACATCTACAGAAAAATACAAAAATTATGGCCCAAGGAATGTGAGAATATAATTTAAAAAAAAGCAAAACTGTTTGTCATTAATGGGTTAAATTACCCTTTGGGCCCATCATTGCAAAGAGCGGATACAAAGAGTGTGTCTCTATCTCTGGAGGATCCAGCATGTCCAATCATTACAGACAGCCCATTGATTCCAATAAGATCTGTGCAATATTCAATTTCACCTGTGGTGGCACTGCAGGGAAATTGAACACTTGCTGCCCGGTTCATTAACATGATTGCTAAGGGCCGAGTATTGGGACACCCTCATTCTCAGGGGAACAAACCTAAAACAAAAAGATGGTCCAAGGTGCAGAACCTCTATAGAAACATACTGGACAATCAGACCTGCAGAGGCTGCCCCTGTGGATTGGCAGGTATACAATCTCCATACCCTGTATGCTCAACTATGATTAGCATTTATAACAAACATGTGGTGCATTGTGGGAGTGTGTACACCTGTCGCAACAGTGCTAACAGATTTAAGGGGAAGTCTTCTAAATGCAGCTCTGGATGTGACTGGAGTAGAATGTAACAAGAAAAGCACAGTGAAAACGGTATCACTTTAAATGTGAGAACTTCTCTTTCAAGCAGGATTATTCACAGGGACTACTGGCATCGGAAAGTGTTCTGTACATAGAACATGCCCGCTGAGAAGGCCAATAAACCGCGATCATGTCATCTACATCTGACACCAATGCTTCACCATCCAGAAAACTCAGCGTCTCCTACAAACACTTTCCCCACATGTGAAGGTAACACAAGGCCAGAATAGCTGGAGGTGTCACTATTTACAGCCACGCCGGAGACCGATTCATCCACCGCTGAAATACCTTTCATTATATATTCAGCAGATAAGCGCTAAGTAATGGATGTCATTAATGCCGCAATTACTGAATGTCCAACTCCGACATGTCAGCTCTCCAGATAACAAAGAGAACACAGATTATATCAAATAGACAAATATATCCAACTATTCACAGGGAAACCGCAAATAATAATGACAAGTTACAGACCAGAATTTATTACTGATCCAGAACATATAGATGTGACTATTATATCTCCAAATGTATGTTCAGATTCATATTCTTGTATATAGGAGCAGTATTATAGTAGTTATATTCTTGTATATAGGGAGCAGTATTATAGTAGTTATATTCTTGTATATAGGGTGCAGTATTATAGTAGTTATATTCTTGTATATAGGAGGCAGTATTATAGTAGTTCTATTCTTGTACATAGGGGGCAGTATTATAGTAGTTATATTCTTGTATATAGGAGCAGTATTATAGTAGTTATATTCTTGTACATAGGGGCAGTATTATAGTAGTTATAATCTTGTATATAGGAGCAGTATTATAGTAGTTATATTCTTGTATATAGGAGCAGTATTATAGTAGTTATATTCTTGTATATAGGGGCAGTATTATAGTAGTTATATTCTTGTATATAGGGGGCAGTATTATAGTAGTTATATTCTTGTATATAGGGGCAGTATTATAGTAGTTATATTCTTGTATATAGGACGTAGTATTATAGTAGTTATATTCTTGTATATAGGAGCAGTATTATAGTAGTTATATTCTTGTATATAGGAGGCAGTATTATAGTTGTTATATTCTTGTATATAGGAGCAGTATTATAGTAGTTATATTCTTGTATATAGGAGCAGTATTATAGTAGTTATATTCTTGTATATAGGAGGCAGTATTATAGTTGTTATATTCTTGTATATAGGAGGCAGTATTATAGTTGTTATATTCTTGTATATAGGGGCAGTATTATAGTAGTTATATTCTTGTATATAGGAGGCAGTATTATAGTTGTTATATTCTTGTATATAGGAGCAGTATTATAGTAGTTATATTCTTGTATATAGGGACAGTATTATAGTAGTTATATTCTTGTATATAGGGGGCAGTATTATAGTAGTTATATTCTTGTATATAGGGACAGTATTATAGTAGTTATATTCTTGTATATAGGGGGCAGTATTATAGTAGTTATATTCTTGTATATAGGGACAGTATTATAGTAGTTATATTCTTTTATATAGGAGCAGTATTATAGTAGTTATATTCTTGTATATAGGGGCAGTATTATAGTAGTTATATTCTTGTACATAGGCGCAGTATTATAGTAGTTATATTCTTGTATATAGTGGGGCAGTATTATAGTAGTTATATTCTTGTATATAGGGGGCAGTATTATAGTAGTTATATTCTTGTATATAGGGGGCAGTATTATAGTAGTTATATTCTTGTATATAGGGGGCAGTATTATAGTAGTTATATTCTTGTATATAGGGGGCAGTATTATAGTAGTTATATTCTTGTATATAGGTGGCAGTATTATAGTAGTTATATTCTTGTATATAGGGGCAGTATTATAGTAGTTATATTCTTGTATATAGGGGGCAGTATTATAGTAGTTATATTCTTGTATATAGGGGGTAGCGTTATAGTAGTTATATTCTTGTATATAGGAGCAGTATTATAGTAGTTATATTCTTGTACATAGGGGGCAGTATTATAGTAGTTATATTCTTGTATATAGGGGCAGTATTATAGTAGCTATATTCTTGTATATAGGGGGCAGTATTATAGTAGTTATATTCTTGTATATAGGGAGCAGTATTATAGTAGTTATATTCTTGTATATAGGGGCAGTATTATAGTAGTTATATTCTTGTATATAGGAGACAGTATTATAGTAGTTATATTCTTGTATATAGGGGGAGTATTATAGTAGTTATATTCTTGTATATAGGGGGCAGTATTATAGTAGTTATATTCTTGTATATAGGGGGCAGTATTATAGTAGTTATATTCTTGTATATAGGGGGCAGTATTATAGTAGTTATATTCTTGTATATAGGAGCAGTATTATAGTAGTTATATTCTTGTATATAGGGGCAGTATTATAGTAGTTATATTCTTGTATATAGGGGCAGTATTATAGTAGTTATATTCTTGTATATAGGGGGCAGTATTATAGTAGTTATATTCTTGTATATAGGAGGCAGTATTATAGTAGTTATATTCTTGTATATAGAGGCAGTATTATAGTAGTTATATTCTTGTATATAGGGGCAGTATTATAGTAGCTATATTCTTGTATATAGGGGGCAGTATTATAGTAGTTATATTCTTGTATATGGGGGCAGTATTATAGTAGATATATTCTTGTATATAGGAGGCAGTATTATAGTAGTTATATTCTTGTATATAGGAGCAGTATTATAGTAGTTATATTCTTGTATATAGGGGCAGTATTATAGTAGTTATATTCTTGTATATAGGAGCAGTATTATAGTAGTTATATTCTTGTATATAGGAGCAGTATTATAGTAGTTATATTCTTGTATATATGGGGCAGTATTATAGTAGTTGTATTCTTGTATATAGGGGGCAGTATTATAGTAGTTATATTCTTGTATATAGGGGCAGTATTATAGTAGTTATATTCTTGTATATAGGGGGTAGTATTATAGTAGTTATATTCTTGTATATAGGAGCAGTATTATAGTAGTTATATCCTTGTATATAGGGGCAGTATTATAGTAGTTATATTCTTGTATATAGGGGCAGTATTATAGTAGTTATATTCTTGTATATAGGAGACAGTATTATAGTAGTTATATTCTTGTATATAGGGGGAGTATTATAGTAGTTATATTCTTGTATATAGGGGGCAGTATTATAGTAGTTATATTCTTGTATATAGGGGGCAGTATTATAGTAGTTATATTCTTGTATATAGGAGCAGTATTAGGCTGGGTTGACACAACCTCTTTTCAGACGTAATGGATGCGTTTTACGCCTCGAATTACGCCTGAAAAGACGGCTCCAATACGTCGCCAAACATTTGCCCATTACTTTTAATGGGTTTGCCGATGTTCTGTGCTGACAACCTGTCATTTTACGCGTCGCTATCAAAAGACGGCGCGTAAAAAAGACGGCTCGTCAAAAGAAGTGCAGGATACTTCTTGGGACGTAATTGGAGCCGTTTTTCATTGACTCCATTGAAAAACAGCACCAATTACGTCCGTAATGGATGCCGCGAAAAACGCGAGTACGAGCAATTCTGTCTGAAATTCAGGAGCTGTTTTCTCCTGAAAACAGCTCCGTAATTTCAGACGTATTTGCCGTTATCGTGTGCACATGCCCTTATAGTTGGCCTCAGTGTAAAACACGGGACCCTCTCTTCAGATTACTATCATTATAAAATCGGGACGACCTATCATTGAAGATATAAAGGTCTAATTGTCACTCATTACTTATTTAATAAAGAATTGATCGTTACCCATAATTACATTTAGCTTGCATCGCTCTCAATAAAAAGCCACTTGATTCAGTCAATACAATTGTCCAGGATGCTGAGGCCCCAGTGAAATCTTTACACCATCAGCAGTGACATTTGTGGTGACAGATACTCCATTACATCGGCAGGACACATTGGTGGTTTCTCCCGTGACCTTGTAATTAATCTTTAAGTCCATTTGTTGACGTTCGCTCAATGATGAAATCAGCCGCCGTGCTGGTTGTCAGTAAATGCCGTAGAACCTATGCAATGTTATTATTTATTATGGGGTCTTTCATACGCACTGATAACTAATCAGCCTAAAATCAGGTGTCAACACCAACTGCACGGTCGTGTAGATCCATTGCAGGTTGTCACCCACATCCAGCGCTTTCTGTTCCAGCTGTCAGAGAGATGAAGATCGCAGCTTGGATCAAGTGTACGTTTTTACAGGCCCTCAGGCTTATTGGCCGTAGGGACTATGACTGGGGGCAATGTAGAGGTTAATATGAGTACAGCAGGGCTAGGGGAAGTTAGATTACCACCCCCTTTTTTTTTACTCTATGAAAATGGCAGGGTAGCCTATAGGGATTTAAGGTCCCTCCTACAGGGCAGCTTTAGGGGGAATAGGGGCGGTTTTGCCCTCCTCGCCTGGGTTTATAAGGCAAGGGTTGGAGGGCATCTTCCTCTTTGGCCGTCACTTGGATTCCAAGCAACACAAAGTATTTCTGGAGTGGGGTGTGCTGATTTTGTGGGAGGTATTGTCTTGTTTATTTATGTGATGATAGATAGATATGAGATAGATAGATAGATAGATAGATAGATAGATAGATAGATAGATAGATAGATAGATAGATAGATAGATAGATAGATAGATAGATAGTAGCTTAAAGAGCAACAACAGCTGCTGCTAATTTTTTCGCACCTCCGATCCCCACCCATACACACCCACTTCAGCCCACACAGTATCATGCATACATGCCCCATACAGTATAATGCCCCCATAGATGCCCCATAGAGTATAATGCCCCTGTAGCTTCACCATACAGTATAATGCCACCATAGCTGCCCCCATACAGTATTATGTCCCCTTAGCTGCCCCTAGTGCCAGTGCCCACATATATATAGCGCCAGTGCTCACAAAGTGCCACAGTTCCCATGTGGATAGTACCACACACAGTGCCCATGTAGATAGCGCCAGTGTCCCCTGTAGATAGTGACATAGTGCTCATGTAGATAGTGCTACACCCCCTTAAAAATAGTGCCATCCCCCCTGTAGATAGCGATACCCCTCCCCTGTAGCGATTAGGACTCCCTCTGGGGCGGATTTCCCAGCCAGAGTGTCGGCAACGCCGTGACCAGGGATTCCGCTCCAGGAAGAGCCACTGACGTGACGGTCCTTATATGGACAGTGTCGTCAGGGATCCCCTCTAGGAGCACAATCCCCGGCCCTAGCGTCCGCAACGCTCTGGCAAGGGATTCCACTCCAGGAGGAGCCACTGACATCACTGTCCATATTTGGACAGTGACGTCAGGGATTCCCTCTAGGAGCGGAATCCCCGGCCATAGTGCCGGTCAGAAAAGCTCTGGCAGGGGATTCTGCTATGCAGGAGCCACTGACGTCACTGTCCATATATGGATAGTGACGTCAGGGGCTTCCCCAGGCTTAGTGCTTAAAGTAGCGCAGTGCCCATGAGAGTCCTCTATACTAATGCTAAAGCAGGGAGCTGACGGTTCCCTGCTTCAGCTTTGGGTTCAACTGTATCTGCGTCCTGAAGACGCAGATACAGTTGACACCGGGAGTCCGGAACATACCACCGGCCGCCCGGGATAGCAGGACACTGCCCAAAATTTCGGGACTGTCCTGCTGAATCCGGGACAGTGTCTAAATCCGGGACGGTTGGGAGTATTGACATAAAGTTCTAAGAAAAGATACTCCAGACTTATTATTCCATGGGGAAACAATTATTTACTAAAACATCAGGAGAGGCGAAAGCTTCTCTTTCAACCAGCAATGTTATTAGGACGCAGCGTGCCGTAGGAAGAAGAAGCCCATGGCCTTTCAGTGCAGGTAATAACGTTCTAGATGAAAGAGGTTCAGGGACCATCTATAGAAATCTGGCGCTAGATCGTATGGGCCACCAATCAACTCCTGTAATATCCTCCTGGACCTAAATCCTGTGAATAAGTAACTGAAAAGGTAAAGAAAGATTGTAAATTCTTAATGTAATATCGTCAATACAGCGGGAGCGAGACGCCGGCCGCCTGTACATCCGCTCCAGCATCTTTAAGAATAGATTCTGTTTGAAGCTAAGAGGGCATGTGAGGGTATATGAGAGCATGTGAGGGTATATGAGAGCATGTGAGGGTATATGAGAGCATGTGAGGGTATATGAGAGCATGTGAGCGTATATGAGAGTACGTGATGGATGTCTCTTTGGGGGGTTTACATCAAAGCTTTGGTGTTTTCTATCTTGTATTGTGATAGCATGTGGAACGTAATAATTTTCACTATATTATAGGCACAACGACTTAAAAGGGCAATAAATCTGACAAAATGAGCACAAAAAAGAAGGTTTTTAACCTCTGGATGTAAAAAAAAAATATGAAAGTTTTCATTCACATACAGCAAGCAGAGATTTTGAAAATGTTGAGGAATTTAAGCACAAAGTATATTAGGAAGTTGCAGAACCTTTCATCCGAGATGTAGAACACCTTTAAGGCAAGTGAGTACATTTACCTGCATTCTAATGTAAAACCTTATCGCAGTAGTGCCAAATGACAACCTCAGCTCTGCTACATCTATTCTTAAATACAAGGCACTTGTTCAGCGTTACAATCTTGTTAAAATTTGTTTAAACACTTCAAAGTGAGTTATAAATCCCCGGAGACGTCTTATGTTTGTCAGTGAATAACATGAGGCTATTAAGAACTGGCGGATCCTCAGACACAGACCTCTGACTGATACACTGTGACGAGCTAGCTGGTACGATGTGGCGGGCAGAGGGTAAACATGAAACATCTGACTTAATGCCTATTACAGAGCGGAGTAACACCCTGCTGCAGATAATAATAATAATGCACAGTATGTACGGAGCTCTCCACCGCAGGAAATCCCCAGGCCCCTTGTTCCATCTCCTGCCATCTGAAGAGTTTACACAACGTATAATGAGCCTTTCAAACCTAAATCACCCCCGAGACCGTCCCCGCCAGCCTGGAAGAGAGAGAATACATGAAAAAATGTATAGGGTACTATTCACCTATATGACCCCTAATAACCCATTGCCCAACCCCTATAATTACCCATTGAAAATCCTATAAAAATGATTACAGGGGTTGTCTGAATGACAAAATCCATTTTCAAATACCCTGATGGCATATTCACGTTTATAGAGGGGGAGGTCACCCATTCAGGACCCTCCCCTATTATCCAGAGAGAAGAGCGGCTACAAAGAGCGTCTCTTACTCTGGAGGACCCAGTAGGTCCATACATTACGTGGACATCTTATGGATATGAATGGACACTGTGTAATGCTTCACTTCCCCTCTGGTGGCGCTGCAGGAGATTTGAACACTTGCTGCTGGGTGCCCTCACTGATTACAGCTGATCGCTGGTGGTCCAAGCAGCAGGACATCATGTGATCAACTTATTGTCAGGAGACCCTTAAAACAAGTAGGGATTGTCCAAAGCGAACAACCACTTTAAGGCCCTGGTCACACAGAGTTTTTTTGCTGGCAGGTTTTTTGGTGTTGATCCCAACGCGGTTTCTGCTTTAAAATCTGCGCAAAATAAACTGTGTGTGAACAGGGCCTAAAGCCGATGGTGAACCTTTTTCTTCTTCTTCTTAACACAAAGTCATAGCATTTGCCTGCAGCCGCCACTAGATGGAGTTCCCTGTAGTACAATTGGGAATAGTTGAATACGCAATTACCTAATATGCAGGGGGCGCTGCATGTGATGCGTCATATAACAAGGTGCCCATTCATATAAATGGGTGGGCATGTAGCACATGGTTGCGTGGAGTCCATCTGAGTGGGGGCTGCTCATTGCAAAGGCTCTCCCCATCCCCACAGCTCAAAGTGTTATCACTTTGCACAAATGACTCCATCTATACATACACAGATGTAGCAGAGCTGAATTTGTCATTTGGCAAAACTATTGTCATCACAAAGGGTTATCTGTGGTTCTCCACAGGACTCACGGGATGTCATACTCCATTATCATAACTACATATAAAGATATAGCAGAGCTGAAATTGTTATTGTGATAGTTCACCAAGTTTAGATTCTGTAGATTCACCTGCCAGTCCAAGGGACAACTACAGAAAACCCACGGCCACGTCAATATAGGATTTAAGAAATTACAAACTCAGCTCTGCTACATCTGTATATATCAATATCATGAACGGCTCTATGTTGCATATACAATATACAAACTATGGATGCGTTGTGCAATTATTTATGGCCGGTAGTTGTAGAAATGTCACCCCCTGTGCCCACCCCGTGTTCTGTCATATGAATAGATGGTCACACTGGATACCGCGCTGTTGATACAAAAACATATATTTTCTGCTCGTGTCCCGCTGCCCCGCAGCACAATACATGGATTTTAATAGTACACGATGGTGACTCGATAGTCGCCGCAGGTTTTATCACAGAACTGTTTCTACACACGATTAACGGTTGTTACGACAATTTCCCAGGGCGCAAAATCAATACACACCAAATTGCCATTACCTTACATGTGGGGCAGGCGGTCAGCACCGATGGGGTCGTCATCTGTAGGACTCTGATGTCTGCCTTATCCCATGTAGGAGATTATCAAGTACGCAGAGAGACTTCTCTCCAATTCCAGCTGTTGTAGAACTACAGATCCCAGCATGCCATAACAGTCTGCCAGTGCAAGGGGTTACCAAATTAGTTGTTGCCCATGGCCGGGATGGCAATATCCTTCCCACCGCACTTCATACGCACACGTTTCGACATAGGGCGGTAAAGCAGTTTAGGGGTAAATATCTAATATCTCTCTGGTGGTCAAGGGTGGTGAATGGGTTAACAGGAATACCCATGGTGCTGTAGAGGGGTTTTGGGACGATACCTAATATCCCAGGAGGTCTAGAGTGCGCTAGAGTTAATCTAATGTTCCTGGTGGTTTAGATTGGTGACGAGGTTAATGATATTACCTGCGACTGGTCTAGGGAAGTAAAGAGCTAAAGTGTACGTCTAATCTCCAATATTAAGCAGTCGAATTATAAGTGCAGCTCTGGAGTATAATACAGGATGTAACTCAGGATCAGTACAGGATAAGTAATGTAATGTATGTACATACTGACTCCACCAGCAGAATAGTGAGTACAGCTCTGGAGTATAATACAAGATGTAACTCAGGATCAGTACAGGATAAGTAATGTAATGTATGTACACAGTGACTCCCCCAGAGGAATAGTGAGTGCAGCTCTGGAATATAATACAGGATGTAACTCAGGATCAGTACAGGATAAGTAATGTATGTACACAGTGACTCCACCAGCAGAATAGTGAGTGCAGCTCTGGAGTATAATACAGGATGTAACTCAGGATCGGTACAGGATAAGTAATGTAATGGATGTACACAGTGACTCCACCAGCAGAATAGTGAGTGCAGCTCTGGAGTATAATACAGGATGTAACTCAGGATCAGTACAGGATAAGTAATCTCATGTATGTACACAGTGACTCCACCAGCAGAATAGTGAGTGCAGCTCTGGAGTATAATACAGGATGTAACTCAGGATCAGTACAGGATAAGTAAAGTATGTACACAGTGACTCCACCAGCAGAATAGTGAGTGCAGCTCTGGAGTATAATACAGGGTGTAACTCAGGATCAGTACAGGATAAGTAATGTAATGTGTGTACACAGTGACTCCATCAGCAGAATAGTGAGTGCAGCTCTGGGGTATAATACAGGATATAACTCAGGATCAGTACAGGATAAGTAATGTATGTACAAAGTGACTCCACCAGCAGAATAGTGAGTGCAGCTCTGGAGTATAATACAGGATGTAACTCAGAATAAGTACAGGATAAGTAATTTAATGTATGAACACAGTGACTCCACCAGCAGAATAGTGAGTACAGCTCTGGAGTATAATACAGGATATAACTCAGGATCAGTACAGGATAAGTAATGTAATGTATGTATACAGTGACTCCACCAGCAGAATAGTGAGTGCAGCTCTGGAGTATAATACAGGATTTAACTCAGGATCAGTACAGAATAAGTAATTTAATGTATGTATACAGTGACTCCACCAGCAGAATAGTGAGTGCAGCTCTGGAGTATAATACAGGATATAACTCAGGATCAGTACAGGATAAGTAATTTAATGTATGGACACAGTAACTGAAGCAGCAGAACAGTGAGTGCAGCTCTGGAGTATAATACAGGATGTAACTCAGGATCAGTACAGGATAAGTAATTTAATGTATGTATACAGTGACTCCACCAGCAGAATAGTCAGTGCAGCTCTGGAGTGGGTGGAGTAGGACGTGTGGAGAGAGCTGCTGAGACTACCGTGCAGGCCTTGGATCCAGGGACTTTCCTTATCCTATCTGCCCAGGCCTCATACCATCTGCCTGGGCTTGGAAAGTACCCTGAGGGGGGTTCCATCCTAGGATGGAGCCTCAGACCTCTACCTCCCGGAGCATGCCAGCGGGGGGTAGAGGGTCATCCCAGCTGGCTGGGAATATGCAAACGGTCGCGGGGGTGAGGAGATCATCTCGGGGCAAGGCTGTCCTGGCTCCCCCTGAGGCTGGAACCCTGGATAAGGGTATGGAGACGCGGTCCGGCAGGGTGATCGAGGTGTTGTCATCTGGAGAAGGACCAGCGCCGTCCGGACATTTGGATGACGGTCGTGTGGAGGAATGGGGACAGCTGAGGACCGGAGAGACGGTGGAGAACTTCAGCTCCCGTCTGGCTATGCGGTTGGAGGAGTATCGGGACCTCAGGAAGTCGCTGCAACGGCTCCGTGCGGACTTGGCGGTCGCCAGAGGAAGAGCTGCAAAAGCCTCAGGAGGTAAGAGGTCCCGATACCTTTTAAATGTGAAATCCTTGTTGGAGGAAATAAAAGAAGTGGAAGAGAGACGTGAGGAGATTTTGGCAGGCGGAGGGGTGTTTGGTGAAAAATTAAAAAATGAAGAGAGGTTTGCCGAGATGGCAGAACCTATAAAAATAGAATGTGTGGAGGAAGACAGCCGAGCCCCAAACACAGCAAAGGAAATTGTGGGGGAGAAAATGGAGCATGAGAATGCAAAGTCCAGAGAAGGCTCAGATTCTGAGGCACCCAGGAGCAGTGAGGAGGAGGAGGGTGGACACACAGCTGGGAGAAATCAGGAGAGTTTTGATACTGACAGTGAGCGGCCTCCAGGATTACTTACACAGATCCGTAATGTGGAGTCGCCGGTATCCTTCCAGGGATTTTGTTTCGGTGCAGAGTTACCCGCAGAGGAGGAAAAGCAAAAGAAAAAAAAATTTAAGAAGAAAAAAAAGACAAAGGAAAAAAAATCTGCTGAAGGTTCATTTAAAATGGTGTACACAGCAAGATCCTTCCTGTGCTCTGAGCCTGATGCAAGTCAGGATCAGGGCGCAGGTCCCGCAAGACCCCCAGCTCAAGCCTCTGCAGTGGGGCTGGAGCGGGAATGCGGGGAGAGTGTTACGGGTCCGGCATTAGAACACGTGGTGGTCAAAATGGCGCCGGACGCCAACCCCTGCAAAGGGGGCGGTACTGGTGGCCTGGTGACGCCAGGGGGTGTGTCCCCGTGTCCGGTTAATGGCGAGCCCGGGAAACTGGTCTCTGATGCGAGTCAGCGGTCTGGAGAACGGGTAAACCAGAAACCGGATGTGGTGTCTGAAAGCCGGAAGTCTGTCGGTGTCAAGCCGTCAGACGTTCCGGACAAGGGCGGTCACAGAGGGGGCTCCGGCTCTGTTGGCCACTCCTCTGTGGGAGGGGGGAGTGGTCCGGCGCCGGAGGCGGCTCCAGTGACATCAGTGGCTCCTTCGTCCGCATCACTGAAAAGTGGTGTAGGCGAGAAGGGGGCTGCTGGCGTCGGGGGCGGCGGTGGCCCCTTTCCCAAAAATGTTCCGCACATAGAAAAGATGGAGGTTAATGAGGCGGAGGGCACAGCGGGGACACCGCTTATAACATCTGGTGGCGTCCCTGCAAAGGTGCCTGATGATGCGGAGACTGAAGCAGTGTCTACCCACACAAAATGTACAGCAAAAATACAGAACATAGAACCAGGCCTGGCCAGAAGGATGACTGCAGGGGGACCTGGTGGGTTAAATAAAAAAGTTGCGGCTGTGGATGTGGGAACTGCTGGGGGTATGCAGGTGTCTGTAAATAAAGTTGCTGGAGTGTCTGCTGGTAATGGGGTGTTGAGTGCTGTGTCTGTAGGTGGTGAGGTGGTGGGTGGTGGGGATGGGGTATCAACCAGGGGCAATGGGCCTGGCGCTCCTCTTGCTGTGACATCCGGCAGGTCTTATGCTGGTGTGGCAGCGGGGGGACAGCGGGCCCACCCATCTTCATCCTCAAGGTCCGGGGACGGTAACTTGCAACAACGTCTCTTGGACGCTTTAAGAGAGGGAAAGCAAACCCTAACCATAGGGGGAGTGCAGAAGGACCTGTCTTTCTGGATAGACAGATATGGTCTAAATGCCTTCCGAGAGCAACGAGGAGATCAGTGGTCGCTCCCAACAGCCGGGCAGGCTGTAGCCAGGAGGAATGTGGTCCGTCTCCGGTGGCGTGGCAATGATGCGTGCCCTCCCAGAAAGAGGGTGGTGGAGCTGCTGCTGGGGATGGGCTTCAAGGCGAGTGACATCTTTGCCTTGATACATCCTCATGGCTCGGTCGAGTTTGACATCAGCTTTGTTCACCTAGGGGGCCTTGAGGTCTTCTGGGGGAACTACGAGCTGATGAAGGACGAGCCTGGCTGGCGAGACTTTGCTGCACAAGCAATTTCTCGCCAAAGTGGTCCCAAGAGAGTGACCGTTCTTACCCGTAATGAGTCACTCTCTTGTATTGATATCATGACCTGGTTGGGAAGGTACGGAGAGGTAGTAGAGATGCCACGGAAGAACATGGATGAGTTTGGCATCTGGTCAGGGGCCTGGACGTTCATGGTTAAATTAAAGCGTCTGGGACAGACGGTGTCCCACATACCATCGTCTGCTTTCCTGGGAAGAGATCGGATCCTTGTCTTCTACCAGGGGCAGCCGAAGTTGTGTCACCGGTGTGGCGACCCCTCACATTTGAGTGCAGGCTGCAAGGTGCAGAAGTGTGCTCATTGTGGGGGGATTGGTCATCTAGCCGCATCGTGTGACCGTATTCGGTGCAACCTGTGTGGTGACTTAGGTCACCCGTTCAGTCGGTGTCCTCGCTCTGTTGTCAATGCTTGTTCCAAACCTGCGGAGGATGAAAGGAGGGAGGCCTCCGTGGGTGAGGGTGCGGGCAGGGACGATGGGGCACAGGGGCAAGGGAAGAATGCAAAGAAGGGTCCCCCTTCTCGCCAGAGAAGGGCGGAGAAGCGAAGGAAGGAGAGGATTTGGAGGGCGCTCCAGGAAACTGGGACAACCTCTGATTCGGATCTGGATGCCCCCCCTGAATCTGATGCCCCTGGGGAGGCCGAATTGAATGGGGAGATGAGGAGGATCCAAAGGGAGCAGAGGGCTGAGGACTCTCAGTCCTCCCACTATGAAAGTGTGGGAGAGGAAGAGAGGACTCAGCCTACAGCAAAAGGGACACCGGGCAAAACCCAAGGGCCAAATACATCTGGCCCCGCCCTGGCCCAGGAAGGTAAATCCTGTACCCCCCTGGTGCGCTCTACTGATCGATACCATGCTCTCGTGGACATTCCAGCCTCTCATACTAAGAGGGAGGGCATGGTAGGGCACCCTAGAGTCGTTGAGCCTCCCCTGCTGCAGGGGCCGTTGCCCCCAGAGGGGGAGGTTGACCCGGTACTTGGGGATGAAGATGGGAATAGGGTGGTGAATATGGACTCCTCAGTTTGCAAGAAGCGAGGCAAAGAAGGGGGGTCCTCATCAGATAGAGGGGGGGGTGGGAAGAAGAAAGCCGTCTAACTCAAACATCCATGATGGCGGCACCCACTCCGTTGACGCTGGCATCAATTAACGTTGCCAGCATTAAGTCAGATAGGGCGAGATTTGCAGCCTTTGATTTTCTTGGCCGAGTTGAAGCCGACATTTTGTTTTTGCAGGAGACCAGGCTGTCACTTTTGGCAGACGTCGTTAAATCTAGGAGGGAGTGGCGACGCGGGCCCTCCTACTGGTCTCTTGCGGCTGAGCCCTATAGCGGAGTGGCGGTCCTTTTCACCGCACCGGTAACATGCCGACGGATGATTGAGTTAGAAATGGGGAGGTGCTTGATCTTAGATGTCCTCATGAGGGGACAGGAATTAAGACTAATCAATATATACGGACCCCAGAGCAAATGGGACCGTAAAAGTCTCTTCATGAGGATTAAGCCTTTCCTTTTTTCAGGTCGACAAGTTATCTTTGGAGGGGACTTCAATACTGTCATGAGACCCCGAGATAGAGGAGGTTCCGGAGATAAAAAATTGACCTACGATAGTGTAGCATTAAAAAATATAGTTAGCGATGCTCGCCTGGTGGATATCCACATCAGGCATACCCCAGGCCACTCGGGTTTCACCTATCGTAGAGGTAGTTGTAGGTCTAGGATAGACAGGTTTTTTTTGAAGGAGGAAGCCATCTCTTCACCAGTGTCCGTTGTTGAGGTGGAGTTCTCCGATCACTGTATGATTATTTTCTCTTTGAACATTGCAGAGTCCCTCCAGATGGGAAGAGGTATATGGAGGCTGAATTCTACTCTCTTGGAAGAAGCGGAGATAAGACAGGCCTTTGAGGATTTTCTTCAGAGCCAGGTACCTTTGTTGGATCTCAGTGGTACTAAGTCTGAGTGGTGGGAGTTGTTTAAAGTCCGGGTGGCAGGATTTTTCCGCAGGCTCTCGAGCCTCAGGTCCATGAGTAGGTACCGCCTATATCAGGAACTGAGGAGGAAACTCGAACATCTGGTCTCAACCGGGGGTAGTGGGGAGGAGATCTCCGTGGTGAAAGCTTTGCTCAGGAGGTGTCAGTATGATAGGCACACATCTTTAGTTCTTGAGAGGGATTTCGGGAGGTACCGCTCGCCCGACCCCTACAGGAACTGTAAGATGTCAGTGAGTCGTAAGGTTGTGACAGGACTGATTGATAGTACAGGATCTCTGAAGAGATCCAAATCAGGGATCTTGGAGGTCGTCAGATCCTTCTACTCGCACCTCTTGGGGAAGCAAGATCCAAACCGAGACGAGATGTCGGCTTTCCTGGCTGAAACCATCCCTGAGCCAGGGGTAGACCCCTCTCTCGGTGTTTTGATAGATTCGATCAAGGAAGAGGAAGTGGGATTGGCGATTGATGGGCTTGCCCTCAAAAAATCGCCAGGGCCGGATGGCTTAACATCCGAGTTTTATAAGACTTTTAAAGGAACCCTAGTACCCCTCTTGACTGAGGTGTTTAATGAGTGCCTTTCCTCGGGTACTTTGCCAATGTCAATGAGGAGGTCGGCCTTGATCGTTTTATCGAAGGGTAAAGACTCGACCCGTATTGAGAATTGGCGTCCCATAGCGCTGCTCAATACGGACAGAAAGGTTCTCGCAAAGGTGCTGTTTAATCGGCTGGTGAAGTTTGCATCCCGGCTCCTTTCGCCGGTCCAGCATTGCTCTGTTCCAGGCCGCAGCACATTTAGTGCTGTCCTCAGTGTCAGAGAGGCAGTGGAGCAGGGAAATTCTGGTCGGTGGGAGGGGTACATCCTGTCCTTGGACCAGGCCAAGGCTTTTGACCGGGTGGACCACGAGTACCTCTGGTCGGTCCTTCTGAGGTACGGCCTACCGGGGGGGTTTGTCAATTGGCTACAGACCTTATACACTGGGGCTGAGACTTTTGCGCTGGTGAACGGTTGGGTTGGAACCCCCTTTGAGGTTGGGTCTGGTGTCCGCCAGGGTTGTCCCTTGAGCCCTTTGCTATATGCGTTCGCAATTGATCCTTTTCTTAAAAGGATCGATCGTGGGCCATTGGCGGGAGTCGGGGCCGGCCTGGAGGGGCCGGAGGCCACTCAGAGGGTGGTTGCGTACGCAGACGACGTCTCCATTTTTGTCTCCTCGAGAGGGGAGGCAGAGTGGGTGATGTCGGAAGTGGAGCGTTACTCATTGGCATCTGGGTCCAAGATCAACCGGGATAAGTGCAAAAGTCTCTGGCTGGGAGGAGGAGATCCTGGTTTTGATCTCCCGGACACCCTTCCAGAGCCTCAGTGGTCTGCTAAGATCTTAGGAGTCGAATTTGGCCCGGGTGATTACCCCAAGAAGAACTGGGAGGATAGGCTGAATCTAGTTGCCCAGAAGGTCGACCAATGGAAGGGTTGGTCCTTAACCCTGAGGGAAAGGGTTCACTTGGCCAAGGCCTACCTGGTGCCCATGTTGCTTTACCTGGGCAGTGTGTGCATCTTGCCAGAACCTCTCTGGACTCGGGTCTATAGCCTGTTCTTCCAGCTGTTATGGGGGAACAGGCTCAACCTAATCAAGAGGGAGGTTACTTACCTACCAAGGACACTAGGCGGGTTAGGTATGGTTAACCCGGTGGTGTTCCTAGTGAACACCTTTGTTAAGATCAACCTGGCAAACCTCTGGCAAGAGAGGGCTCCTTGGTGGATATCCTCCTGCAGGGGGTGGTTTCGGCCTTTCTTCCAGGAATGGGAGAGAGGAGGGCAAGTGAAAGACCTGCGTACACCTCACGGACATCTCCCGGCTTATGCCACCCTGGCGCTGAAGATTGTTCGCCGGTGGGGTCTGGAGGTGTGGGAGATCAGGACCATGTCGAGAAAATTTCTTGACAGGAGGGTCCTGATGACCCACTTCCAGAAGCCCCTGGCGCTCAAAGACTGCCCAAGTAGTGACCTCGGGGTGGGATTAAAACTTTTAAATTCAGCGAGGATTCCCCAGAAGTTTTGGGATCTGGCTTGGCGTTGCTTCCATGGGAGACTGTATGTGAGGGACAATCTAAAGTGCAGAAGCTCTGATGATCGGGATTGCCCCCGGGAGGAGTGTGGCGGAGTGCTGGAAAGCATGGAGCATTTCCTGCTTCATTGCCCTTTCAATACAGAGGTATACAAAAGGGTGGGAGCCTCCATTGGTTGGCCAGGCCTAACCAGCCTCTCCTATGCTGGGTGGGCCTATGGAGTGTTCGGAGACCTCGGTGGTAGGGACCATTGCACCTTGTTTCTAGTCAGTATAGTGGTCAGGCACTTTATGTGGAATGCACGATGTCTAGTTTCTACCCAGAAGAAAATCCTCCTAGTGGATGAGGTTGTTAGCAATATCATGGGTGACCTGGTGAAGGTGCATTCTTTGGAGGTTGGCAGATTGGGAGCATCCAAAGCCTCTCGTCTTTGGAGGGGCTTTTCCTTTTGGGTGCCTTAATGTGTCTGCCTTCATGAGGGAGGGGGAGTCGTCACCGGTGCTCAACTGGAGGTGGGGGTCTGCGTTCCGCTGAGGCACCAATAAAAAATATAGCGATAGGACTCGGAATAAGGGAAAGGTGAGGGTCAGCATAGGGTCAGCTTTCAATAGGGTCAAGAAAGGGTTAGTAATAGGGTAAGGAGATAGGGCAAGCGATAGGGAGTGTGCAGCGGTGGACGTGGTACCTTGGCCTCTGGGGGGGAGCTGGGGGGGGCTTTCCCTTCTCTCTATCTGGTGATGGGCTAGGTAAGCACTGGAAGATTTTTGTTTTGTTTAGGATTGAAATGGCAGGAAAAAGGTTTACAAGCGACCGAACTTGGTGCTTTCGGGTACGGTGTATTTTGTATATGGTTTGGTATTTGGACAGGTTGGTGACGTGTATTGTATTATAATGTAGAAATGTTGTTAGAATAGGGATAGACTTAAGGGGGTTAATAGATAGGTTGGGAGGGGGTCGGGGGGGGGGGGGGGTTTGCCTGACCCAGCCCCGGACTATGCGGACATGGGAGGACATGGGGCGGGGGGCTGGGCTGGGGTGTTGGGTGTGGTGGTGGGGGCCAGCATCTGGACTATGCGGACGTGAGAGGACATGAGGCGAGATGCTGGCTGGGGTGGTGGAGTTTAGGTAAGAAGGGTAAGGTTAAGGAAAGTCAGGATGTGTATAGTGTGATTAAAAAATATATATATATAAAAAAAAAAAAAAAAAAAAAAAATTGGGATTAGTATTATTATATTTTGGATTGTTTTTGTTATTATTATTATTTTATTTGTTATTATTATTTTATTTGTTATTATTATGTTGTTTGATTATTATCATCATTATTATGTTGTTTCTTTAGGCCCTTGGTTGACGCGGGTCGGGGGATTTTCTGTTGGTACTTTGGATTACGTTTATATGATGTTTGTATATATTCTAGTTATTGTTTAGTTTCGGATGAAGTGTAGATGTAAGTATATAAGAGTGGGGTGTATGTGGCCGGGTCTGGTATCGTTTTCTCTTCTCATATACAGAGATGTATATAAGAAAATTTGTTTATAAGAATTGGGTTGTGACTTTTTGGTTATATGGAATTAGTTATGTATTTGTTTTTCAGTTTATGTTTTGTAAATTTATATAAAATAAAGAGATACAGGATATAACTCAGGATCAGTACAGGATAAGTAATTTAATGTATGGACACAGTAACTGAAGCAGCAGAACAGTGAGTGCAGCTCTGGAGTATAAAGGTATGTTCACACGGCAACGCCAAATATGTCTGAAATTACGGAGCTGTTTTCAGGCGAAAACAGCTCATGAATTTCAGACGTTTTGACAAGTGCACGCGTATTTCGCGGCGTCCATTACGGACGTAATTGGAGCTGTTTTTGAATGGAGTCAATGAAAAACGGCTCCAATTACGTCCCAAGAAGGGACAGGCACTTCTTTGAGGCGGCCGTCTTTTTACGCGCCGTCTTTTAACAGCGGCGCATAAAAAAAAACCCCGTCTGCACAGAACACCATAAAACCCATTGAATTCAATGGGCAGATGTTTGCAGTTTGCGGTTTGGAGACGTTTTTTCGGCCGTAATTCGAGGCGTAAAACGCCTGAATTACGTCCATAAATAGGGCGTGTAAACATATCCTTCTACAGGATAAGTAATGTCATGTATTTATAAAGTGACTTTACTGTTTATGTGGATTATTTATCTCTAAACCGGTGAACATGCCCTTTAAATGTTCTGAGTTGGTCCCGGCTCTGCTATAAGAAGTAGTTTAGACGAGTTATTCATGTAAGACGCATTAAAACCTTGTTACAGCAGAGATATTAGATTTCCTTCTTTATTATAGAATCATCCCCTTACCAGTGGCACCAGTAACAGCGCCAGCACCAGGAGAATCTCCGGCAGCAAGGCCCACAGACCGCACGTCCCTCTATTCAGTGCTGTTGTGCTTCTCGGTAGGATCTCCTGGATATGGCACCAAATGTGTTTGTCAGTTAATGAACCCGCCAAGTTTACAACCTCGTTCTCCGCCCGAGCCGATGCATTGTACAATATTTAATAGTAAACCTTCCTGACAGCAGTGGCATGAAACTTTTCTGCAGCACACGGGGAAGCGGGCACAGCTGTGCCGCCCGTCCTTGGCACCAAAACAAGGTCATCGTAAACTCCTGAGTGTTGCTTAAAAATTTGCCACTTGCTTTGATTTATACAAACATTACGAGCGGGGGATTGACTTTCCAAGGTCATAGGCGACCCCCGCGCGCTGGCAAAACACAGGAGCGAAGCGGCTGAACAATGAATTTTTCTGGAAAAGCTTTGACTATTATTTATGAATTCTGTACAGGCACAAATAATGTTGTTGGAAGCTTATTATCCTCTCGTACCAGGGAAACAATGTGCAGGTGGCTTCCTGCTGAAGCGGAGACAGGGATGACTCAGACGTAATTATACATTATTGAGACGTTTCATTGCACCATCAACGCGTCCTTGTTGCGAACAAGAAACCAAGTCATGTCATATGATATAATTCTGTCTACCTGCAGCCACCACAAGGTGGAGCTCACTGCCTGGAAATTTATACTGTTCCCATTGAGTTCAATACTAGCTGTGGAAATTTATATGCAGTGAGCTCCCCCTAGTGGTGGCTGCAGGCAGTCAGAATTATATCATTTATGAAGTCAGGAAATCAGAGCTCTCCTATACAGATATATTATGAAATTAAAAAGCACAGAATTTTACACTTTGACACAGAATGGGGGACAGTAACGGCAATAAAGGTGCAGTACATTTGAAGAAGCTCTTAGTGGGGAGTGGGGACCGTTCTGAATATATATTTTCCAGATGTTATTTAAAGGGGTTGTTCAAAAGTTTCTTGTAATATCAAAATGCTATACAAAAGTAATAAACCTCTAAACTCTGATGCCTATTGCCAGTGGCATAACTACCGTAGAGGCACAACATTGCTGTGGGGGTCTATAGTGAGGGGAGACCCTGCTCCTTACCTTTATACAGTCATGGAATACAATTCGATGATCTTCAGCTGCCACTAGGGGGAGCTCATTGCATACATATTTATAAAGCTCTCAATGAGGTCAGTGCTAACAGTATAAAAACATATGTAGTGAGCTCCCCCTAGTGGTGGCTGCAGCTAGACAGAATATATTATTTAATCCCTGCCCAACATTTGTATTTCATGACCAGGAAGATAAAGTATTGGGCGCTCCCATGGGCTAAGCCTGCTCCATACTCAGCGGGGGAAACTAAGCATCTCAGCACTCACCCGAGCGCTTCTGCCGCTTCATTTTAGCGATCGGTGGGGGTCTCAGTGCTCGGACCCCCACCGATCAAAACTTCCAACATGTCACTATGACGTCAGAAGTTTTCTGAACGTTTAGTTACCCTTTAAGGGAATTTCCGGTCTATCAACATTATGAAATAAACATCCAGACACACTATGTCCAGTCATTGTTGTCATTTTCCCCTATGGTCCCATTTTGAGTTTTGTTTGGGACCGAAGGTCCCTGCTGACAGCTATAGGTAACCATGCTGGTGCGCTCTCACCAACCGGCCATTTATCCTTATTTTCTATTACAGAACCGTATTTTCACCATATAAGACATTGGAGGCCACAATATGGATCCATTATAGGAAACTCATAGATTGGTGAATTCCGCTCCCTTTATCCTACTGTAGTCTTTTCCATGATCGCAGCGCCCCCTAATGGTAAGATCTTAAGCGCGCCTGGTATAAATGTCATGCTCGTACCAGCCGCTCACACTCTCAGTTTTTCTTCCTTCTCCCCGATGATTTCCCCTCGATCAGTTCCGTGTAGTGATTGTTCTACACCAATAACTGAAGTCTCCGAAATTGCCAATTACGTTGCTTTCTCTCGTAGCGGCGGCTCCATAAAGATCTGAGTTATGTACAGGGACAATTCACTCATAAAACCTCTGGAGCAGGATTTATAAATACCGTTTTTTATGTCTCGGCCCGAGCTGATTCACAGCCGGTTATAAATCTTTTACTGAAAACTGGAAAAAAATAGCACATGGAGGAGGTGGGGGTAGGGAGTGCACGGGGGGGGGGGGGGTAGAACTACAGGTCCCAGCACACCCTGGTGACATCATGGCAGGCAGGCTGGGGGGTAATATGAATATCAGACATTACTAGATATAATCTACATGTAAAGATGAGTAACTTTCAACCACAATGAAATTCCTTTAATCAGGCATTTGATAATCCAGAAAGTCTGGTAATCCGGCACAGTACTGCAATATATTGCTGCGTTTCTCCGAAGCCAGGATAACTTTCTCTAGGCTCTCTATCCTCACAACATCTTTTTCTATGACTGTCCAATAATCCAGAATATCTGGTTATCTGGCAACTAACAGGATTCATTGATGCTGGATTATAGGAATTTTACTATATTTCCCAGAATGCAATGCAGCAGAGTTCAGTTTTTATAGATTCTCTGTTAAATGGATAGGGGTGTGTCTGTCAGCACAACGCTGACAGATTCCAAATCACAACTTTGAAAATTCTAAATGCAGCTTTGGATGTGACTGGAGTATAAAGATCAGTACAAAATAAGGCAAGCACTGTATTTGTTAGGTTACTCCGCATTATATGTAGGTTATGAATCGTTATGTGGAGCTGATAAACCACTTCATAAATGTCCATTATGGTGATCGGTGTCTTCCCGAATGATCGATTCTACAAGGTGAGATCCAGACGTTCTTCTCACACATCGTCCTGGAAGACGTGATTATGTTTTGTGTAAGAGCTGTAATAAGAATGGCGCCAATTTAGCTGTCACCTCAGGGAGCAAAATACTGAGGTCCGTCCTGGAGATGGAGAATTTCCATTATCTCTCTGCGCCGGCTGACGTAAAGTGATGGTGGGGGGGGGGGATTTTTCATCTGCCAACAAACATTTGAGATTCGTCCCTGATCCCCACAAATAATATCAGAAGCAGCTGATAATCCAATGACTAATGCTAATGCCCCCTATGCTTTATCTGATTCAACAGATTTATCAGAGATAAGCGGCGCAAGAAATGCATCATAGCTGCTCATGTCCCCCGCCAAGCCAAATTAACACCTTAATTGTAAGCAAACAGATATTTGGCAAACAAGTATTTCCCATCTATGGACAGGTACAGTGAATACACTAGTCGAACTGACTAGTCACTCTGCCCCCTACTGGCCACATTGAGATTGACTGTAAAAGAATTTTCTTTTAAAAATCCTACAATTAGTAATGGTTTGTTTTTAGCTGCAAGTGATCAAATATGATGATAAATCTTCTGTAAAGAGTCAAAAAATCTATATACAAATACCATATATACAAAACTATGAAAACCTAAATAAATTACATTACTTATCCTGTACTGATCCTGAGTTACATCCTGTATTATACTCCAGAGCTGCACTCACTATTCTGCTGGTGGAGTCACTGTGTACATACATTACATTACTTATCCTGTACTGATCCTGAGTTACATCCTGTATTATACTCAAGAACTGCACTCACTATTCTGCTGGTGGAGTCACTGTGCACATACATTACAATACTTATCCTGTACTGATCCTGAGTTACATCCTGTATTATACTCAAGAACTGCACTCACTATTCTGCTGGTGGAGTCACTGTGTACATACATGACATTACTTATCCTGTACTGATCCTGAGTTACAGCCTGTATTATACTTCAGAGCTGCACTCACTATTCTGCTGGTGGAGTCACTGTGTACATACATTACAATACTTATCCTGTACTGATCCTGAGTTATATCTTGTATTATACTCCAGAGCTGCACTCACTATTCTGCTGGTGGAGTCACTGTGTACATACATTACATTACTTATCCTGTACTGATCCTGAGTTATATCCTGTATCTCTTTATTTTATATAAATTTACAAAACATAAACTGAAAAACAAATACATAACTAATTCCATATAACCAAAAAGTCACAACCCAATTCTTATAAACAAATTTTCTTATATACATCTCTGTATATGAGAAGAGAAAACGATACCAGACCCGGCCACATACACCCCACTCTTATATACTTACATCTACACTTCATCCGAAACTAAACAATAACTAGAATATATACAAACATCATATAAACGTAATCCAAAGTACTAACAGAAAATCCCCCGACCCGCGTCAACCAAGGGCCTAAAGAAACAACATAATAATGATGATAATAATCAATCAACATAATAACAAATAAAATAATAATAATAATAACAAATAAAATAATAATAATAACAAAAACAATCCAAAATATAATAATACTAATCCCAATTTTTTTATTTTTTTTTTTTATCCTTTTTTTTTTTTTTATATATATATATATTTTTTAATCACACTATACACATCCTGACTTTCCCTAACCTTACCCTTCTTACCTAAACTCCACCACCCCAGCCAGCATCTCGCCTCATGTCCTCTCACGTCCGCATAGTCCAGATGCTGGCCCCCACCACCACACCCAACACCCCAGCCCAGCCCCCCGCCCCATGTCCTCCCATGTCCGCATAGTCCGGGGCTGGGTCAGGCAAACCCCCCCCCCCCCCCTGACCCCCTCCCAACCTATCTATTAACCCCCTTAAGTCTATCCCTATTCTAACAACATTTCTACATTATAATACAATACACGTCACCAACCTGTCCAAATACCAAACCATATACAAAATACACCGTACCCGAAAGCACCAAGTTCGGTCGCTTGTAAACCTTTTTCCTGCCATTTCAATCCTAAACAAAACAAAAATCTTCCTGTGCTTACCTAGCCCATCACCAGATAGAGAGAAGGGAAAGCCCCCCCCAGCACCCCCCCAGAGGTCAAGGTACCACGTCCACCGCTGCACCCTCCCTATCGCTTGCCCTATCTCCTTACCCTATTACTAGCCCTTTCTTGACCCTATTGAAAGCTGACCCTATGCCGACCCTCACCTTTCCCTTATTCCGAGCCCTATCGCTATATTTTTTTTGGTGCCTCAGCGGAACGCAGACCCCCACCTCCAGTTGAGCACCGGTGACGATCCCCCCCCCTCCCTCATGAAGGCAGACACATTAAGGCACCCAAAAGGAAAAGCCCCTCCAAAGACGAGAGGCTTTGGATGCTCCCAATCTGCCAACCTCCAAAGAATGCACCTTCACCAGGTCACCCATGATATTGCTAACAACCTCATCCACTAGGAGGATTTTCTTCTGGGTAGAAACTAGACATCGTGCATTCCACATAAAGTGCCTGACCACTATACTGACTAGAAACAAGGTGCAATGGTCCCTACCACCGAGGTCTCCGAACACTCCATAGGCCCACCCAGCATAGGAGAGGCTGGTTAGGCCTGGCCAACCAATGGAGGCTCCCACCCTTTTGTATACCTCTGTATTGAAAGGGCAATGAAGCAGGAAATGCTCCATGCTTTCCAGCACTCCGCCGCACTCCTCCCGGGGGCAATCCCGATCATCAGAGCTTCTGCACTTTAGATTGTCCCTCACATACAGTCTCCCATGGAAGCAACGCCAAGCCAGATCCCAAAACTTCTGGGGAATCCTCGCTGAATTTAAAAGTTTTAATCCCACCCCGAGGTCACTACTTGGGCAGTCTTTGAGCGCCAGGGGCTTCTGGAAGTGGGTCATCAAGACCCTCCTGTCAAGAAATTTTCTCGACATGGTCCTGATCTCCCACACCTCCAGACCCCACCGGCGAACAATCTTCAGCGCCAGGGTGGCATAAGCCGGGAGATGTCCGTGAGGTGTACGCAGGTCTTTCACTTGCCCTCCTCTCTCCCATTCCTGGAAGAAAGGCCGAAACCACCCCCTGCAGGAGGATATCCACCAAGGAGCCCTCTCTTGCCAGAGGTTTGCCAGGTTGATCTTAACAAAGGTGTTCACTAGGAACACCACCGGGTTAACCATACCTAACCCGCCTAGTGTCCTTGGTAGGTAAGTAACCTCCCTCTTGATTAGGTTGAGCCTGTTCCCCCATAACAGCTGGAAGAACAGGCTATAGACCCGAGTCCAGAGAGGTTCTGGCAAGATGCACACACTGCCCAGGTAAAGCAACATGGGCACCAGGTAGGCCTTGGCCAAGTGAACCCTTTCCCTCAGGGTTAAGGACCAACCCTTCCATTGGTCGACCTTCTGGGCAACTAGATTCAGCCTATCCTCCCAGTTCTTCTTGGGGTAATCACCCGGGCCAAATTCGACTCCTAAGATCTTAGCAGACCCCTGAGGCTCTGGAAGGGTGTCCGGGAGATCAAAACCAGGATCTCCTCCTCCCAGCCAGAGACTTTTGCACTTATCCCGGTTGATCTTGGACCCAGATGCCAATGAGTAACGCTCCACTTCCGACATCACCCACTCTGCCTCCCCTCTCGAGGAGACAAAAATGGAGACGTCGTCTGCGTACGCAACCACCCTCTGAGTGGCCTCCGGCCCCTCCAGGCCGGCCCCGACTCCCGCCAATGGCCCACGATCGATCCTTTTAAGAAAAGGATCAATTGCGAACGCATATAGCAAAGGGCTCAAGGGACAACCCTGGCGGACACCAGACCCAACCTCAAAGGGGGTTCCAACCCAACCGTTCACCAGCGCAAAAGTCTCAGCCCCAGTGTATAAGGTCTGTAGCCAATTGACAAACCCCCCCGGTAGGCCGTACCTCAGAAGGACCGACCAGAGGTACTCGTGGTCCACCCGGTCAAAAGCCTTGGCCTGGTCCAAGGACAGGATGTACCCCTCCCACCGACCAGAATTTCCCTGCTCCACTGCCTCTCTGACACTGAGGACAGCACTAAATGTGCTGCGGCCTGGAACAGAGCAATGCTGGACCGGCGAAAGGAGACGGGATGCAAACTTCACCAGCCGATTAAACAGCACCTTTGCGAGAACCTTTCTGTCCGTATTGAGCAGCGCTATGGGACGCCAATTCTCAATACGGGTCGAGTCTTTACCCTTCGATAAAACGATCAAGGCCGACCTCCTCATTGACATTGGCAAAGTACCCGAGGAAAGGCACTCATTAAACACCTCAGTCAAGAGGGGAACTAGGGTTCCTTTAAAAGTCTTATAAAACTCGGATGTTAAGCCATCCGGCCCTGGCGATTTTTTGAGGGCAAGCCCATCAATCGCCAATCCCACTTCCTCTTCCTTGATCGAATCTATCAAAACACCGAGAGAGGGGTCTACCCCTGGCTCAGGGATGGTTTCAGCCAGGAAAGCCGACATCTCGTCTCGGTTTGGATCTTGCTTCCCCAAGAGGTGCGAGTAGAAGGATCTGACGACCTCCAAGATCCCTGATTTGGATCTCTTCAGAGATCCTGTACTATCAATCAGTCCTGTCACAACCTTACGACTCACTGACATCTTACAGTTCCTGTAGGGGTCGGGCGAGCGGTACCTCCCGAAATCCCTCTCAAGAACTAAAGATGTGTGCCTATCATACTGACACCTCCTGAGCAAAGCTTTCACCACGGAGATCTCCTCCCCACTACCCCCGGTTGAGACCAGATGTTCGAGTTTCCTCCTCAGTTCCTGATATAGGCGGTACCTACTCATGGACCTGAGGCTCGAGAGCCTGCGGAAAAATCCTGCCACCCGGACTTTAAACAACTCCCACCACTCAGACTTAGTACCACTGAGATCCAACAAAGGTACCTGGCTCTGAAGAAAATCCTCAAAGGCCTGTCTTATCTCCGCTTCTTCCAAGAGAGTAGAATTCAGCCTCCATATACCTCTTCCCATCTGGAGGGACTCTGCAATGTTCAAAGAGAAAATAATCATACAGTGATCGGAGAACTCCACCTCAACAACGGACACTGGTGAAGAGATGGCTTCCTCCTTCAAAAAAAACCTGTCTATCCTAGACCTACAACTACCTCTACGATAGGTGAAACCCGAGTGGCCTGGGGTATGCCTGATGTGGATATCCACCAGGCGAGCATCGCTAACTATATTTTTTAATGCTACACTATCGTAGGTCAATTTTTTATCTCCGGAACCTCCTCTATCTCGGGGTCTCATGACAGTATTGAAGTCCCCTCCAAAGATAACTTGTCGACCTGAAAAAAGGAAAGGCTTAATCCTCATGAAGAGACTTTTACGGTCCCATTTGCTCTGGGGTCCGTATATATTGATTAGTCTTAATTCCTGTCCCCTCATGAGGACATCTAAGATCAAGCACCTCCCCATTTCTAACTCAATCATCCGTCGGCATGTTACCGGTGCGGTGAAAAGGACCGCCACTCCGCTATAGGGCTCAGCCGCAAGAGACCAGTAGGAGGGCCCGCGTCGCCACTCCCTCCTAGATTTAACGACGTCTGCCAAAAGTGACAGCCTGGTCTCCTGCAAAAACAAAATGTCGGCTTCAACTCGGCCAAGAAAATCAAAGGCTGCAAATCTCGCCCTATCTGACTTAATGCTGGCAACGTTAATTGATGCCAGCGTCAACGGAGTGGGTGCCGCCATCATGGATGTTTGAGTTAGACGGCTTTCTTCTTCCCACCCCCCCCTCTATCTGATGAGGACCCCCCTTCTTTGCCTCGCTTCTTGCAAACTGAGGAGTCCATATTCACCACCCTATTCCCATCTTCATCCCCAAGTACCGGGTCAACCTCCCCCTCTGGGGGCAACGGCCCCTGCAGCAGGGGAGGCTCAACGACTCTAGGGTGCCCTACCATGCCCTCCCTCTTAGTATGAGAGGCTGGAATGTCCACGAGAGCATGGTATCGATCAGTAGAGCGCACCAGGGGGGTACAGGATTTACCTTCCTGGGCCAGGGCGGGGCCAGATGTATTTGGCCCTTGGGTTTTGCCCGGTGTCCCTTTTGCTGTAGGCTGAGTCCTCTCTTCCTCTCCCACACTTTCATAGTGGGAGGACTGAGAGTCCTCAGCCCTCTGCTCCCTTTGGATCCTCCTCATCTCCCCATTCAATTCGGCCTCCCCAGGGGCATCAGATTCAGGGGGGGCATCCAGATCCGAATCAGAGGTTGTCCCAGTTTCCTGGAGCGCCCTCCAAATCCTCTCCTTCCTTCGCTTCTCCGCCCTTCTCTGGCGAGAAGGGGGACCCTTCTTTGCATTCTTCCCTTGCCCCTGTGCCCCATCATCCCTGCCCGCACCCTCACCCACGGAGGCCTCCCTCCTTTCATCCTCCGCAGGTTTGGAACAAGCATTGACAACAGAGCGAGGACACCGACTGAACGGGTGACCTAAGTCACCACACAGGTTGCACCGAATACGGTCACACGATGCGGCTAGATGACCAATCCCCCCACAATGAGCACACTTCTGCACCTTGCAGCCTGCACTCAAATGTGAGGGGTCGCCACACCGGTGACACAACTTCGGCTGCCCCTGGTAGAAGACAAGGATCCGATCTCTTCCCAGGAAAGCAGACGATGGTATGTGGGACACCGTCTGTCCCAGACGCTTTAATTTAACCATGAACGTCCAGGCCCCTGACCAGATGCCAAACTCATCCATGTTCTTCCGTGGCATCTCTACTACCTCTCCGTACCTTCCCAACCAGGTCATGATATCAATACAAGAGAGTGACTCATTACGGGTAAGAACGGTCACTCTCTTGGGACCACTTTGGCGAGAAATTGCTTGTGCAGCAAAGTCTCGCCAGCCAGGCTCGTCCTTCATCAGCTCGTAGTTCCCCCAGAAGACCTCAAGGCCCCCTAGGTGAACAAAGCTGATGTCAAACTCGACCGAGCCATGAGGATGTATCAAGGCAAAGATGTCACTCGCCTTGAAGCCCATCCCCAGCAGCAGCTCCACCACCCTCTTTCTGGGAGGGCACGCATCATTGCCACGCCACCGGAGACGGACCACATTCCTCCTGGCTACAGCCTGCCCGGCTGTTGGGAGCGACCACTGATCTCCTCGTTGCTCTCGGAAGGCATTTAGACCATATCTGTCTATCCAGAAAGACAGGTCCTTCTGCACTCCCCCTATGGTTAGGGTTTGCTTTCCCTCTCTTAAAGCGTCCAAGAGACGTTGTTGCAAGTTACCGTCCCCGGACCTTGAGGATGAAGATGGGTGGGCCCGCTGTCCCCCCGCTGCCACACCAGCATAAGACCTGCCGGATGTCACAGCAAGAGGAGCGCCAGGCCCATTGCCCCTGGTTGATACCCCATCCCCACCACCCACCACCTCACCACCTACAGACACAGCACTCAACACCCCATTACCAGCAGACACTCCAGCAACTTTATTTACAGACACCTGCATACCCCCAGCAGTTCCCACATCCACAGCCGCAACTTTTTTATTTAACCCACCAGGTCCCCCTGCAGTCATCCTTCTGGCCAGGCCTGGTTCTATGTTCTGTATTTTTGCTGTACATTTTGTGTGGGTAGACACTGCTTCAGTCTCCGCATCATCAGGCACCTTTGCAGGGACGCCACCAGATGTTATAAGCGGTGTCCCCGCTGTGCCCTCCGCCTCATTAACCTCCATCTTTTCTATGTGCGGAACATTTTTGGGAAAGGGGCCACCGCCGCCCCCGACGCCAGCAGCCCCCTTCTCGCCTACACCACTTTTCAGTGATGCGGACGAAGGAGCCACTGATGTCACTGGAGCCGCCTCCGGCGCCGGACCACTCCCCCCTCCCACAGAGGAGTGGCCAACAGAGCCGGAGCCCCCTCTGTGACCGCCCTTGTCCGGAACGTCTGACGGCTTTACTGCGACACCGACAGACTTCCGGCTTTCAGACACCACATCCGGTTTCTGGTTTACCCGTTCTCCAGACCGCTGACTCGCATCAGAGACCAGTTTCCCGGGCTCGCCATTAACCGGACACGGGGACACACCACCTGGCGTCACCAGGCCACCAGTACCGCCCCCTTTGCAGGGGTTGGCGTCCGGCGCCATTTTGACCACCACGTGTTCTACTGCCGGACCCGTAACACTCTCCCCGCATTCCCGCTCCAGCCCCACTGCAGAGGCTTGAGCTGGGGGTCTTGCGGGACCTGCGCCCTGATCCTGACTTTCATCTGGCTCAGAGCACAGGAAGGATCTTGCTGTGTACACCATTTTAAATGAACCTTCAGCAGATTTTTTTTCCTTTGTCTTTTTTTTCTAAATTTAAATTTTTTTTTCTTTTGCTTTTCCTCCTCTGCGGGTAACTCCGCACCAAAACAAAATCCCTGGAAGGATACCGGCGACTCCACGTTACGGATCTGTGTAAGTAATCCTGGAGGCCGCTCACTGTCAGTATCAAAACTCTCCTGATTTCTCCCAGCTGTGTGTCCACCCTCCTCCTCCTCACTGCTCCTGGGTGCCTCAGAATCTGAGCCTTCTCTGGACTTTGCATTCTCATGCTCCATTTTCTCCCCCACAATTTCCTTTGTTGTGTCTGGGGCTCTGCTGTCTTCCTCCACACTTTCTATTTTTATAGGTTCTGCCATCTCGGCAAACCTCTCTTCATTTTTTAATTTTTCACCAAACACCCCTCCGCCTGCCAAAATCTCCTCACGTCTCTCTTCCACTTCTTTTATTTCCTCCAACAAGGATTTCACATTTAAAAGGTATCGGGACCTCTTACCTCCTGAGGCTTTTGCAGCTCTTCCTCTGGCGACCGCCAAGTCCGCACGGAGCCGTTGCAGCGACTTCCTGAGGTCCCGATACTCCTCCAACCGCATAGCCAGACGGGAGCTGAAGTTCTCCACCGTCTCTCCGGTCCTCAGCTGTCCCCATTCCTCCACACGACCGTCATCCAAATGTCCGGACGGCGCTGGTCCTTCTCCAGATGACAACACCTCGATCACCCTGCCGGACCGCGTCTCCATACCCTTATCCAGAGTTCCAGCGTCAGGGGGAGCCAGGACAGCCTTGCCCCGAGATGATCTCCTCACCCCCGCGACTGTTTGCATATTCCCAGCCAGCTGGGATGACCCTCTACCCCCCGCTGGCATGCTCCGGGAGGTAGAGGTCTGAGGCTCCATCCTAGGATGGAACCCCCCTCAGGGTACTTTCCAAGCCCAGGCAGATGGTATGAGGCCTGGGCAGATAGAATAAGGAAAGTCCCTGGATCCAAGGCCTGCACGGTAGTCTCAGCAGCTCTCTCCACACCTCCTACTCCACCCACTCCAGAGCTGCACTGACTATTCTGCTGGTGGAGTCACTGTATACATACATTACATTACTTATCTTGTACTGATCCTGAGTTACATCCTGTATTATACTCCAGAGCTGTACTCACTATTCTGCTGGTGGAGTCACTGTGTACATACATTACATTACTTATCCTGTACTGATCCTGAGTTACATCCTGTATTATACTCCAGAGCTGCACTCACTATTCTGCTGGTGGAGTCACTGTGTACATACATTATATTACTTATCCTGTACTGATCCTGAGTTACAACTTGTATTAGGGCATGACCACACATGGCGGAATTCCTCCGCAACTGTCCGCATCCATGCCGCACAGAATCTGCGTTGCAGATTCTGCTGCGGATCTGCACAAAATGTGCAGTACATTGATGCGGACTAGCTGCTGCGGACTGCGGGAAAAGTGCTTCCCTTCTCCCTATCAGTGCAGGATAGAGAGAAGGGACAGCACTTTCCCTAGTGAAAGTAAACGACTTTCATACTTACCGGCCGTTGTCTTGGTGACGCGTCCCTCTTTCGGCATCCAGCCCGACCTCCCTGGATGACGCGCCAGTCCATGTGACCGCTGCAGCCTGTGCTTGGCCTGTGATTGGCTGCAGCCGTCACTTACACTGAAACGTCATCCTGGGAGGCCGGACTGGAGACAGACGCAGGGAGTTCTCGGTAAGTATGAACTTATATATTTTTTTACAGATACATGTATATTGAGATCGGTAGTCACTGTCCCGGGTGCAGAAACAGTTACTGCCGATCGCTTAACTCTTTCAGCACCCTGGACAGTGACTATTTACAGACGTCTCCTAGCAACGCTCCCGTCATTACGGGAGCCCCATTGACTTCCTCAGTCTGGCTGTAGACCTAGAAATACATAGGTCCAGCCAGAATGAAGAAATGTCAAGTTAAAAAAGCAAGACGCATCCGCAGCACACATGACATGTGCATGACAGCTGCGGACTTCATTGCGGAACTTTGAATCTCCATTGAAGTCAATGGAGAAATTCCGCCATGAGTCCGCCACTGCTCCGCAACAGACAGAGCATGCTGCGGACACCAAATTCCGCTCCGCAGCCTATGCTCCGCAGCGGAATTGTACGCATCGTGTAAACGAACACTGCTAAATTAAAGTGAAAGTCAATGGAGAAACGGCTCCGCTGCGGATTAACGCTGCGGAGTGTCCGCAGCGGAATTTAAGTGAAATTCCGCCATGTGTGAACCCGCCCTTATACTCCAGAGCTGCACTCACTATTCTGGTGGTTGTTAAGTCAGCAAGCTTATTGTTATACACGGCTTAGCGGAGCTCCTATAATGTACGGGGGGGGGGGGGGGGCAGTTATTTTTTTCCTACGTCAGGTGACTGGTATAAAGCCATTTAATTTGTGACTATACTCTGTATTATGCCTGGTGCAGGGCCTGAGGGAGTGGAGCATGACACAGAGAATCTTTCTTTGGTGTTCTTAGAATTTTTGTGTCGTGCTTCGCCCCCTCTCACCCTGCACTGGGCATAACACAGTCTATCCCATTCACTGAGAGCAAATAGATGTATTGAAAATAGTGAATAATTGAAACATAAAGTTTTAGAACTTTTTATTATACAATGACTTAACTTTATTTACGTTAGACTGAGAACCCTTTTAACACTGATGTGTTGTGCCACATGATAGCCCACATTATTCATGAAAATAACACGTGTCAATGTATATGGCTCTGCTATAATCTGTCTACCTACTTTATACAGTACTCAACATAAAATGACTGAATTGATACAACGACAGCCAACAGATTGAACATTAAAATACACAAGACAGAGGGACAATATTCCAGCAGTGGCAGCGTTTTATTACAGCGCAATATATATTCATCATTGTTTTCTCGCCATCTCTCCGCTAACACCCTGTCATTCTGGAGACCGTTAAAAGACTTAACACAAATTGGAGCAATAAAACAAAGTTATGACAAGAGATACCAGCGATCATCTTGATATTTCCATGCAACCTGCTGCAGTCTGAAAATACTCCGTGGGATTTAGTGAAAGTTTCAAATAAAAACTAAAAAAAGTTTCCATAATTCTGGCATTTCATAGGTTATTAATACACATATGCAGGTTGTTATTGAAAACAGTCAGCAAGCTTGTTGTCACACACCTAACAGCTTTCCAGAATGCAAAGTACCATAGCAAGCTGTATGTAGACACTGAACAAGCAGGGGATGCTGGGAGATATGTCATAAATGTCTCTGATGGGAAATGAGATCGATAGATAGATAGATAGATAGATAGATAGATAGATAGATAGATAGATAGATAGATAGATAGATAGATAGATAGATAGATAGATAGATAGATAGATATGAGATAGATATGAGATAGATAGATAGATAGATAGATAGATAGATAGATAGATAGATAGATAGATAGATAGATAGATATGAGATAGATAGATAGATAGATAGATAGATAGATAGATAGATAGATAGATAGATAGATAGATAGATATGAGATAGATAGATAGATAGATAGATAGATAGATAGATAGATAGATAGATAGATAGATAGATATGAGATAGATAGATAATATGAGATAGATAGATAGATAGATAGATAGATAGATAGATAGATAGATAGATAGATAGATAGATAGATAGATAGATAGATAGATAGATAGATATGAGATAGATAGATAGATAGATAGATAGATAGATAGATAGATATGAGATAGATAGATAGATATGAGATAGATAGATAGATAGATAGATAGATAGATAGATAGATAGATAGATAGATAGATAGATAGATAGATAGATAGATATGAGATAGATAGATAATATGAGATAGATAGATAGACAGATAGATAGATAGATAGATAGATAGATAGATAGATAGATAGATAGATAGATAGATAGATAGATAGATAGATAGATATGAGATAGATAGATATGAGATAGATAGATATGAGATAGATAGATAGATAGATATGAGATAGATAGATATGAGATAGATAGATAGATAGATAGATAGATAGATAGATAGATAGATAGATAGATAGATAT